>NW_027117465.1:0-309398 GCF_038497645.1 Lipomyces chichibuensis | reverse complement strand
GATTATTATTATTATTATTATTATTATTATTATTATTATTATTATTATTATTATTATTATTATTATTATTATTATTATTATTATTATTATTATTATTATGTTAGTAGGGAAATATGGCGTTTGGGAATCTTAAGCAAGATTTTCTATATGTATATATGTTGCTCATATTTAAGATTTGGGTAGATTTGTACTTCTTGTATAATAAAGATAATTTGCGAACGTTATATATGTTTTTTGAGTGATGGTGATGTCTCATTGCGTCATAGATGGTCCTTCGTATCATCCAAACTACCGCGCTGAATCTATTCGAAAAACTGCATTTAGTGCCGCAATCAAACCGCAGCCTATATTGCAATGCCACCGCCGCCGACTCCGACATCAGCAAGGGACGCGAGCTTGTCGAGATTACTGTCTCTCGCATCATTCATCCCACATTCAACAGTAGCTCATCTTCCTGCATTACTACCACCGCCTCGCCAACAACGTGCCCCTATACAAAACATACTTCCTTGGACACTCACGTTTACAATGAAAGAATTTCCTCATATACCAGATGATGTGGAAGCACGGGAGGTGTTAGCGCGCGGGTTGGAGCCGTACGGCCACCTTTCCAGTATGACGCCTGTCCCGAGCCCTCACGGCACCTCAGCAAACACAGGTACGTTCGCGATCGAAGTTCTCCTGCGCGACAGCCGGACGATCCCACCTTCGCGCTTGCGTCTTTGGGAACCTGTCCGGCGAATCGAGGCGGATGAGAGACTCACCAAGGGGAGGAGGTACTTCTACGTCAAGCTCGGCCCACCACGAAAAGGTGTCGTGAGAAGTTATTGCGTGTACTGCCATGCGACAGATCACTTGCGTGCGGACTGCATAAAGGCAGGATCGTGTACTCACTGTGGTAAGATGGGCCATTTCGTGGGGACGTGTCCGGGAATGATGAACTTGCGAACGCCAAAGAGGCGAACTAGGCGATTCTATGACACAGCAGCTGGCGTGGATGATGGAACATGATCCGCTGCTTGTGACCTTGGATCTTGAAATTAGAATTATGCAATCGGATCCCATCGCGCTCACGGGGCTTCCAGGATATCCAATGAGATAGGATGCAACTTGGCTTGGATTATCAAGGCGGTTGAGCCCAAGTACGAACTATTTAGTCATATAGCAATGTACAACTAATACATGACACTGTATGCAAAAGCCGCTGGCGTATCCGACAATGTGAATGGCACCTCCATCCATATCACATCGTCTTCCCGAATTATATTAAGATTTACAAATCGATCTTGTAAGATCAGTCAACTGCAGCATTCATTTTCTTCATCGTAAGCGATCTTACCAACGTCGTAGTATCTGAACAGACAACATTCGCCGTGATTGACAAGATGTCAGTGTACTTGGGTCCATGGCCGGACGCGACTTGTTTTGGAGCCATCCAGGCACCACGGGCCATTTTTCATCAATCGCAACCGGTGGATACCGCTCCCGCTCCATGTGTGACGTGAGTCCATCGTTGAGCTAGGACGGTAATCAAAATATTTGATCGTCTCTGTCGTTTCATTCAATCAGAGCTTCCAACGGCCTGGGTTTGACAAGTTCCCGGCACCAGGTGTGCCGATGCACATCCTCATATGCATGGAACTCATATGTCGTCCGCAACGTAGCTTTCGCCCACGACTACCCACGTCCGAGTTACCTTCCATATTCAGAGTAGTCGATACTACAGAGGTAGAATAAGGCAGTAAGTTCAGTCTGGGGTTGGCCCCTGACACTCATTTGGCTATGTTCCTTGAGTACCAAAGTTGGTCAATGAATGAATGTTTGCATCTGTGCGTAATGATGCAGCTTCTAGCCAGACGTAGAATGTTTGATCCTCTAAATCAAAAATCATCTTGGCTAACTTAGTATTTTGGTGATAATGACAATGCACTATACCGTGTAGCTGGTGGCGGTGAGACGGTTAAAGTTGCGTTTGAGCGGCTCAAATTGTTCTAAAGTTTGTCAAGCTTAAAACTAGAACTTTTGCGTTCTTGAAGACTGTGACCACCTCGCTTGATCTCAAAACACATACTAGTGTTCTATCTAAAATGGGTTCACAGAAAAAGAAGAAAGAAAAGAAAAAAGACTTTGTCGTATGTATTTTCATTTTAGAAATACTCGTGCAGACCTAATAGCAGGCATAGAAACCAAAGTTAAAGGTGGGCAAAACGAAGCCTAAAGCAACTTCATATACTGAGCTTGGGTTTAGAGCTAAAGGTATTTGCATTTATGATGATGCTGGACATAAGATGGCCTGTTTAACGTATCGGTAGCTATTGGCATTCCGGAGCAGTCAATAACGAAGACGCACACTTCTAGAGAGACATTTGATCACCATTTATCGCTAGCGAGACATCACTCCCACTCCACCCGTCGAGGTATCATCATGGATCTATTAGATTTTAAAAGATACCATCACTAACGAAACCAGAGGCGTTGGCATATTTGCAGGCACACCTGCCAGAGGAGGTAGACTCTTCGCTCTTCACCTCTATATCACCCCTCATTCTCGATCCCACACCTACAGTCCGCGCTGCCGCCCTCTCACTCGTGCGCGCAATCCCGACTTCATCACTCGCACCACATGTGCATTTAATTTCATTATATATCCATTCGGGGATGACTCATCTAGCACCCGACATCCGCGCCGACTCTTCGAAATTCTTGCTATTCGTTTTGAAAGCAGAGGATGCGGATATCCCGATGCAGCTAGTCACTCGCAGCTGGGAAAAAACTTTACATTGCTTTGGATCACTACTTGGATGGGATCTGGCGTCGCCCCCACCGCCAGGCAGCTCCATCCCGGCGGGTTCGGCCAATTGGAATAAAGTTGGCAATGCGACAAGTATAGACCGGATTGCTAACGCAGCTGGACATCTCGATGCACTCTCTTTATTTCTGCGACTAGGTCTCTCCGAAAACTTGACCCCAGAGATGCGAGCGCAGAGGGAGGTACCGGTGTACCACGCTGATACAGCTAAGCACCTAATTCCACGAAATGCGACAGCCCCCTATGCTCGACTTGGCCTTTTCGTTGAAGATAAAGGTCGCCGGTGGACGGCTGTTTCGTCGACTGAGGATATTGGAGCCAGATATCAATTATTGAAGGGTATGTTGCCAGGAATACTGGTGGGTTTGGACTCGGGACGTCGACAAGGCGGTGAGATTGGAAGAAACTGCAAGTATTTGATAGATTTCTTGGACAAGGTCAAAGCTGAAACTGAGAAGTTGCAGTAAAAATACTTTAGTTTGTTAGTGTTAAGGAGATAAAGGTATTTTGTATATAGGAATTTTAATTAGATATGGGTATGGTTATGGTATCAAAAAATGACATGGCGTGTTAAGCAGTGGCAATTGTGTATAACAGCTATTTTCATTAAGTAAACATTTTATAATGTAGTAGTAGTTATTGCAACAAATCTGATGGGGATGCAGAATACGGACGTTACCAAAGGTCACGCCTCGACGCGGGTGACACCAGAAACCCATGAGACCATGAATGGCACATTGGCGACAGAAATTATTACAGACCAAAAAAAATCGACAGCCGGCTATATTCAGTCGATTCCGCCAACCCAAGCTCTCGCAGCGCTGCACGATCATCAATTATTTCATAGGTCTTATTGTCTGCAGCGATGGCGCCTCCTGTTCTGCTTGACCAGCTATTGCGCGAGCGCACGGCTGCTCTGCTCCAGTCCGCGACTGACTATCGTCGCTACGCGCACCATCTGTCATCCCGTCTTCATCATCTACGAAAGACACTAAAGGTCCGCCGGCGAATTCCCGCTAAATCTGGAAAATCAGCATCCACCGGTCCAGCGGATGCGACAACGAGCAAGTATAAGCCATATGTTCCCACTGCAACAGAGTTATCAACCGACAAACGATTCGCTGGCATTTTACTCCTTGCTGCGGAGCGCGCGTGGGCACATGCCATGGAGACTAAAGCGACCATGGAAAACAATGCCGCTGGTGCGCCAGAAAGGAAACAACATATTCTTTCACGGCTAGCAAAGGCGCGGAAACACGTGGCGGTATTAGAGTCCATCATGTTGAACGCGGACTCAGCGACCAATTCCTTCAATGATTACGAGATATTGCAAGTTGTCACCTACAATGCTATAATTGCGGCTACGGGTGATCTTGAATCCCGAAATTATGAGAAGGCAGTTGCCAGCTATGCGTTGGCGTATACTGGTCTTTCTGGCCTAGTTCTGGCCCTGACGACTCCAGATGCTTCTGATGACGACAACGATATGGCGGATTTATACCGTGATTTGATCTCCAGCACAGTCGAACCCGCGCTTAAGTTTAGTGCAATTCAAATTGATTCTTCGTCGCGGTCTGTCGCGGTCCTAGCCGTCGCTCACAAGCACTTACCGACCTCTCCTGTCGATCAATTAGTCCTTAGTGTCGCAAAGGACGATACAAAAGCGAAGGAATTGCTATCTGGCAAGAGTGACGCCGCAGAGGCGTTGTCGACTATGCCTACAATTGAGTGGCGGTCGCATAGAGCGCAACTCCGGGACGCGACAGTCGCAGCCGCTATTTTGGCCGCTCGTGCCGCAGATGAGACATTATTTTCCGAAATCTTGTTTCCGTCTGGCCCTGCGACAAAGAAGTTGTCGTTGAGGGATCAGGCCCTCCGATTTGACCCTGCGCTATTAGCATGGCAGGATGCTGTTGATGCTGTGCATGATGCGATTACAGAAGTGACGAATTCCTCAATTGACGGATCCCAGATGCGAGTTCAGGAATTGTACGTTGTGTCCACGTACGCAAATTGCAGTTTGATCTCACGCAGGATCGCTCGTGACAATGTGCTTGTCTCGCAGCTTCGATCTGCGCTCAGTAAGAAGCAGAAGAAAGCGTCGACATCTAGGTCGGCGGTTAACAAGTCAGTCGCTAGCAAAGTTAGGGCAGTCACAGGTATCTACGACACCATCTTGCAGTCCATATCGCAGATCGTTGAGCTACCGGGTGTGGCCGCTGACGATTCACTCTCAAACGCACTGTCATCGTTGCAAAGGTACTACACTAGTTTGCGTCTTGCTATGGTTGCCTCGGGCTTTCCCCAGGCATCCGTTGATGCTAGTACTTACTGGAAGAAAGCAGTTGACGAGGTTAATAGCGTTGATGAGATTGCGTTAAACTTGGACAATATTGAAGACGATAACAATGCCAAGATTTTATTCAACGTTGATGTCCCCGGGACCAGAAAATTCCTGACAGCAGTTGCTGCTGCCTCGCAGTCCCATTTCGACCAGGCAAAGATTTCGGAGGAAGCCAAATTTGAAGCGCAGCAGAACAAAGGATCGCAGCCGTTCCTAATTGAATCGTTGACATCCGCGGCGATGTGGTTTGACAAGCGTACTGGGAAGACGAAATTTGTGGATCTGGAAAGATTGGTTGATCTCGAAAATGTTGCCAGTTTGACGCCGGTTCCTGCCAAGCCAGTCTTTTTCGACACAGCGTTCAATTTTATCGGATATGAGGACGGCATAGAAAAGGAGGCAACTGGTGCTGCTGCTGCTGCTGCTGCTGCCTCCACCGGGGAACCAACTCATGGTCGCGGCAAGCCAGAGATCTCGGCTCCCGTGCGGCAGGAGGAGAAGAAGACTGGATGGTTCTGGAGTCGTTAAATATGCAATGACGTATAGAGTGTAACTTGTCATTACTAAAGTATTTAAACGGTTTGACCTGACCGATTTTTGTGATCATAATACAATTGTATTCTATTCGTAACTTCCTTTTTTTGTTTGACAACTGGATAATCATTTCCAAAACAGTTCATATACTAATCCCAAGTTTATAGCCAATTACCATTGAATGCCCCATTAGTTATATACCATCCACCAACCGTATAAAACCCTATAAATGTACGCGACCATAATGTATACTGTAGAAAAACAAATGTCCCAGACAAAATCAGATAACTCCATCCCAATACAAAACATAAAATATAAAAAGCAGCTTTTAGACACCCACTAGCGCTCCAATTGATATCCGCCGCGCTGCGTCTGCCGTGGATGTTGACGACGCCAGTTGTAGAGAATGGGAACCATGAGTGGTGGACTGCTGCTGTTGGTGTAACGCTTTCACTTGCGTCATGGTGATCACCTCCAAGCGCAAAGCCTGCACTCCAGCAGCGCCTACACCAGGGGGTGCACACATCGCCAGATTCGCGTCGGCTTCTGATGTGATTTGAACACGGAGACCATCACTGACGCGGAAGTAGTACAGCGCTACAGGCGCGTCATCGGGTAATGCCAGTGCTTTGCGGACGGTATTGAGAAGGAAGGAGAGACTTGATTGTGTTTTCCCTTCTAGGTCGGTTAAGCGAATTGGACAGGGAATTACATGGCCCCCGTAGATTAGTTCCAGGATCATGGACGATGGTGGCCCTGACATAAATGTCGCGCTGGTCGGGATGGTGCGTGGTAAATTGTCTTGCGAATTCGCGACTGTTCCAGTGCCGGTGGAGTAGAAGTTTTGTTCATCATCAGCAGATAAGCACGATGAAAACGTACTTGACGAAGTTGATGACGATGCGGTTGGTGACCGAACAAGAGAGGGATGTGATAAGGAGAGTGTTCTGGGAGAGATAATTGGTGGCTCGCTCTGCCGCGACCGTAGATGTGGCCTGTAATTGACGTAATTCACCACGCATGGCGCAATATCAGGCTTGGTCGCATCAGACGATACAGTACTCGGCACAGAAATGTTTTCAACTCCGCCAAGGAGTTCAGGAGATAATGGCCATTGTGCTCTGAGATGTATCAGTTGTGGTTGCTGTTGCTGATCGTCTTTTGGATTATCCCGTTCAACTGACAAGGACTTTGATCGAGCCTTGGACTTTGGCAGTCGCTTCCGATTTCGCCGAACCGACTGTACTGCCGCCCGAACGAGCTTGTCAAAATCGGGAAGAGTCTGTGGTGGGAATCCGTACTCGTCGCGAAGAGTATCAGCTACAGCGATGATAACGTCGTCCTGCTCAGATGCCTTCTTTGTGGAGAGCGACATAGAGTCGATCAATTCAAGCCGACGAGCAGAAAATTTTTTCCACTGTCCTTCGTCCGTAAATTGCAGCTTCTGGCGGATAGTCTGGGTCACTCCTGAAATCCGAGTTGAAGACGCACGCTTCAATGGCGGAGGAATAAAGATGGAGGATTTTCGACGTTGAAGAACGTCAGCTGACGACAGCGAGGGTAAAGTTGGCGGAGATGTAGGAAGTATTGGCGCGATGCCATGGAACTTCGGGACCGTCGCTGAATGAGTGGATGGAGATACAGGCGAAGTCGCATTGGTAGAGTATGGCCCATGCGCATGGCCTGGAGGTTGCAGGTGCAAGTATCGGCCACCATTTCCCGCCGCGCTAACATATTCGGGCAATACAGACTCTATGACGTTTGGTCGTCGAAATTCTGTGAAAGACAAGCCAGGCTTACTATCGTCCTCATCTAGCTTGTGCATTTGGACCTCGACAAATATGTCAACATTTCCGAGTGCTTCGTGAAGCGACGCATCTGTGATTGTCAATATCGAGTAACATATTTGTAGGCTACAAACGCACTCACCATCACGGATATATTGATATTCAATCTTATTACGGTATACCGCAGGTTTGTACCGAATGCTGAATTTTCTTTCGTCGTCAATGAAGAACGCACTTTGAATATAATTCTGAAGTCTGCTGAAGTTGAGGTGTTCATCTTCCAAGTTCCATTGGATCACGCGTGCACCGCATTCTATGCGCAGAGTTTTGGGTGCCCTTGGAGAAGAAAGTTGCTGATCCGCAGGCTGAAATGTGGTGCCGTACATTCCGTATGACGATTGCTCCCGAACCTGCGGCAATGACTTGACTGAGGAGGCCGCAAGAGGCGTTGATGTGGAGACGGAGTTGCTGATGGACGGCTGAGAGGAAGGCGAGAAATATATGGCTGGCGTTGATGAACTATTTTTGAGAGATAATGGGAAGTTCAGGGCTGAAAATGTCGGCATAACGGAAGTGTCCGCCATGTTTGAGAATCCCAAAAAAGAAAAGTAATTGTAGCAACAATGTTGTGAATGCGTAGACAATGCGACGTTGTTTGCATATAGTGGATGGTTAAGTCAACAGGGAATAGACAGAGGCATTGGAGGAACCAGCGCGATAGGAGATATATGAATCCACAGTGCGAGCGTAAGGCTTGCTTCTGTACCTAAGGTTTGGAGGTAGACGGGCAGCGGTACCAACTTGGAAGATACTGCCGGCTTCGTCACCCGCGGGGCGACCGCGCCCCGTTGCCGCCGGACATACATGGGGTTGGTTCGTATCATCCAAAGTATACGTCAAGCAGGTAAAACTCCAATATTGATGAGCCGTACTCTTCGGATGGTCCACAAATCATTTTTGTACGTTGGTACTAAGCAGCATCTCGTCGCTCGGGACCGCAGTCTGACTATAGGGAAGAGGCGGGTGGCACTATCGCCGAGCCATCTGCCCCGAGCTTTAACGCTGTTCTACGGACAGCGGGTACTGGGTGGCCCAAGCGGTCATCATCATCGGGACCTTCCCGGTAGATTAGATGACATAGATTGCCACGTTATATCGAGAGTCCGTTAGACTCAGGCACAAACGCAGACCTTGCAGCTTATCTGGATGCCTAAGTTCTCGTATCATAGCAGTCGACTAACTCGACTACTAAACTCGACAAGCACATACAGTGCCTACCCGGAGCCGCGGCGCACAGTTTCCCGTGGAGTCACTGACTGCGCCAATCCCATCGTGGCATAGTGTTCGCAAGAAGTAGCCCTGTGTCCAGGATCTTCCGAGCAACTTCTCGCCAAGGTCTATATCCTCTACTCAATTACCTCTTGTGTTTTAAATAGCAACTACTTATATCCAGCTGGGGCGTGCGCCGTCTGCACTACTTTACCATTCTGTTGCGTGCGATTTGATGATAAGACATTACCTTGACTAATAACTGGGGAGCCAATTAGCGTTTCTGGTAATAATAACGTCATATTGAGACAGAGTTAGCGCTGATTTGCTCATCCTCTACGTTGGTGACTCAACTTTGTGCCTACTAATAGACCAGAACAATAATTTCATGGCCCAATATAGCATTGGTAAAGACGCATTACTTCTGCTGCTCCATATTTAGTATTTAACATTTTGAGCGCACTTTCTTCTTTGGTGTATTGTTGCTTGTGGTAATGCGATCCATATTACTCTGTAAGTAAGGATAGAGATAACCCTAACCCCTTCGGCGATAATGGAGATGCGACGCACGATAAAAAAACGCATATCAAATTTGCCGCGCCCTATCCAAGGTCAGTGCGTCGAGCACTGGCATGAATCATCAATGGCGCGAAAGTTCGCTATCCGATAGTTAAATCTAATAAACTTTTTGCGTGGTCCGATATCTTCGAAGCAGACTTCACTCCTCGGGGTTTAGTGGAGATATGATGGAAACACAAAGCGGCAAGCAATGGGCTACCTGGAAAGTGCCGGGTGTCGCTGAGTGTTGATATGCAACATCCACTCCTTTGAATGTGGTATCGGTTCCGATTTCATGTGACAACATGCAGCCGATAAGCATCTGCCCAAACTGACGCACATCTCCTCCAACATTTGCTGATTTAATCACAATCAATCAATCAACAATCAATCAATCAATCGATCAATCAGTCAATCGATCAATCAGTCAATAATCAACCAATAAATCAACAAATCAATAAATCCGCGTCCCAATTATATAATTGACCTTTGCAAATTCATCTTATTTTCAGTCATCTAAAATACCGCTGGCTAAGTAATTTGTTGTCGCAACACATTCGGGTTGGCGTTCTCAGACCCGAGACGCATCTCTGCAACCGGAATGGGATTTTACCGATGACTCAACGCTGAAGTTCCGCAGATGCCGGCAAAATTTCGCAGTGCAGTGAGCATACTGCATTCTGCATCCTTGGTCCACAAAAATATTCGTGGATAGGAGATTCACCTTGTTACATAGGAAGAAGTGAACGTCAACTTGTTTTCACCCAATGCACTGAGCGCTGGTATGGATACGCATGTTGAAGGGGCATGCAGTAAAAGCTACGTACGCATAACGATAATTCCACCAAAGGACTGTCCCTATACAAAGCGCACACTTCAGTATCAACTCTCTTCTGATTGCCGATGTCTGACGGCTTTATCACATCACTGCGGACGAGAACTGGACCGGGACTCCGACATGACAACGCATCAAGTAGGGAGCGACGAACCTACGAAATCATTATCAATCGGCTATCAGTCGTTGCAATAGTCGCATGACAAGCCAACCGTACAGGGAGGATGCCGTAGAGTATGTTTGGTTCTCAGGCTGGAGCGATGTGTTGACGTGCGTGTGATCCGTGTGAACGGCGGGGCTAGTGATAAGCGATTCCTTATCGCAAGGCCATGGCGTACTGAATCGGGGCTGAGTTCGGTACCTGCGATGATGGCCACTGTAATCCCGACTCCTGTAGTAGACCGCTATTCGCTGTTCCGAACAGGCATAATTAGAGATCACAAACCTCCCCGCAAAGAATTATTAATTGGATTGTCGGTTGTACCGACAAAATTGTAGCAGGGTTTTAACTACCCTCGCTCCAATATAAGGTTACACTCAGGCAATAAACAATTGGCTACGCACGATTGTTGACTGACTCATCGCTCACAAGACGCTTAGGCCGGCTGTCCAGAGACCGGCGGAGCTTATGGTTGTGCAGACCATGCGGCGATAACCGCGCCAGGTTGCGACCGGGCACTGAGAGAACACGAATACCAGTTAAAATGATTCAGCCAGCTCTGCGAATGGCTCTTGCTTTGTCTAAGCTTTTATCTACGGGCTGTACCGGCCCAGACTGGTTTATGACTCGCGGAGCTAAAGAAAGGCATTACAATGTCCTGATAATTCGGCTTCTCGCGAGCAGCACAATTATCAATGTAAACACGTCACGCTAGCCTGGCTGTGGCCATGTGGAGCCAAGGACAGACGGGTGCTAATTTGACTCCAGCAGTCACCGAAAATAAAGCAGATGTTTTGCGCCTCATAAATGACGCAGCATTATGCCAAAATTTGACCTCATTGCTCGTATCAATCCTATTAATGACGATACGTATAAGCTACTTTAAACTCGCGTATCGCGTCAGCATGAGCTATACACAGATATAGGGCCCTCATGTTCTCCGGACAGCTGTCCGTAATGGTATGCGGTCTCACATCTTTGTAGGTTGGCTAATTGCCGAGAAATTTCGTCAGTCACCGAACTTCCAGGTGGTGCTTGCCGCTGGTCTCCGAAGCGGTTGTCAAGATAGATTCCGAAATTATCCTAATGATACCCTTTCTGAGAGGAAACTAAAATTCTGTCCCGTTGAGCGGGAAAGCTATACTTCCGCTATTGCCGTGTGTACGTGGTGAATTTTGTATCAAAAGTTTTTAATATTTCGGAAGGTCCGACTTTGACAATACTTAAGATTAATCGACATAGCATACTCAACTTTGTTTAGAGTTGAACGTGCAGCCATTCGTCTCTGGAGATAGAGAAAAGTTTTCAACTGATTGTTAATGTACCATGGCGAAGCATCTCAGAGATATGATGTTGTTTTGATTTGGTGGCCTACTCGAGTACATCGGAGCTTGGTACATACACGGGTTTTCCGCTAATCCGCCATTGGTTCGCTGCAAACCTCCAATTTTTGGATAATGCTCCTGATGGCCGCGATTATTTGACACCGATCGAAGCGGCTGAATCTTGGGGTGAAGACAATCCACGTTGGAGATCTGAATGCTAACGACCGCCAACTGGTCGCAACATAATCAGCGCGGTCTGCATGGCCATAACTGTACATTATTGAACTAACAAGCACTGTTGCCGTTTTTCCTTCAAATCTACTACCTTTGTCTTGACTGTATCAACTTTGGGAAACTCCATTTGGCGGGATTCCTCGTCGGCAAAAGTATAGGGCTGCACCTTGCCCGCGCCACCCCTTAGACCGGCAACACGGCGGACCTGTGCGGCTTTTTCCCGTCCTTGCATTGTACATGAAACTTTAATTTTTGACTTCCCTGAATAATTTTAAATGGCATTGATTGGACCGAATCAAGGCTTGGAAAGTTGGCACTGTTATTCTATTTGCAGCATCACTTCATCAGGCTCACGGACCATGACCAATCACGATATTAACAGTCGGAGTAATCCTCACAATTACCAAGCATCAGTCTGCAGTAAGAATCGTAGTATATTTTTACCTTGATATCGCGCGCAAAATGTTTGAGATCCAAGACGTCGAAATTACGGAATTTGCCGACAGCCACTAGTTCTGTTGACACGGACAGACAATCCGATCTGACATACAGGCTATCTTTGAGTGTGAAGCACTTGCCGAAACTACACACTACATGTCTTGCAATAATTGTGCATTGGCACACTACTCTAAAAGAGACCTAAAGCTAAACTGCATTGGGAAATATCGTTCTGCCGTTCCAGCCCTCGTCAATCCATACTTGTTGCATAAAATGATAGATACCCTTTGCCCGCTGCTCGGGATGGTAGTTCAGCATTATTCCTCTAGTGTGGCACATAGTATCTAAATGGGCCAGTTACAAAGGGTTATATTTTCACATCGCTTTCGCGCAGATCTATATGGATGAAGTAGTGACTTTTATTATTCTGAAGGGTAAAGAAGAGTTCGCCAGTGGTACTGCCTGCATTGCTTAAGGCAGCACGCGATTGACGATGACTATTTCGCCATGCCTAGCGCTGATACTCCTGTTTGCACGCGAATTGCACAGCGATGAAGTAACCTGGGACGCGTGTCGCGTCTTATTGCGTTGAACTCGATGTTGTTAATCAGTTGTTGTCTGGTGAGCTCCGTTCTGGTTGCTCCATACGTTGTACACAAGGAATTCAAGTATTTCTTGCATGAAAACACTCTCGCAGTCCTAAGTCCCAAAATGATATCTATTTACGATATATACAGCTATATATTGTATTCCAGTCATCTCTGTTGAGAGGAATCATTCGATATGCTTATAGAATACACGGGAGAAGTATTTATGAAATAGCCGTAACCTCAGTAGGATTGACCACTGACCAACTGGCTGACATCGCCAACTCATTAGTACTGTCAGGATTGTATATTGACACAAAACAAAGTCATTCCGGTAATGACGCGGTCGACGGAATTAAGGGTCTCGTTTTCTTCGTGCGTGCTGCGCTTCCAGGTAGTTTGCTTACACCAAGTAATCACCTCGTACTGTCTGCCGATAGTACTTTGATTGCTCGAACTTATGAGTTGCGGCCGGGGCGATAAAGGTGACTCCCGGGTTTGATTTTGACTAGTGACGGTCATACCGTCGACTCGGCGGCGGCACAGGTACACCTGTACCCTCCGGCGATTGGCGTTTGCTGACGCTATCCCCGGGGATCGCAGCGGAAACTCCGGCAAGTGGTCGAATGTTAATTGCAGCAACCACACTAATTTGTCACGGTCCAGGCATCGCTATTTGTTAGCTCGTCACTAAGATTATGAGACTATCGACATTGAACCATTAAGCCTACACCTGAAAAATTCCATTGGGATTTTGTGAGCGTAGATAACCAGAAATAGGTTGGTGATATATTTGGTGTGAAGAAGACAATTGCAATAGCGATAACGAATTATCAGTCGCACGCTCGCTTCTGGAGGTAAGCGCTGCAGGATGTCTGCATGAAGATCATGCTCCGATTCTGTAGAGAGGCTATTAACTTCCTACGATCCTCAATATGAAAGGTTACGTTCACCGCGCCTGCTGACTATCAATGCACGCGGTGTATGATAAGCGGGATTAGTGACGGGCCACTTGCAGCTGATTTGCGGGATCTAATGCAGTCTAGACATGGCTGAACTGCACGGCTTACTAGTCTCACATAAACCGCATACAGGTGTCCATTTTTGAACTGTCTAAATAGTCAGGAGTGGGCAAAAGCAGGTCTGGCCCAAACAAGTCATACTGTAACAGTGCTGTACTTAACTACAGTCGCGATTTCGGTGTTTTGATCTGGAGTGTTATCTGCGGTACGCCTATATAAATTAGTCAGTAGTTTTGATCGACCATGCGTAAATTGGGTAGAGGAGGATACACGCTTTTTCTTGGGCTCCCCATCCATTTTTGAGACACCATTGTTGCAAAATCGAAGAGCCGATGATGTCATGCTAATCTTTGTTTTCCGACAAATAACTGAGCATGACTTCTGGTTTGCTCGAACACAGGGGCAGGTAGATAACGTATAATGGAAACTTCAGCCTTGAGCCTTATCCAAGAACACTCGATGAATTAGCGAGAATGCAATCAGACTGGCCTGTTGACCAGTCTTGTCATGTCGAACCTCAGGAAAGCTTCGATACTGATGTCTGGCTGAAGACTGCGTCGAGGTCTAAGCGACGCAGTTGCAACGAAACATAGCGAACGAATTAGCCGCCAGGCAAACTTGTAGAATTTACGTCCGGGGAGATCGCTACTCATTGCTGTCACCGGAATACGGTGCGAAAATTTGAGAAAATATAGAAACACTGGTGAGTACAAATCTGCATCATAATTGCTGTCACATAAATCTAGGTTCATTCAGGTAATTGTTAGAAACGCATGACCACACCAGCCAAGACCGCTAGAAGGAGAGGTTCCGTCGCGTCTTGTGGTCATTCTGCCGCAATCGGGTTGATCGGTCGAGTCACTCTGATGAGTTATCGGTATCTAAATACCTATCTTCACTTTGGGACTCTCGACTTGCAGTGTCCCAGTACAGTCTTGCATTGCCCAAACAATCCTTCTAGATCCGACTTAGACATTAAAAGTCTGTTTTCAGGGTGAAATTGGATCTGCGAGTCAACGCCCAAGACCAAATTCAATATAAAAATCAAATGGCGAGGCGAGTCTCTAAACGATTCGATAAACTGACAAAGCCGCACGCGGTTGCTGGGACCAATTACCGTGCGTGACGCCCGTGCTCACTAGATGACTCGTCCGTACCATGTTGAAGCCAGCCTAGCAGACGCGTCCTGGGTTCAAAGTCTACAAGCAATCAAAAGAGCGAAGAATGTCATGGAGTGAAGGGACCTTAGAGGTCCCATTCTAAACCTCAAGACTGAGGCACTGCGAAGACCACTCAGAGGCTCAAGCCTACGCGGTCTAGTTTGCACTTTAGCACTTATAGCGTCGACCGACACCTTAATAGCGTTAGAATCTTTGATAGACGATGTCGATTAGGTGGAGCTCAGAGAGCTGAATCAGCATATGCGTAAAAGAATAATTTCAATCTCTACAACCAGTCCAACCTCTTGTCTGTACATCAGGAATGGACAATATCATATTGTTGCTCTCTGGTAACGGCCTGGTGTAATTTACCAGTCGATTATGATATATATTAATGCAGCTGCCGTTCGACGAGAGGTGATCCACCGATCTAGGATTTGAGGGATCAGCACCTAGACCATTACTATGCCCCAAAATTCAATCAATGTTAACCATTATACTATACCGAGCAGTCTGAGAAACGTGCATAGAGTATCCCAATCTGGCGTTCCCAACTACTGGTTGCGGGACGAACAACCAAAACAATTCCAGCGCCGCACAAGCTGTGTAGGAAATTCGCTCCTGCATTGGTTTACATATTCCGGCAAGCCTGTCCTTAGAAATTAGCCATAACGTGATGATTACGAGTCGCTCTCTGTGAGACATACAATCTTGCGACTACGAGTCATTAACAGAAGTTCCTATTAAAATAGTAAGTGGTCAAAGTTCGTGGCTACCAACTAAAGAATATCGTTATGTTACACCTAACGTGGGTAAGCGTGCCCCGCAGACATGCGAGCCGCGCACGTTCTTTACCGCACTTACCGATATTTAAGCCCAATTACCACACAATAGCAAAGTCAATCAATTAAAACTAATCCGAACTATGTATATTAGCCATTTCTTTACCCCCCCTTCACAAGTCTGGGCATTACTTACCGCACTTACCACAGCACCGTTGACCTGGCTCTGTCCTCTTCTTCCGACCACCGCTCTCACGCGTTCCCGCACCAGCTGCTCAACAATCTCATTTTGTGCGATCATGTCTTGCCCATCTTGTACAGAAAGGGCTCTAAGACTGATGCTTTTAGCCTGTCCTTTTTGCACGCAGGCGCATAATGTTTCTTTTGCCTTTTGAAGTGTACGGACTGTTTGCTGAGGAGCGTGACCGTTTGAGCTAATGCTTGTGTGCCTTTTTTGCAAGCCGATCGACAGCATTATAAATCGGTGTCGGTGAGCTATTTGATGAATTTTGAGAGGGCCTCTATTGGGTTGTGCGGCGTCTGAGAGATCCAATGGGCGGCGGTTGGGCAAGGAAGACACCGAAGGTGTTGGAGTCCGTATCCTGACATCCAATTTGGATAGGACAACTTCAGGGTCCAGGTACTAAACCCGACCCACTGAATCCCGCCTTGGTATTCTTTTCGTTCATACACTCAAAAAAACGATGCGACGAGAAATTCGACATTTGACACGTGGTTAACGTGACACTTGATCCCGTAGAAATGAATCTAGCACACCGTATTTAGATTGATGTACCCAGCCAATTTTGTACTTATGTCATTTCAACGAACTAAGAATTTGGACCAGCGGTCAGTACATCCAAGTAGGGCAAACTCTGACTTTATAATTCTGATGCATCCAGTTCACCCGCGAAACTGAGTACGTCATTTACCCATCTTTCTTGAATGGTGTGAGGTCGTCATCTTGAAATACTTTACTTCACGTTGAGACACAAATATGATATCCAGAAATAATGTGCACTATAACAGTTCCAGATGTAACTAAAAACAAGCACTGGCACATAACTTTTATCAAGACTGTGTGGAGATTTATAGGCCATCATTCACTACAAGATCGAACTCATATGCATGTGTATCAAAGATATCCCAATTACGGTCCAAAACGTCAATGACGAAGAGGTGGTATTTCTCGGCACCGACCTCCAGCTTGGCTATACTGTCCAGGCAGATCACACACCTACTCCGATCCGTCGTAGGGATCCAGAAGTCCTTGTCTAGTTAGCATGCGAGACCAAGCGCGTCCCTCGCCAGATATTGACGGAACGTGATCGATATGACTTTGAGCGTGGGGTTGGTCCGGAGATACTCCCGCACCGCGTTGGTTTTCCCGGTCCCCATTGGCGCGTCCAACAAGAACAGACGGTAGTCGACATCGAAGGAGATGTCTTGTCTTCCATGCCAGTTGATCTTCCTCGATTCACCCAGCTGGACGACCTCATCTCCTTCGGCCACGAACCCATACTGGTCGCCGCACTGAATGACGACGCTGAGTACAGAGCAATTGAAGCAGTATATCACGATCGATCTGCCCGGTCTCTCGCTCAATCGTGACCGCAGTAGCCTCACCGATTCCATCGCCAACAACCCACTTCCCATCCCTGCCAGTTATTATCGGTAGGTTTGATGACAAAATCTGGCGGTTAACCCCTTGAACTAAGATGAACGGCGGGATAGACCACCATTTCGCATTAACTCCCCGGATCACCGTGACCCATTCGCGATTACCTGGTTGGACCATCCTCGCTCGCCCAACTCATTCTGTGCGTGTAACTATCATGGCCGACGAGATAACGCCAATCATAAACCCGGTCTCATCGAAGCTATATATATCTGCGTCAACGATCCCGTATTTGGTTCTCGCATCCCTAACGCGATCAACCACTCCTCGATCTTCTTAGGATCTTCGCAGAGCGCTCTCTGGCAGTCGTATGCGCAATTAAAGATGTGTCTTAAGCATTGGTACCGATTGACGAAGTTCATTGCCCAACTATTGCCCGCGGATGCGCGCGCACCGCGAACAGCAGATTAGCCATATTTTCCACTTTAGCGCTAAACCCGCACGAATTAAGTCCAAGACGTGCTCCAGAATAGCCTGTTCTTTCAGGTCCGTAACTTTTCGAGAATTGAGAATAACCTCGCGCCGTGACCGTCGCTCGTCCATACGATCGCGTAAGGTGGATTCGGGTATATTGTAGATCTTTGCATCCCGTCCGATGCTTAGCTGAGCGCGTTTTTGGATAGCTTCGAGGGCTAATAAAGTCTACGTTTTTTAGAAGCGGTGTCCATTTTGTTCTTGTGGAAAAATATCGTGCCAAAGGTGATCGAACATTCGCTGAGTAGAAGAGTGCGCGGCTCGCTCGCATGTCTGCTCCAAGCATGGTTATCAGTTATCACCCCTCTCTGTTAAAATTCTTTCTAAGTGCTATAACCCTTCCGGTCACGTGGATTGACGTGTAAGAACATTATTGGTAATCTTTGCCTTGTGAATTCATATCAATTGCTCGCCTCATCAATACGTTACTCGTGATCGTAATTTTCTACGTACTTTCTGGATTTACCACCTCACTGACTTGATTGATGATGCTATTAAGACGGTTATCCCCTTTTTATTGTTGTGTATCACTAGCTTGCCAGACCATTACGACGCAGTGCTTGTGCTCCTTATCATTAACATCGACGAGTCTATACTTGACTGGAAGGTGTAACTAGGTTTGTTGCTGCGATCGGTCAGATCTCTAGTCAAGCAATCACGTAGCGCGTTGTCACTGATTGGTAAAGTCCATAGAAATACCAGACGAATAAGTAGCCGAGACTGACAAGTGGGTAATACCAATGTGCTCGCGACAGACTAAATGAAATGTCAGCGACAGACTGCAGAATGAACTGTCGACTGCCAGATTTCAGATACGCTAGTAGTTGTGGTAGTAAACAAACCACATAAACCCTTACCTTATGCAGAGGTTTACTAATACGTTTGCGCATTAACTAAGCATATGAAGCTTAAGATGATCCGCAAACGTGCACTGTTACAACACAGCTTGAAAAAAATTGAGATTCAGCGTGTGATGCCGCCTAATATATCGGCGATCGATCATATTTTCCGTATTGCAGCCAACAGTCTCTCTTTGATCTTTGAAGCTAGGTAAAGATCTTCGTCAGATGGTAGTGGGCCAGTCGGATTCGTCGACTTTCAAGTTCGACTTCTCTGGGATCAATGTGAGTTTCCTACAAATGTGGGCAAGCCAAATCGATGTAAACCGCTAATCTAAGAGCATTATAGTGGTCCAAAGATGATCCGGTATCAATAGTTAACGCGTATCGAGAGGCTCTGAAGAGACAAGAGCAACAGAAGAAACGGAGACTACTAGAGAGTCAAATTGTTACGAATGGCAAGAGGTACTAAATCCCATCCAGTCCCTGAGCCCTAAAAAAAGCATATATAGAAACCAATATATAACGTGTCATATTCTAGGGAATTAGGTTCTGTTGGATCATCAGCTACGATCTCGCCGACTATCCCGAGTGCGAGCGGAAGCAACGGAGTTCACGACAATATTTCGAACGGCGGCAACCATACGAAGAACTATATTGTCAACAACAGCAGCCACGAAATCGCACAGTCTAGGCCGCCAAGTAATACTGACTCGCAAGTATCAGAGGTATGTTAAAAAACTGTTCGGGCTAGTATGTCATCCCAAACGAAGGATCTAATGAGTACAGAAACCCCGAAAACGGCCGGCCACAGAATCGCCAGAAGAACAACGTGGAGGTATCAAATCTTCGCTCGACGCACTCTGGAATTCACGAAGCGTTGTATCCGGGCTCTCTAGATTACGGACCGGTCGACGGAACATTCGCAAGTACGCTCCGCCTTCCTATTTCGCTCAATTACGTCGTCCTGGTGACAAAATTGCGGCTATCGCTGCTGCCGCATATGCTGGCGATAACGACCAGAATAAGTCAACTGAGTCGTCAACAGCTTCGGTGACCCTTCCTTCGAAAGTGCCTGCGCAGGCAACGTCCGACTGCAGTTCATTGTTTTCTAATTCCACGGCCGGCTTCTCAGAGGTTCCCACCTCAAACTCCAAACCTCTATACGTGGATAGCATTACGCAGACGGATACTGCTCTACACGATTCTGTTAACGACAGAAAGAGGCGTTTGGATGTGTCGGATATCACGCCGGAGCGCAAAAAGAGACCTGGCTTCTTTTCGGCGGTATTCGAAGACAGCGATGAAGAGCTTAAGGAGATTGAAGTTGAAGAGCCACTCCTTAAGAAACGACGACTGTTTGTGCATGATGGCGTTACACTAGCGAGCAATCCCGCGTTTTATAGGACTAGGTTGGTACTTGATGGACCTGACCTACATATGTCACCTAGGAAGTCCAGCGGAGGTGAATCGGATATCGCAAGGCGGCGGTTAGAGCTGGAGCGAGAAGAGCGAGAGCAAGAACAAGAAGAGAGAGAAGAGCGTCTCAAACGAGAACGACAAGAGAAAGAGGCTGAG
Organism: Lipomyces chichibuensis; assembly: GCF_038497645.1. NCBI lineage: Eukaryota > Fungi > Ascomycota > Lipomycetes > Lipomycetales > Lipomycetaceae > Lipomyces > Lipomyces chichibuensis. The sequence goes on along the minus strand of NW_027117465.1, from coordinate 288,985 downwards.
TTAGAACGACAACGCAAAGAACTAGAGGAAGAACGGAAGCGGCAGGAGCTAAAGCAGAAAGAGTTGGAGGAGAAAGAAAGACAATTGAAGGCCGAGCTTTTGAAAAAGGAGCAGCAGTTAGCTAAGTCGTCCGCGCATGTTTCTGCATTGGCGCCTGCTGGCGACAATGGAGCTAAAGCAGACTTCACTCTTGGTGCTTCAAGTGTTCCAGCACAACCTAGTCGTTTACAACCATCTGCCGATGCAATTAACTTGGGAACACCGTCCTTCGCTTTTGGTTTATCGACGTCGACTCCTAATGACAAGACAGCTTCAGTCGCTCCCTATAGGTTTTCTGTCTCGTCTGGTTCAGGAACAGACTCAGCAGCAGCAACCGCTACAACGACCATCGGTGGCTCTAAGCCTGATCTGGGCATTTCAACGTCAACTACGTCTTCTCGATTCCAGTTTGGTGTGAAATCATCAGCGGATATAAGCACTTTGCCATTTACTTCTGCATCAGGGTTACCATTTGCATCTGGATCGTCAGCTCCCGCGTTTACATCCTCTTCAACGTCGGTACCATCTATTGCTGTCAGCTCACAGGCAGCATCATCTGCTCCGTCAACAGCTTTTGCAGTCGGTCTCACATCTGCGCCATCTGTCGCAACTACGTTTTCGTCGTCGTCCAAACTTTCTGGATCAACGGAAGTAGCCTCGACATCGGCATCTGGAACTGGAAGTACCCCTGCGTTGACATTCTCCTTTGGCAAAACGAGTACTCCTTCAAGTGCGTCGACGACATCTTCTGCGTCTTCTGGGCCGTCTCTTCCTGCGTTTGCTATAGGCAGCAATGTGGCTGCCACATCCACTCCCGCGCCTGCTTTCAGTCAGTCAGTGTCGTCGGCAAGTACAACCCAAGCGACGGGAGCTCCATCATTTTCGTTTGGCTCATCCACGACATCTTCTGCTGCAATGCCATTTGGTGGCTTTCTCGCAACCTCATCTTCTGCCAGCTTGATACCTGGCATATCAGCGCCGACGACTACACTAAATAGTGCACCATCCTTTACGTTTACTGCTGGATCGACTAACACTGCAAACCCAGCAGCAAATTTGGGGTCCAGTGGCGCCTCAGCAGCCGCTCCTACATTCGGATCCACTACAGCTCGCACTGCTCCAACTCAGTCTTCGACATCTTTGTTCAACTTTGCATCCAGTACAGCGAATCCAGCCGCTGTATTTGGGTTTAATACTTCTACCGAGTCTTCGCCTGCACCTGTGGCTGCGAATGGTATGACTTCGTCCACGCCAAATATGTTTGCTTCGCCTGCTCCATCAGGCACTCCTCCACCTGGTAGAAAGCTGGCACCTATGAGAGGGAGGTTAAGACGTCGGTAAATCAAGATGGTGGATAGTTTTGCATAGACTTTTATTCCTTGTAGATTATTTATTCAAATGTGTAAATGGATATTTGTACTTTTACTGTTTTGTTATTAGGCTGTGTATATTTTAGGCGTTTAAGAAATTAAAAAAGTCTATTTTTGATTGTCAACATATTATCCTACAGTACGCTTGCCTGGTTCCTATGCTGCTTTACTCATTCGTCCTCATCTCCAGAGCTGCCGCCTGACCAGCCAAATATGAATTCACCGCTCAGAGTATCCAATTCATCTTTCAGTTCTTCTCGATCGTCGCCGCGCACATACCGAGAAACGAAGTCTTTCATATCAGCCAGCTGATAACTTGTAAGCGAGGTGCTGTACAACGATGAATACAAATGTCCTGCCTCAGGTAAGTACGGTGGATACGAGGCTGGTGTAGGATAGCAGAGTGAAATTAGTCGCCTAAAAATTATTACCAGTCAGTATTTGGTGAACGATCATGGAGAGTAAGTCATACCGGTCTACAAATCCACCTTCTTCTTTCACATCCGTAGGTTTGGCATACTCTTCCCAAATCTGTTCCATGCTCCCAATACTGCTGCCTCGAAAGCCTCGGACGACGCCGAACTTGGAAAAAGTATGACTTAGTCGGGACTTTGCAGCCTTTAACTGTGAGAGCCTATCTTGGTGCCCGTTGTTTACACTATTTGTTCCTCCCAGTTGCAGAATCGCGTGACCTACTGCGAGCTCTGTGCCACTGATAATTTTACGTGATCCGAGAGACGTGATCTCAGATGCTAATGTATCCATTGAGACTCTCGAGTCGGACTCCTGTAGCCGCGTCGGCAAGGTTATGGATTCAAAAACCGCATTTAGCAAGCCAGTAGTGTGCCATAGACTGCTTGCATCAAACCCAACGTCTGCAGAGAAAAAGTTAAATAGTGAAGAAGTATCTGGCTTGAGACATAGAGGGATGTAAGCTGTCGACAGTGGAGTTAGAGCAGCTAAAGTTTGTATCCTGGAGTATTGATTTATCTAGTATTATCGTTAGACACCATTACACTACCGTTCAGCGAAACCTAGCAAAATATACCCGGTCCAAAGTAGCATTGTCTTCTAGACCCCATAGCAGCACAGTGCTTTTGGGAATATATTCGTCACGCAATTCGCTCAATGCTTCAGCTGTAAAGCCACCCCAAGCGGAATCAACATCTGTAATGATGTTTATACCCGCTAGTAAATCGCACTCTTCGAGAAGTGCTCTAAAATGTGTCTCCAGAGCAAGTTCGCCAGCACTGTCCGCGTGACTGAGGTCATGGAATTCACTCGCCCCGACATCGTAGCCTTTGAATTCTCTCACCTTGCCTGCTGATCCATAGTGTACCGCAGCTGATGGACCTGAACCGCCACTGCCCCTTGCACGCCCTCTTGGTGCATCTACAGGATGGTATTCCCAACTGGAAAGCTGTAAGAGGGATCGTGGGTGGTGAAAGACATTGCAGTAGTCTGACCAATACAATGCATTTGAAGGATTTAGTTTCGCAACTTGTTCTGCATTCTATATAGTACGGATTAGAACACCTCTTCTGAAACTGCGTCGAGATCGGTTACCTCATCCAACGACTCGATGTAGGCACTTTTTGGTACTCGCGGTTCCTCTATTCGAACAAGATTCCTACCATCGTTAGGGTACAATGACACAAATAGTTTTAGACGCATACGCAGGTGTTAAACTGCCCTCCTCGTTTTCGTATAGCGAGTTGTATTTCATCAACGATCCATATCCGCCTGGAAGTAGGGGCATCAGATCTGATCTACCATAAACAATTTAAGGTGTGTTGATACCTTTCAAATCCCAGAGCAAGCACCGAGGAGTAAAGGTTTCCGTGCTTCCATCGGTCGCAAGGCCACTTCTAAACGTTATATTATGGTCAACTAGACTTATCTCCTCATCGTATGTGAAATAGCTTTCTTGGGCATTGAAAAAATGAGTAGAGAGATGATTTGCTGCTGTTGAAAATGAAAGGTGAAGAATTTCCCTCATTTTGGGCTAAACCACCAATACGCCAGTCGGCACATACACAAGAATTGCTAATCCACTAGTATAACTGCACCTTCTTCATTGATAGTCTAACTATTCTTTGCCGAATAAGGTAGTACAATTTTACTGGAGCACCCCACCCTAACATCTTTAGTCCGGGTAACGGACTTTTACTTTACTAATTCGGGTAACCAACTCCCTAACCCTATGGGCGTACCTCAGAATAGAATCAATGCAGCCGATACCGAGCATGTTTTGACGTCATGTATCTTGCACCTGCTAATAAAGAAGGAGGCTTGCTTCATCGTCATCTGACAAAATTTTACATTGTTAACCGACTAATTGTCGAACCAATTCATGGCAGTGAAATATCACAGAAACATCAAATAGTAGTAGTCGTAATAAACATGACCGAGGGAAGTGCGCAGTCACCTTCCACACGCGACGACGCCAAAATTTTGATTAGCAGAATCGAGCGATATAAAAGTAATATACAAATGGGGTTCGTTCAAATAATTCAACTCATAAACCCTGATTCCACTTCTCAATGCAGTTACCGCTACAAAAGTCACGGCGAATTACAAAATTGTCAATTCCAACAACGCCATTCCACCATTCATATGCGAATGCCAATTCTTTAACCATAAACGTTCCACATTGTCCGCATGTATTTTTATATGAGTTCATTTTAGTAGCAAGATTAACTAACTCCAAAATGTTGTTCGGTAAATTCCATTTGCTGATCTCTTTTTCTGTTGCTCTGTATCGCGACAAAATGCGCAAACAGAACTCCGACAGCCTCGCCGTAGCTGAATTGAATTCGATTTCTGGGATTGATGCAAAGGCCAGATACGTCGCGGCATCAGGAGTCGCCTCACGTAGTGAACCGTTAGCTGGTAGTAAGCGAAGAGGGTTTGGGTGTACGGTAAGCACATGCAGCTGCTTTAGCTGCAAAATCTGTGCAGGTAAGTACTGTAATTCGTTACCGCCCAATGACAAATTTTGGAGATTTCGTAATAGGTATATTGCATTTGGAATCGCAGAAAGCCGATTGTTCCTTAGCGAAAGGACAGTAATGTTCTCAACGCTAAATAAACGTGGGAGAATTTCGGAAATATTGTTGTTGGATAGGTAAATCTCAACATCCTGTCTAAGAGGTCCAGTATCTTGATGGCCTGTGAAGCCGGACTCCAGCGCCACGAGATTCCTCAGATCTCCTATCTCGTCTGGGATAGCATCCAAATTCAAGCTATCTAGGTCTATTTTCCTCATTCCATCCTCTAGTGCTAGGCGAATGCGGTCCGATGCGCAATCAGAGGGTCGGTCGACCACCACAAAGGAAGAGCTCCGTCCCGATAGAGCGGATGTGGTCCTGCTCACACTAATACGACACTGTGGCTCTAAAAACCCGTTGAAAGTTCGCGTAGCCGCAGTGGAAATAAAAGACCGGTTTATTTCGTCCTTCGGAGGAGAAGACGGAAGCGCCATCCATTCATCATCGTTCCCAAGGTCAGACGTGAGTTGCATACGCTTGTAACCATTGATCCTGTGGTGAGTCTGAGAGTCACTTCCAAAGTCACTATCATCTACATCTGTACTAGCTGGCTCTATATATGAGTCGGACGTTGGATAGTCGCGTTTGCGGTTGATCGTCGGGAGCGCGATCTCATCGAGAGGACGCGACTGATTATAGGAGTATGGAAGAAGAGGCGCCGAATTCGACATATCCATGTACCTTACAACCATATATATTAGAAAAGAGTAACCAAGTAACAATGCAGCGTACTGACAAGGAACTTGCTCGCGGAACCCACAGCGGAGAATGTGGATTGGCACCTCCGGACTGGGATTCCGAAAGGTCGCATGCCAAAAATGATGGCGTTCTGTTTTTGACTTTCGTTCGAATGTGTAACGGACCCCACGTGACCACAATGATCCGCTACCCTAACAAATATTAAATATTCAGGGGAGTCTAAGTTATTCACTTTATAAGCTGTGTTGTTCACACGCCAACTGTCTATGTGGTTCGCAACGCGATAGTCGAACTCACTCGACATGTCCCTTCTTTTCCGAGGTAAAATTTATCTCTTTGCACTATGAAATATGCCATCAAGAAAGAGAAAGCCATCTTCATCACCCGTTGCTGGATCGGATAGGAACGACAATGCGACGGAATACATGGATGATCATTTTGACGACGATGAAGGGGATATGACCTATAATGAGGGCGAGACAGATGAGGTAGGACTATTGGACGATGAGGATGAAGAGCATCGATACAAGCCTAAAAGTAAAACTATTCGGTTAGGAAGCTATACTGCAGGACCGTTGGATCCGGTGACTGGGCAGAGAGGAGCGCTTCCTGTTTTCAATGACAGCGGCTCGATAATGTTGAATTACGATGACGAAAGCTCAGTCCCTGAAGACGGCATGTCATATTTAAGATTTGTCAGGTTGGTTTGTTAATTGCATTGCTGTTTCTTTTGCCCTAACTTGCCATTAGAAAAGAAGCAGACTCCAGACCGAGTTTTGTGTCATCCAGAGATAATAAGTCAAATCTAGTATTGGCCACTACGGATTTCCAAAATTCGCAAAGCCCTCAGCCGGTGTCTGAACATCCTATCACCAAGGAGTGGCACCGCTATATTATGAGCCAATATAAATTCTCACGTTTGTTATTGGAAGCTTCGTATGAAGCCATCCCGGTTACGATAAATCGTTCTGAACTTCCGGATAGTCTAGCCGCTTGGAGACAATTTATCCAATCAGCAGATCATCCTCCGACAATGCAGCTACTATCTGTTTTAGAGCAAGATGATGTTTTCAGACTCTTTAAATATTTTCAACGATGGATAACACCTAGCATGTCATTGGCGATGTCTCGTTGGCTATTTGCGTTGTTGGTTCGTACAGCAGATATTATACCAGGCAATGAAATATCTATACTTCGGCAACTAAGTCAAAGGTGTCTGGAAGTGAAGAAGGAGTCAAAGGTAATTTATGTCGAATCCTTAATGCTCAAGTTTTGTCTAATTGTGTCATAGGAGTTAACAAACATATCTCATGCTACTATCGACATGGTCGTGTCCATCGTTGCAGACTTTTTTTCTCAAAGGGATCTGGCAACCTATTTATTCTAGGGCTTGCCTCGGGATAGCATTCGTGTACGTAGATAAACATATATTAAAATTTTGGAAATTACAATTACATGTGAAATGCCAATAGTGTACAGTATATCCATTACATATAATTACTTTTGTTGCCTCTTTTGCCGTTGTGCTTCTTCCGACGTCAATGCCTTTCCATCAGCATCAAAAAGGTCACTGCGAGCACTTGCTAGCCTCTTAATGTTCGTCGTAACATCACTGAAGGCAAGATTCGAAATGGCATTGCGGGCGTCGATTTTCGCCTTTTCTTCTTTCCATCGTGGGTGCAATTGCTCAATCCGCATGTGCTCCTGGAACTCAGATGATGGAATCTGTTGGTGGCAAAGTGGACATTCCTGCATGATGATTTTGCTCGCCTTTTGGTTGCTTCGTCGGGTACTACCATGCGGTAAAACTTTGATATTTTGTAACCCCGGATTCAGTGCAGCGGCTTCTGCTTGCCGTTGCCTTCTTAGTCCTTCTTGTCGTTCTCTAATTCGTTGCTCCTCCTCTGACTCTTCCGGAACTAGGGTAGCCGCTGAGGGCGGTGCTGATGGCGCAGGCTCCGGCGGCGCAGGTATATCCAAAATCTCTTCTGTTGGAGGTGCTGTCTCAGTATCTATGCGAGAGGCGTCATTAAATAACGACATGATTTGTTTCTGCTCTAACGAAGTATGTTCGAGCTCTGACAAAGACATGGGAGGCGGTAGTTCAACTTCATCATCAGCCGACGTAAATTCAATAGTTTCTACAACGACGAAATCATGCCAGTCAATCTGGGCGTAAGCAACTAAAAAAAAGCCAGTGTTAGTTGAATCTCCGCAGATCGCAGTGATAAGAAGATTAAAACTCACTTCGCTCGGCCTCAGCTTCTTCCGCAGCCTTTTGTGTCTCGACCTCCTGATGCTTCTGCCAATCCGCCCTTTGGCGGGCTTTCTCTAACACGTGAAATTTATTCTTAAGATTTTGTATCCATATATCACTTAGGCTGCTCGTGGGATTCAACACCTTCCTATACTGCTCGACTAGCTTTGTGAAATATGGGTAAAACGAGTGATTGGGCCGCAAAAAATCAAACTGATAATTTCGTTCTTCTCTTTGGGACAGCATATTTGAGAACGATTTTCCATTCTTGGCAGCAAATAATGCGGTTAATCGTAGTATATCCAAGTCTTGTGCAGAAATTGGCGGGATAGGGACTGCGAATTCAAACGCTGGCAATTGGACAAGTTTGTGAGGCGTTTCAACTCTCTGCACTTCCAGACCCTTTTCATTGGTTTGTCCATTGCCATATCCGGCTCTGTTCTCCCTATGTTCGTCTAGTCGCCACTCATAGAATGGATAGTATGGATCGGCTGGGTTCAGAAAGGTAAACCGCGTATTATTCTTTTCGCTATCCCTAATACGTGCTTCAAACTATTTGCCATGAGATTAGTGACAAGAATTCGAGAGAGTAAAACACGTACCGCTGGGCCATTCCTGTGAACATATCCGGCAGTTTTCTCGATGATTTCTAAATAACCTTGTGTTAGTAGATTCGCAGTCACAAAAGTCTGCAAAGAAAATGCCAACCTCTAATATCTGGGGGGGGAATGATGATTCCTACTGGAGCAGATATCTGACCATGAGAAAGTTGCGGTGCAGTACTAATTCGCTGAGCATTGGAATCCGTCATAACTAGATGCCAAGTAAGTTTAGTCGATCACAAAAACGTCCGGATCAAATCTCGTTAATTGACAATGGAAATAACGGATACAGAGATCATCCTGTGTGGGCAAAAAGCATGATTTAGGTTAGGGTACGTAAATGGGTAAGCGTAATGGGATTAATGGTAGAAATCTAGTTCAGTTTATTATCGTTTTAAGTTCCAAACGCGGCGACGCGCTGTAAGCAAGGTTATTCTGATATGAAACGATCCAAGGAAATACCTTCATTAACGGAGATTTTTATGTCCTAAGTGGTGATTTACCTTCTGGAATAGTCCCAATAAATATCCTTCAAAATGTCAGATGGAATCTTGAAGCCTGAAAAGGACTACAGTGATGTCCTAGAGGTCGAGATGCCTAAGATCGATGAGCTTTTGACGGTATGTCCATCTCTACCTAAACTGTGAGATTTCTCGGCTGATAGGTTTTAGACGGACATTCAGGGAGCCGTTGAACGTCTGCTCGCTCTAGAGAAGCAGACTCGACAGGTATTTGGCATTGTTCATGTGTGGATTGGAGTATGGGGAACAATGTTGACTCTTTTTTAAGTCGTCTGACCTTGCTTCTACGGAAAAACTTCTTGTCAAAATTATTACCATCTACAAGGGCATAGGCGATTGGAAGCAGATGAACGAGCAAGTCCAACTGCTGTCCAAGAAGCATGGTCAATTGAAACAAGCAATCACAAGGATGGTCCAGGAAGTGATCACATTCTTAGACGAAGCACCAGATATGGAAACGAAGGTGGAAACCATTGAGAATATACGAACCGTCACCGAGGGAAAGGTTGGTCGTTATGATATTATATGTGGTCTTGCTGGTCAGATGCTGAAAAGAGATTAGATCTTTGTAGAGGTTGAGCGAGCTCGAGTCACTCGTACGCTGGCGAAGATCAAGGAAGATCGGGGCGATATTGACACAGCTGCTGATCTGATGTGCGATTTACAAGTAGAAACATATGGATCTATGGATAATCGGGAGAAAACGGAGTTCATTTTGGAACAGGTTCAGCTTTGCGTGGCTCGAGGCGATTTCTCACAGGCCACGGTGCTGAGCCGCAAAATATCCACGAAGTACTTCGATAATCCTGAAGTTCAGGACTTGCGATTGCGTTTCTACGAATTGATGATTCAGATATCGCTACATGACGATAAATACTTGGATGTCTGTAAGCACTATCGTGCCGTGTATGATACACCAAGTGTCAAGGATGATGAATTTAAGTGGAAAGATGTAAGTTGGCATTAATGGCTTGCCTAGTATTTGCTAATGTGAATAAAGGTTTTGCGTAGCATTGTTTACTTCATCATTCTTGCTCCGTTCGACAACGAGCAGTCTGATCTAATCCACAGGATTGAGTCAGATACTCGGCTTCAACTATTACCAATGGAATCTGAATTGATTAAGTGCTTTACTATTGATGAGTTGATGCGGTGGCCAAGAATTGATGAGATATATGGTGTACAACTCAGAAAGGTAGCAGTTTTCGACGTCTCAAGTCCTAATGGCGAGAAACGTTGGGCCGATCTCCGAAAGAGAGTCATTGAGCATAATATTCGCGTTGTTGCGAAGTATTACACTAGAATTCGAACTTCTCGACTGAAGACCCTGTTAGATCTCTCTGATCAGGTAAGTTGACACTGATGTATCATTTGGACCCCTTGGAATTAATCACGTCAGCAGGAGACTGAGACCTATCTATCGGACCTGGTAACTCAAGGAACAATTTATGCGCGTATAAACCGTCCAGAAAGGATCGTTACTTTCGACAAACCAAAAGATGCTAACGATGTTTTGAATGAATGGAGCAGTAACATCTCCAGCCTTCTTGGATTGGTGGAGACTTTGAGCCATCTTATCTCCAAAGAAGAGATGATCAGCGTGAAGGCATAAATTTCATGTATTTAGCCATTTGTCGGTGAACTTACTGGTTTTCTTTGTATGTTGGCCGCATGCATTATGGTCACGGTATATTCAGTTATTGAAAGTATGTGATCCGAACTTGCCAGTGCAAAGGCATCAATGCAAACTTAGCGAAAGATTTAGAGGTAAAATATGCGTTTATATTACAAAAGTTAGCAAAACAAATAAATTGAGAACAAAACAATTCTGGATTAACACTGCTTATACATTATTCGATGTCACCTGCTTCGCTCTCGGAGTCATCATCATCACCGGACACTTCCTTATTCTCCAATTCCTTTCTCTCCATAAGAGCTTGAAGTTCGGCATCATCGCTTTCTGTAACTGCTTTCGGCTGCATCTTAACTGCGAATTCACCGCCAGCTTCCTTTATGCTCTTCTCGATCTCAGTAATAGCCTTCTCTAGTATCTCGATACCAAGTTGCTTATCCAGACAATGGGATGTCAAGACATATAAAGGAGGTGAAACTAGTCTGACTTTAACTGGGACAGCATCAGTATGAAGCGCTTCGGCTTTCTTTAATGCAACCTTAACCGCGTCAATGCCTTCATATCCGAAGCATGTAACATCGACGTCAGCACGAACTTTGGTGGGCTGTGGCGTCAGTCTGCGAGATATATGCTGTAGTAAGTCGTCCAAGACAGCGTTGGAAGGCGCCTCAATGCCCTCAAACACTGTATCAGGATTCGTAATAGCAATTTTGAATGCGTCATAAGCATGCCCATATTTCTTGTACAACGGCCAACCGATTGTAGTGTAGAGCGTCTCCAAAGCAATATTATTCTTTTCCGCAACATGCCTTAAGATCGAATGGACCGCCTTTGATTTATTGAATTTTTCGTCACACTTGATCACATCTTCCGCAGAAACACGACGCTTTGAAAGATCGATATAACCCTTCTCTTTATCGACCCGAAGAACAACTACAACTTCGTTGCGGCCAACTCGAATGAGCTTTTGGATTGATCGAATACGACGGCGGGAGAGTTCAGACAGCAAGATCATGCCCTCGATGTTATCGTACTCAAGCAGCTTTACATAAGCACCCATTTCCGCAATCTATCACGAAAGTCAGTTGGAATCTATCTCCAAGATTCTCACCTTGTGGATATCTTACCTGCCGAACATTGACAACCACAAGGTCATCGACCTCGGGGTACTTGTTCTCATAATAGCGGCAGTTGGAAAGACTCATTTTGATGTCCAACAATTATCCAGATTCGAATCTATCTATAAAATTTGTTCAGCTATTGTAGAGACGTCGTCGGGTATATATGATCAATCAGGAATCAATGCGGAATGAAGAGGTTCTGTGGACAATTTTTTTGTGCCAGAGTTGTCCGGGTTAGGGTATGCTTTTTCATCCTCCATTCGTTATTACCTCACAGATTCACATTACATGGCTTCCCCGGTTGCAATACATATTCCAAATTCATTCGTCATAGAGATACATATACATTCATGACTGCTATTTACCAATACAAAGTAAATCTATTGAGATGCTAACATTAAAGATGATAACAATAACATAAGTAGGCATCCAATATCCCTCTGAATCCAGTCACTATGTCCTTTCTGTGATGTCAAACAGAAATTCCAGTCTTTCCTCCTAATGTTTCTTGTCGCAGCGATGACTGCTTCAATCTAGTTCGAATTGTCGTCGATAGAGTATCTGTAGACCAAGTTAACGTAAGAATGCGATTAGTCCTCATCACATAACTTACGCGAAAAACACGAGCTTGACAACAAATGCAAGGGCCATGTGTCCAAGGACCACCACAATAAGTAAGATTCTCGACGTCTTCGCCTCCGTGCTATTCAAAACTGGGTATAGATTCCGTACTAAAAATGTAGTCGAAATGGCAAATCCCACCGCAGCCGACGCCCACCTCACAACATTAGAAATTGTAGGGAAGTTGAATATTTCAATCGGCGAAATGGATACCAGTGCCACCGGCACCCAGATTGTGTTGGCATAACCGTATAAAGTGACGCATTCCAGAAGCCGAGCATGCTCGGATCTGTACCATTTCAAAAAGCCCCATAGAAGAATTGGAACAATGAAAGTATATCCGTACATCAACGCCGCAGCAGCTGAGAGCAGTCCAAAGTTGTATTCGTAACGTATACCTGCAAGATGTGAAGCGATGGCGCCAGCTAATGTTGATGAAAAGAACAGAACCAAGATAACTGTAGAAGCGATCCAAAAGGGGCCATATAAGTCTGGGTTGTCACCAACCGTATCAACAAAGGAGACACGTGGATAAAGCGCATAAATACATCGCTGCAAAACATCTGAAGTTTCAACGTTGAAATACTGTGCATAAAAGTGGATTGTCCATATCGAAAGTGGGCGATTTGGATCGTTCTCGAGAGATAATGGAGGCTCGTACAATCGATCTTAATCCATGTCAGGGTCATCCCAGCTTCTAATTATTTAATTCGATACGCACTCTGTCCTCCTGCAGGTATCTTCCCTTGAACGTTATCTCGAGTATGGAAATCATGGAACTCAAGGTCAGTTTCGCCAAGATCGACCTGCAAACGAAGTCAGTAATTGAATTCATAACCCACATGGATAGCTTGCTGAGCGATCTCATCTACATCAATTCGAAAGGTTGAATTTACCCCTTCTGCATCAACATCGATTAATGTGTCATAATCCCCTCTTGATGCAGAGCTGGCTGAAACAGTTGGTCCGGCCATTGGCTATATAATCAGCAAATTACTCTAACGAAGTGACACGCCACAGAGCAATGAATAATAGTATAATCTTAGTCTCAAACGCTCCAAGTGTAAACAAGAGGATGATCAAATGCCAGTAAACAGATAATATTCGGGCTACAATACAATTATTTTGCTTTGATGCTGCAGTAAGGAGAGTGGATGCTGCCATGCGGCTTTACGCTGCAGGCGCCTTGGGAAAGGGTTAGTGATTATCGGAAAGGGCGAGGATCGTTATAGGACAACTCATAAAAGGACAATTTCTCATCAACAGGCTGCGACTGGAGTCTGTCAGTAAATTTTGTAAATTAAATCAGAAAAGCGAAGTATTTGCCTAAGTATATAACTTGATGGTTTGAATTGAGATCGACGGCCCTTTGCTGGTGAATTATTACAAGCAAAGTAATTCAATCTTCTCTTATCATATGACATTTCGATTACCTTCAAGTGCTAGTTTGAATTTCAGATACATGTGCGTTAACAATAATATCAACGATGGTGCTGAGTAGCTATTACCACGCCACTACATTAGATCTGCTCCATAGCAAAACATTGGTCACGACACAGAACGCGCTCTCAATACTATCAAGTAACTTGTTAGTTTGTCATTGGTCACAAGTTTTTACTAGCTAATGTACTTTCAGTAAGTTTTCCTTTTTACGTTAGTCACCCAAAACAAACCTAGACTGTTTTAGGCAGTGTAAGTGGTAACGCGTGTTGGGAGTTCTGTGATCTGCGCTCTACTTTACTAACACATCAGCAGGGTCGAAGTCCCCCGCCTATTTGCAGCAAACTTTTGAGCTCTAACGGTATTATCTCTTGAACAGATCTCAAGGTTCAGATGCAAGGAGAATAGTCAAGTTGGCTGTGAGCTGAAGCGAATCAGGTATTTATGCCTTAGCAAAAGATATGTCACATGCACGTATGTTGCTGACAAGGGGGATTCGGCAGCTGCTTTCTTTCTAATAAACCAACTGCAATACAAACATGCCGACTGACAATTTTGGAGAAGAGGAGGACTATGCGTTTTTAATGCCTTCGCGTCCTTACATCAGCCCACCAGGGTCAGTGAGTAGCTCGCTAGGCAAGCATTCCTCGTCCAATCTATGCGAAAGATCCGTGGAGACAATGAGTACCGACGATGAGGATTCCTACAGTGTAATATCAAATATTTCCAATATAGATGAAGAGGAATTTAACGACAATATTTCCGTATTCAGCAGCACGGGTGTGAGATCGGCTGCTTCGTCTTCTTCGTCGGAAGCTGAATATGAAGCCGCGTATTGTCACGATGAGAGTATCCCTCAGGTGCATGAATCTGTAGTCCATCAAGACATACCGCATATCCCGGAGGAACTAGGTAGTCATCTGGCAATTGCAAATGAGACTCTCCGCGACGAAGATGAAAATTTTGGGCAATTTGGGTCCGACAGGTTGAGTGATCTTTCTGATGCCAGTGGGAACGGTCTACGATACGATACAAATGCTCTCGGCGAGAGCGATGCAGCAAAATCCAACTTGTGCACAGTTTCCCCCCAGACTACGTTGGCTGTCGATACCGATGTACCAAAATTGCAGACAGTAATAGTATATTGCATCCGCTATATCAATAATTTGTTCAACTGGATCTCGTTTAGATACAAATTATTATCGCCGACTCTTGTTTTTGGGATCCCGAACGTTATCTACTTCAGTAACACGGATAACAGTGATGTATTGACTAAGGTCCAACCAAAGCTGATAAACGCATATAAATGTGCGCCATCTGTTCTCATCTCTCCACTCGCATCTTTCCTTTTGTCGTGGTTGGAAACCTTAGGGTATTTACCGCGCCTTTTGAGTTGGGTGCCAAATATTAGTCGCTGTGAATATGCGAGCTTGGAACAAGGCGATCGCTCTATTTCCATAGACACTATGTCTGATGGTCAGAGCTCGAGACTGTACGCAGCCCCGGGTGATTGCTTTGCCGGATTACGACTGAACCGGCGGACTTGCCCAGACTTGATTGTGGTACAGTATGATCCCTCTGGTCCTCATGGCATAACAAGTCGTATGATGGAGAACCTGCGGCGAGTTTCCAGCGTTGTCCACGTGCCGATTCTTATTCTTTCAGATGCGAAGCAGCAGGTGCAAAATGACTTCGAATTCCTTGCTGAAAGAGCATCTATGGGACGTCGCTTGAGCGGGTTATGTCAAGCACCCGACTCATCTATATCAGTGTCGACGAGCGATTTAATCGATATAGATGACTACGACATCTATAACGCCTTGATATCTGCTTCTCGTTCTTCCTGGCGAGATGACTCGCTTCGTAGCATCGCGAGAGATACCCCAGTTCTTTCCAATAAGCTTTCCAAGGGTTCCGTTTACGAGAAGACTGTAAGGACCTCGTACCTCTCGTGTTGCTGATGCTAATCGACTTAGGTCTGGAACAGGCTCGTCCTTGGAGCTGTTATTGCGTCTCTCGCCGTTTGTTTACATATCTTATGTCCGTCGGTGCCGTATGGAGCGCAACTTCTTCAGCCAGACTTCCGCTTCCACATGATCAGCAAGAATAGCATCCTTATAAGGGCTCCAACAGTGATGCGAGGACAGCCTTCCTTCTGGTTCTGGTCGCCTGCACTTAATCTCAATTCTTCTTTCGATGTCGATACAGTGTCGCATGCATATGGTGAATGCGTTCTAAACCCTGCAATATCAAAAATATTTGGAGACGAAGTTTTAATTACCCTTGATCCAAATGATGCTTGGGGTGATGTAAACATTACCCTTTCTTCGATGACATTTAGAAAGTGGTATATCGTGAATCTGGGTGCACAAGAATACATAAACGATTATGATTATGCTCGTGATAGTATATTGCCGTCATTCAAAGCGTGGACAACTACGGACAGAGCGAATATTCGGTTCAAATCTGAGAAGCTATATACGGATTATGTGAAACCTTCTGCTAAGGGTTTGTCGGACTGTACTGCAGACCAACTTAGGCAACTTGGAGCAAGTATTTCAGACCATTGTTCTGAGTATTCTAAGATTATTGATTGGCCTGCTGTTCTAAAGGGCTACAATGTGTCACTGATATTAATGACCAGGAGTGGGAATCAAGGTGCATTATTTGTCAAAACGAAGTACGACACGGCTAAGGAGTTCTCGAGTGATCGCTTAGTTGAATTGTCCCAGTGGCTGAGTGGCGTCGCAAGAAGTTCTGGAGAAAAAGGCGCGTCGCTTTGGGCTGACTTGTACGCGTCCTGGCAGGAAGCAGAAGTTTCCATGGAACCGGCAGTCTCTAGTGTTTCCGGATTTTTGAAGCGTTCAAACTCCAAGGCGTACGAGATATATCGGCAGTATAAAATTGTCGGGCTCAAGTCATCGGTCTCAAAAGCGGGAAATGCGCACAGAAAGCTGGTCCAGGCATGTAACAAATTTGTCGAAGGCTTCAATGCCGCGCACGAGGACGCGAGGAGTAGGCATCACAAGAACAAAGCCGCAGCTAGCAAGAAGGCTAAAAAGATTTTTGATAAATACGTGAAGAACAAGAGAAAACCAAAGCATATTTGAGTGGATGTGCGCTCTTGGCGTGTAATTGAATGTTCTTAGGAGTGTGGGTTTGCCGTTTGATTCTGCAACAGGCGCTGGGTCGTTAGTTTCATGTTTGGGTTTTGATGACAATTGCTATTATGCTTTCTGCCAGATTTGCGTTCGTTTTCTATTCGGTTATGACGATTTGTTGTGCTATTGATGAATTTCGTTCTCTCCGCGATAGTTCTATTACTGGAGTGGACTATGATCTTGTTGCAATAAACTTGTAGCTGCGATCTGTACGTGCCAACATTGCCGTGTAATATCTATGTGCAGACTTTCCACCCTCTAACATATTCACCACGTCTGCAACACAAAGGATAATGCTGAACAAGATAAAAGTAGAAAGAACCAACGAGGGGTCAGTTTGAACTGACGGTACACCCAGTACGTATGTCTGTCCTATGCTGCCGCCATACTAAACCAATGATCGAATGCATTCTGCTTGCGTCAGTGCTATGTAGCGCAATCTTCACGAATGAAGTATCTATAGAGAGGTACAGATGCCTACAGGTAGGCTGGCGAATTCCAACCGCTACGACGCGATATCCAAATGCTAAACCTTAAACCTTCACGAGCGCGTGCTACAGCCCAAATTTTTTCAGCATCACTTTCATCTCATTTCCATCCGATCATTTTCGATCTTGGCACGCCATATAGAGACGAATATACTAAAGATATTAAGGTGCATTTTTTCTGTCAGAATCTATTTACAGTAATGTCTGCCGAAGAACAAAACAAAGAACACCCTGCCATTGCGGCCGAGGGAAAGCCTGCGCAAGCAACAAAGACCACATCAACGCTCCCAACATCCAATGTGTTCAGCATGTTTGGGGGCGCGCCCGCCAGTTCATCGTTCTCTATCTCGACTGCTACTGCTACTGCGGCGTCATCTAAGGATAAAGGAGAGGAGGATGTATGTTCGTTCAGATCAATGAACAGAGCGATCAATCCAAAGTTCTTGATTAACAACTTTTACAGGGAGATGCGGACGAAGCTCCAGCTTCGCCCGATGTTCATTTCGAGCCACTAGTTAAGCTCGAGAAGGTTGACGTGAAGTCAAATGAAGAAGAAGAAGAGATCACATTTAAGATGTGAGTATTGCACACCAGACCTTGACTAACATGATTTTAATTGGTCTAACCAACGTTGTAGTCGTGCTAAGCTCTTCCGATTCGATAAGACTAATGAACCTGGTGAATGGAAAGAGCGAGGAACCGGTGACGTCCGATTTTTGAAGCACAAGGAGTCCGGTAAAGTTCGATTGGTCATGCGAAGAGACAAGACCTTGAAAACTTGTGCGAACCACTACAGTAAGCGGCAGCTAGTCACTACCTCCGTATAGATAGATTACTTACTCTTCAAAGTTATGCCAGAATTGAAGCTCTCACCTAATGTTGGTAGCGATCGAAGCTGGGTCTACACAGTCTCTGTCGACATCAGTGAGGGTGAACCGGAAGCTTTGACTCTGGCCATTCGTTTTGCCAACTCTGAGAGTGAGTCACTGAAGGCTGCTTTGACGCTGAGGATGTTTCTAACAATGTGTATTAGATGCGAATCTATTTAAGGACAAGTTCAGTGAAGCTCAGGATTTGAATTCTGTCGCTTTCGGCAAGAAGTAAGAAAGATTATATGCATTGGAGACTATTGATGAAAAGGAAATTATGTTTGAAATTTAATGAGAGCTTATGTAATTCGGAGTGGAAAGTCAACTTATAATGAATGAAGTCATTTCCTTTTACCATATTCATATGCTGTAGTCAATTAATGTCTCGCTGTGACTGCGGGAAATGCAAAGATAAATCTTTCTATAATGCAAAACCCAAAATTGACTATTCTATATGCCTTGTTCGAATTAATTCTGTATGTTGTCTGTAAGATGAATGGACGGCTGGATTTGTTTCGACACTTGTTCTAGGAGTAGGCCACGCTTAGATGTCCCGCAAAGCTAGTTTCTGACGTTGCGGTCACTTGCCATTGCCGCAACATCACTAACTGTAGTCCACAATTTCACTACTCTTCTACCACGTATTTCTTTTTACGATAGAGTACTTTACAGTATATCAGTACAATATGACACAAGAAGTAAGTACACTGGTTTACTTATCCGGTATCCTTGCATCTCGATATGCGAGGGATATCCTGTACCTCATTTCGACGCGTCGAGGCATGATACAGTAGGAACGAAGTGATATCCCAGTGTCATATATCACAAAATCTAGTTTGAGTATTATCAAAATGTTGCCATCAACCGAAAATTGCTGTGGGCAATTGGGGCTTCTAGATTTGCGATCTCTTCTACGGAATCAAAATGATCGGAATCCGTTTGCATTGGCGTCATTAGTTAACAAATGGCCTATCATAGGTTGTGCGCACGATTAAGGTAACGACAACAAGCGAGATTTTGACAGATCTTGCTCCTGTGAGCGAAGGATTCCCGATGCGCAAGTGGTCGGTCAAGATCACGCTTGTTGGACCGTCAGGAGCAGAATTACCTGCCAATATATTCGACAAAGTTACATACAAGCTACATCCGACCTTTCAAAATCCTAATCGAAGTAAGTCTCGTTCATTTTCTGAGCTTAGGTGATATTTTTATTTACTTAACATGTGACGCTAACTCTGTTTCACCAGCCCTGAAAAAGCCGCCCTTCAAATTAGAGGAACAAGGATGGGGTGAATTTGATATGACAATTATTATGCATCTTGTCGATAAGGGAGGAGAAAAATCAATAATTCATGATTTGAATTTCTTGGAGCCTAAATATGAAAGCGAGCATAAACTGGTGAGTGCTTATGGATACCTTAGTTTGCAGATCATCGCAATTATATAACACTCTTGTAGTCATTCCCAACCTCGCGGCCGCTCCTGGCGAAGCTTCTTGCAGAATCTGGGTCGCTTCCAGATTCTGCGGTTTCTGGTAGCCCGCTTCCCGCGGATGAAGCTAAGAAAGAGAAGAGGAAACACGAAGGCGCGGAAGCATCTAAAAAGAAGAGCAAGCAGGAGAAGTCATCGGCATGTACAGCTACAATGGATTGAATCGACATTGGCTAATGTGACTTAGATTGATGTGGAGCGACTGGCCGAAGGGCTGGAGAAACTCGGTCAAGATGATATACTTCAAGTTGTGCAAATGGTCACGGAGAACAGGACGTCAGATATGTATGTCAAGAATGATGTCGAAGGTAAGCCCATTTCCCGCCGCATACTCATTTTTTAACTAACGATATCTCAATTAGAAGGAGAATTCCATTTGGATCTATTCACACTGCCCGACAGTTTACTAAAAATGCTCTGGGACTTTGTAAAGAAGAGAGCCGACATATAATAAATGGAACTTTATTAGATTGATTTTGCAGTTAGGATTAATTGTTTTACGGTTTGTTGGTGATTTCCAGCCTAGTTATGATTAGATATATCTAATATCGTGGTATTCACTATTAAATCGGTCATTGTGAACGAAGCTGTTCTTCAGGCGACCCCTTAGCAAATTGAGTTAATGTCCTTGTTACGGCAGAGCGTAACCATATGTATAATTTATGTATAATCATGCAATGCTTTATTGATTTGCTTAGGGGTTTTGTTGAGTATCGGTTTTGTTCTTGTATACTGTGTGTACTATAATAATTGGAGCTTAGCAATTAAAATAACATGTAACCTTAGTGATTAGTCCATACTATTTTATTCTCAGAGCAGACTCGCAATTAGTCTAGCGATAAGCAATCTGTACAGTATCTGTGCTCGAAATCTGGCCTGAGTTCATTATGCTATAAACTCATGAAGAGTCGCAATCGGGTCTTGATAAATCAGTGCCGAAACGTTAGAGCCTGTCTTCAATATGCGTGATCAGAGTGCGCCATATCTGACATCCATTAGAATCACTACATAAACGGCGCGAGCACGAACGACTCGCAGAATTATCACGTAAACGTTTATTAAGCACTGCTCACCGTTTTAACACATTTTCCAGGGTTGCAGCGGTCAGTCCCGAAATAGGGGGTAGCTCGTCTACAACTCGTGCGATGTTGGCTATAATCTGGTCTCCATGGTTCTTATATGCCAGTATGGCTGGTATTCCAACTTTATCCATTTCTGTCTCCAAATAGTGCATTCGAATAAAGTTAACAGTAATATATT
Source organism: Lipomyces chichibuensis (assembly GCF_038497645.1). NCBI lineage: Eukaryota > Fungi > Ascomycota > Lipomycetes > Lipomycetales > Lipomycetaceae > Lipomyces > Lipomyces chichibuensis. Next base: position 268,363 of record NW_027117465.1, on the reverse strand, counting down.
GTTGAGCAATCTGTGAGAGCAAGGATGAAATCATGCTGCTTTCTTGAGACTGACGAGCACATCAGCAGCCGCACCAGCCAACACTATTTTGGTCTTACCTCATCAAATAGAAGTACGATAACTACTTGGTCGCGATCTCCGGACTCCAGAGCGTCCAAATAACCGTCAGAATCAGCATCTTTCAGACTTCCAAATGTCTGCAGTCGACCACCCAATGATGATACCTCACTGTCGGCCCGTAGCTCTTGCAGTCGTTGCTCTCTCCATTTCTGCAAAACTGACATATCTTCCCGCTTCCGCTCTCCAGTCATATCCAAATCCAATAGTTCCTCCAATTCAGAGCCTAAATCACTGGCTTCGTCTCCGCCATCTGCTTCGTTTCGAGTTTCAAGCAGCCAGGTTTTCGTTTTGCTATATTCCTGTAGCATTTCCTGCGAGGGGACATCTTCAACGCCACTTCCTTCATCTAATACCAAGCTTCTCTCCTTCTCCGCCTCATCTTCCAAAACTGTCGTAGTTGTCGGCGCTCGAGCAACCATCTGCACAGATCGCTTTTGCTGAGCTCCAAGTCTGTATTGGTTTGCTTCTTCTCGAGCCACCTGGGAGTCTAAGATCACGCCCTTGGGGCCCGTGTTTTCCGTCACCATCTTCCGTTATTAATCCACAATTTCCCGATTAGTGATGCATCACAGACCATATCAAACTGATATTCTACTGAATCTAACAGTCCTGCTTTTCATCGGCTGATCTAAAGGAAATTTCCGAAACATGCGGCTCAGCGCTCCTAACATCAGCCTCTTAATCAGCCCTAACCCAACGCCGGTGATTCAAAGATGGATGAAATTTTTGCGGCTGAATTTGCAGCTGGACCGGAAGAGACGAGATTGGCAATTTAAGCGTGATTTTGTATGTAAGTTAATGCTATCAGCACACTTCGCAATTTAATGAAGTAAGTTATATAGCTAGGGTCAAGAGGTAATGATTTTGCTTTTATTTCCGTTTTTGAAGTTAGTGGTATAAGATGATCAGTTTGAACTAATTTTGTGTTCAGATATTTCCACGTTGAAATATGGTCAGCAAACTTAAAGTCGCGCTTGATCGGCACCATGATGTTGATCGTGAGGCAATGAGACTGAAGAAGGCGCAACATAAGCAGCAGAAGAAAGGAAATGTCAAGAACGGTGCCAATAAGAAACCTAGACTTGATCTCCATGGACCTAAGAATAAGGTCCTGACTGGATCTAAGAAGGGTAACAATCCGGACAAGGTACCTGTGAAGGCTATAGAGGAAAACGAGGATTTATCTGAAGATGAGAAGGAACAAGGGGAATTTGAGGACGTTGATAGCGATGGAGAGGCGGAAGATGACCCCGACGAGGACGTCGAATTGCCGATAATAGATACTTCCAAGCTCGAGGATGACTTGTCAACCGATTCAGAATCGGATGAAGAGGAAGATATAGTGCGAAAAGAACCTCAAAAGAAGAACGAGATGAAGCGCGTAATAGAAGAGGAAGAGGAAGAGGAAGAGGAAGAGGATATTCCTTTCTCTGATCTCCCTACCGATTCGGATTCAGAGGATGAAGATGACAAAGCCGCTGATGTTATTCCACACCAGAAGCTCACAGTCAACAATGTAAAAGCTCTGAAGCATTCGCTTTCAACTATCGCGCTACCGATTTTGTCTTTTACGTTCAATGATCATATGACGGTTACCTCGGAGGAACCTACAACTGTCGACGACGCCAATAACGACCTCACCCGCGAGTTAGCGTTTTATAATCAGGCATTGGCAGCGGCAACTAAGGGACGCAGTGCATTGCTCAAAGAGAAGGTTTCGTTCTCCCGTCCGGAAGATTACTTTGCTGAAATGGTCAAGAGTGACAGTCACATGGAAAAGTTGGCTCGCCACCATAGTTCCGAAAGAAGCGCTATCAGCAAGGGTAACAGTAAGAACAGTTCGAAGGGAAAGAATAAAAAGAGGAAATAAGCGGGAGATTTCTATTGATGGGAATGTTTGGTTGAATTGGTGTTGTCGCAATGTCGTCTATAGCGGCTTTCATTTGGCGTATGCATTATCTTACAATGCGTATGGAGGTGAATGATCTGGGTACATATTAAAATGTCGACTTTATTAAGCATTAATCGGTCATCATACCGTATGAATATGTACATCTCTGTGTCGACCTACATGAATATATATACACCTAAAAGTTATGGCAGCTGAAGTAAAACGAACCACTTGCGCCATGTAACTCCTAACTAATAATGTTTGCAGCTCGCTAATTCTACGATGAATAGTCATCGCACTGTATTTGATCTTCGTTCTCAGGCATCATCAGCTCCCGCTCCTTAACTATTACACAGGTCCAGTTCCAGTACGCAACACTCTCCTTTTCTACCTTGTCTCTTGAATCAATGCCGGTTTCCTGAAAGGCAGCGACTGTGTCATCGCTCTCACCAGCTGGTATACCAGGAACCACAGTCATTGAATCTGGACAAAACTTTAGAGAGCTACTGACTTCTATGGCGTCAGTATTAATGCGCGTGAAATCGAGCTTGCTCTCGTTCAAATGTTTATCGATGCAGATATTCCTCTTTCCGTCATACAGAGACGAAATAACGGTCTGCGCAATCACGTTCGCGCCTTGTTCTGGTGTATTCGTAAACCACAATTTGCTGACAATGTGATGCATTAGAAATTGGACATATAGTGGTGAATGTCTTTTTAAATCTGTAGATGGAACAAATCCTACTTATAGTGTTAATATGATACGTTGACTATGAAAACAGCGTTGAGCACAAATTCTTAATGTACCCGGTGTGCAAAGAATGACATCCACATTTGTACTCTGGAAAAACTTCTCCCATCCACGAAGGCATAAAGCTTGGACGGCTTTCGTCGCTGCGTAAGATATAGCCTTCGGAATGGGACCGACCGATTTGATTCTCTTGGTCCTGGACATCACGCCGCTCAAATCTAGCATACCTGGTCAACAAGATACTTTCCTAATGCACGGATCGTAAAGCACACACCTGCATTCTTGTAGAGACTACTACCAACAAATACCACACGGTCTTTGATACGATGACTGAGGAGAGCAACCAGCAGCCACTGCGACAAGTGATTTACAGTAATCCCCATCTCGCAATTGTCTTCCGTGAATGACGGTGGTCCCCAGCACGATATTCCAGCACCGAGAACGACGGTGGAGATATCTACATTCTTTCCCAGGACTTTGCTGGCAAAGTTGCGAGTTTCTCGAAAGGATGATAGATCGCAATCTGCGGGCAATTAACGCGTGATATTTTTCAAGAAGGAAAACAAGTCGAAACATACCAATTCCTTCTACCAGAGATCCGCTCTGTTCAGCAAGCTGCCTAAATCTCTGCAAAGCATCTATTGCGTGTTCACTTGATGGATCACGAAGGGATAATATGAGATGTAATCGCGGAGTTTCCAGTGTTGAGGACGATGCTGTGGACGATTTCGACGACACCGATGCTGTCCGATCACGACTATCGGCGCTCCGTCTTCTGATTTTCTCAATACCTTCTGGAGCTAGCTTTCCATGAAAGTGGCTCCCATATGCACCGTGGCTATGAGCGGATTTGACTAGTAACTGCTCAAGAGCCAGAAAGTTCAATCCGGAAGTCGTGCCAGTCCATACTATGACCTTCCGGCCATGCGCATCCATTGCTGCTGTTGCACGCAGCGCTTCTTCCAGTGCTGATGCCGCCCGACTCAAGTATGCCCGATAGTGCTTTCAAGTGCCACAGGAAGGACGAAGGCTATCGAATCACAGATTCATGTGCTAGAATGAATGTCTCGCGAGCATCGAACGCGCGTCGAGCTGTCCGACACGATCCGTCCCGGTGCGACGTTGGTGATGAGGTCATGGCTACCCCACATTCGGCTAAGCAAGTGAACCACCGCCGCATACGTCCTTCACACCGGGATTTCCTTGACAACGAGCCGCAAGTTTTTTTTCAATGACCGTATGACTCATGTGTTTATCCAAATTACACACAGAGAATCGTCTCCACACTGTCTATCATGGTAAATTGAATTCCAATGCTATAATAGTATTGGCGGCAAGAAATTCGAGTGCACTATGAACACAAAGGCAAACAAGAAAACCTTAGCAATAGTACCACACAAACCAAACAAGACTAAGCAAAATGCAATTTTAGACAATACCCGCCAGAACCGAACGCTGAAATGACCAAATACAGGAACAAACAAACAAACTCAATCAAAACTGGATCAACCAACCCGAGCACTGCAGATTGGCAATTTTAGGTGGTGGCGACTAATACAAGTGATATGTCAATCGTATTTTAGTGATCTATATCTATCGTACTCTCCCACTGTATGCCCGTCCTTCCCCTGACCTTCACCGCATTGACCGTCGCGCTGCCATTTACACTTGTGGCGAACCCTGGCGACTTCGAATCGGTCATAGCTACTGCACCCAAATTCGCTTTCAGAACGTCGCCTACTATTCTATTTACATTGGCGCGCACACTGGTCTCGTCAACAGCTGACCCTTGCAACCGCAGCTTGATGGTAATTATGCACAGCCCATAATGGACTTGCCACATCCGAGACTCCTCAACTGACTTGACATCGGAATCGCGTTGAATCTATCCTTGCATTAGCTCGTTGGGTATGGATTATCAGTTTGCCCATCACGTACCTCCTCCAAAATCATTCGTGCGCAATTGCCATTGAATCCCATCAACAGCATGCGTCCCAATGTGAGAGCTGTCATCCAACCGACAAAACACATAGCAAATGCAATTACCACCGCCAGCATATTGTCAATCGTACTATACCATGGCTCTGACGTCCAAAATGGCAAAGATATTATTACAATGCAAGAGCAGACTGTGGTGAGATAAAGGGGGTTATTAAGGCCGTACTTGAATTTCCGAATGTACGAAAATTGGACAGCTACTCAAAAATTAGCTAACACTTTTGGCGGGATGGCCCTAACCTACATACCTGTTCCTATCCGCTCATGATTCTTGAATACGATGGACGATACCACAGTAGCCATTACTGCCAGTATGATCACAATTGGCGTTCCCCGGGCGTAGAAACGCTCTGATTCGTGATCATGAGGAGCACTTTCAGTAATTGCATGCTTCATAAAGTTCTCGCATAAATGTGACCCTATGTCAATCCCCATGAATAGAAGTCCTACCGTGCTGGCAAACCCTGCCAATATCTCCGCTCTCTGAAGTCCAAAAGGGTGCCTTATGCTGCTGTTTTTCCAAACCTCAAAATTAGACAAAACGTCCACTAATACCGACATCGTAGCTGCGAAAGCATCGTAAAATATGATATGTGATATAGCCATCAGAACGGTAGATTCATAACTAATAAGCCACAGCTGAAGTCCTATTAAGAAATGCAAGGCGCACCATCCCAATTGGATCTTCTGATCTCGTGACATACTTTGAATTGCGTCTTTGTACTATATGATTCGTTAAATTAATGAAATAAAAGCGAGTACCATGGAGTATAATCCTACCGTGGGCACTGGAAAATGGGCAGGAAGCACAGGTGGTGGTCTAGGTGGTGGTTCGAGGAAGAAATTCATAGAGACAGATGAGTGTTTGTATTTATGACCTCGCCGCTGATTCTAGAGTGACCAGTCAGAATGCAAATTTCGCACAGTCAAAATTTTCTAACTCGGCGAAGGTTAACTCACAGGTTTATTCACCGGAGACCTGGACGCTACTGTAGACTGGAAGTTGAACGGCTTGCGGGGAACTTTCACAGGGGATGCTGAACGTGGGAGTGGACTGTCAACTGGCAGCGATTGCTCATTCTCCTCGGTGGCATTCTCAGTCCCAATACAACTGCCACCGCTCAATTTCATATCGTCAAAATCAAATGCATTTAGTGCATCTGTCGGGTTGTCAACATTTACTATACCATTCGCCGAAGAATTCCCTTTCGGACGCACGCTGAATCGTATAGGACTTGGCGCTCGCGACGCCGTTACCTTTGTACTGTTCTCGTCAATTGTGGTCTGTTCCAGTGACTCGCGAGACGAGTTGTATATATTGGATTTGTACGGTGACGAGGAAATTGCGATAGATGGTGGCGGTGGAAAGACGAAAGATGATCTGCGGCCCCGTGCTGGCGACGGTGACCGAGATCGGTTGTGGTTCTTCATATCCACGAACCTGTTACCGTTCAATGAAGGAGGACGCGGTGGCATAGTCGTTGTCATTGTTTGCGATGCTGATGATATTATCGTCGCTGCAGTGTTTGTAGCAGGAACAGTTATAGAGGAGTCGCAATGGTTGTCGAAGTTTGGCACCAGCGACACCGGATTCGGCAGTAGAAATTCCGGCGAGATGTCGTAAAGAGAAACGCGTTTCTCGCGCCTTTTGGATCCTGGCGAAGGCGAGGAGGATTCCATTTTCTTTGCGCTCACAACCGGTGAGCGACGCTGCAAGAGTCCGAAGGCGCAGAAGCACTTTTCGAACGACTGCTGGAGGGGGGGACTATCACAAAGCCGACTCGCACATCTCCCAACCCACCGAGTTAAAAGTCGCTTGATAGCCCGTGTGTTGTGTAGTATTCAACAATAATACCGCCCGAGAAACAAAGGTTCGCACTTCTCTGCGGAAAAATCACAATGATACAATACTATGTCTGGGGCGGGCTGTTCTTCCGTGGATCGTGGGCAAGTTACGCTTTTGGCGACAATCAACGAAGGGGCAGGTGCACCGAGCACCGTTGCGGTTGGACCTAGCGCCACGTAAGCACTGACTAATCACACACGTGACAATGATTGAAGGCGACTCTTACTGCACCAGATTCAATATTGATTAGCCCGCAATCTCTCGGTTTAGCAGCTACGCCAAGGCGGTCTGGTTACCGTGTGGATGCAGACTTGCAGCTTTGGTACATTTGTTTACGGCATGTAGTTGGAAAAATATTTCAAATCGCTCGCTATGATGCATATTGCAGCTCTAGTCCAAATGTTTTCACGCCTTGTCCGGGGCGTACGTCTATCTCAGTCCCAAAGCTGAATAAAAATGCCTTTATGCGGCCCTCCCACAACAGCCTGATAGTCGGGCTACTAGTCGATACCCGAGCCTTCCAAACAGCTTCATCGACAAATGTTCTCTTGATCGGTTCAGGATCTTTCGTTTTGGTTGCACCTTCAGTTTGTGTCGTTTGTAAATATTCATGTGACAAAATTGAGGCTTGGGACTGCTGCGGGATTCGATCGGCCAAATCCGCCTCACTTGCAGTGGAATTCACGGGCGATCGCTTCCACAGCTCGCATCCAAGTGTTAAATCGCTTTCGTATGAGAATGCGTTAAAATCGAGGCGGCTCGCAAAAGTTGTATTTGTCGTCGACTTAACGGCATATGTTGCGGACAACTGACCCATTATCGGGTTCAAAGTGACAGTCATCGTCATTGGAGTGTTAACGTAGGCGGATGATGTCGTGTACCGTAAGCCCGTTGAGACTCCCGCCGCTTTATTAAACACACCGTAGTATATCTCACCACCGGCACTTAAGAAAGATTGTGAAGATGGGTCACTCAGTTTTGAATCGTAGCCAAAGTTATAGAGACCTCGTAGACCTAGCAAAGCCTCGTCGGTGCTGTAGATAAATTCGCTGCACCATTTTCCTGTATTTTTTTGCAGTTGAGTCATCATCTTTTTGACCTCATCAGCACACACCGTCTTCTATTACCAGCAGGAAAAGCTTACCGTTCCACCATTGCGCAGTCTGGCATCGCTAACTGCGGAGATCACGATTTGGTCAGTCGGCGACATCTGTCGAATATACATAGCCTCAAGGGTATTACTAGGCAAATATAGTTTGCCGTATAGCAGCGTATCTAAACGGGTCAGAGCAGCATTTCAACTACTGGCGCCTCATTGACGTACTCTTAGCATCGACTCTTTTACCTCCGAGCCAAACCTCTCGGTACTTTGGGTCCTCTGGAGATTCCAGTGTCTTGAGCGGCCTGTAGCCGCACAGGACTTTTGTCAAATCCACATCGTCCGTAGAAAGCCGATTCGATGACAACAAGTTGTTCGGGGCACAGTAGAAGTAGGATATTGCCCCATCAACTATACCACTGAGATTTTTGACTGAATATGACGACGCCGACGCTGGCGAGGACAGTGCTGATACATTAAGAATGAATCCAGATGGTAATGAGAAATCCAGTAACTCTAATGCGCGATCAGATGACTGTCAACTGTCACTATATATCTCGACAGCCACAACTTTACCTCTAGAACTAGCCGTGAGGTTAGCATACTGATTGTCGACATTCCAATTTGTCGCCGCGTAGAAGCTCTCGAGGATATGATCGAGATACGAGTGCATTGCGCAATCCAAATGGCGAACTACCAATCCTCCAAGCCTACAAAAGAGTGCCAGTTATAAACACTACTGCATTATAATCGGTCGTTTAATATCCGACTTGTCTAATACTGTATTGTCCCTAGCTGTAGTTGATTTTGTTGTGGTATTTGCATATTTTGTCGATACATACTGGGGCTAACCTATAATTGCAAGCGTAATGCCGCGCACTGCCACCACTGCCACACATCTCCCAGCTCGAAGGGACATTCCTGAGAAAAAAAATTTAAACTTGAAACTCCCAAAAGCTTTGATTAGCAAGATCAAATTCGGGTTTCTAAACCTTGTCAACTTAGAAGACATTACCCACTGGAGCTGATATAGTTTATACTAGTATGCCGAAGTCAAAGAGATCTAAACTTGGTACGTCCTGCAGTTAATGCTTTATAAGCACGGAATGGAGCTGAATGATCAAGCGGACTGACGCTTCTTCACATAGTCACCTTGACAAAAACTCAGAAGAAGGGCAGAGAAGGCAAAGAACTTCTATTTAATCAGATAAGAGAGGCTCTCGAATTATACAAATATGTTGGTACCATTTTGCCTCTTGAGCGTAGCAACTTGTGGAGACCAATTAACCGTGTGTTTAGGTCTGGGTGTTCGATGTCGCCAACATGCGAAATTCCTTTCTTAAGGACGTGAGACGAGATTGGAATGGCAGTCGGTACGTTGTGGATTTGGAGAGGTACGGTGTGAATCAGAAATCTAAGAGTACATAGGTTGCTGTTCGGGCGGACCAAAGTTATGGCGAAGGCATTGGGTTTAACTAGAGAAGATGAAGTGAAAGAAAACATGAGCAAGCTGTGTAAGGTAAGAAAGATGCGTTTGGTTATCTAGAGTTTTGGTGACCTCAAGGATTAATAATGACTGTGAATTAGTATGTGAAGGGAGCAGTAGGTCTACTTTTGACCAATGAAGACCCAGAGATTGTTGAGAACTATTTCTCCGATTTCGCAAAGTCCGACTTCCCCAGAGCCGGTCAGATTGCCAGCGTGTCATTCACAATTCCATCTGGAATAATATACTCACGCGGAGGTCAGGTTAAGTCGGAGGACGATTTACCATTACCTCATTCTTTGGAGAGTACCCTGCGAGTGCAACTCGGTGTTCCGACCAGCTTAAAGAATGGCAAAATTGTAATTGAGAATGAATTTGAGGTTTGCCAGAAAGGAGGCGTCTTGGATGCGAAGCAAACTCGATTGTTAAAGCTCTTTGGTGTCGCCTGCGCAGAGTTCAGAGTTCGCTTGGTTGCATACTGGGTAGATGGCAGTGTTCATGAATTGGATACGGCAAATCTTGACGAGATAGTGGATGGATCTGATGATGAAGAATAAAAGTACTGGAATTTTTTTAACGGATTAATTATTATACAATGTCATTTTTGTACAATCTAAGTGAAGGTCACACGCTCAAACAACCCCACACGTTCCTTTCGCCCTCATAGCCAATTTTGGAGTTTTTGATCCAAGTTGATACATTTGGGTATAGGAGTAACTTCTTAATCCATTCGTGATCTGGTCCTGCCTGCAGCGGCAAAAATCATCGCCTCCATCTTGATCTGTCACTGTTACGATCACGATCATGACGATCCCGGTAGCGATCCCTGTCGTGATCGCGGTCACGAAAGCGATCGCGTTCTCGATCTCTGTCCCATTCTCGACCACCACCTCTTGCTCGATACCTGTCTCTATCATGCGTCTCACGTTCACGTTCGGGCTGACGGAACCGATCGCTCTCACGCTCCTTTTCGCGCAACAAATCTTTTCCCACAGGTCGCAGCAGTCCAGCCTTAGTATAATGTCTACCGCCCAAGCCACCTCCGAATCTTCGAGGTTTCCAGGATTTGACTGACCTTCCCCGTTCGACGTCAACTAGGACTCTTCGCCCCTTTATTTGTACGCCATTCATATCTTTGTATGCCGCTCGCATATCCTTTTCTCTAGAAAAAACTACGAAGGCGTAGCCGCGTGGTTTGCCGGAAATTTTGTCTCTCACGATTCGTATCTAAGTGTTTGTTAGCTTTCTAATCACTTGGCGGAAACACAAATTCAGCGTATTTACCCGTTCAATCTGCCCATATCTTCCACACTCATCGTCCAGGTCTTGCTCCGTGGCATCGAATGACAATCGAGATATAAACAATGTTTGGAATGGATCGCCCTTGACCAGTGGATCGGAATTGGGATTCCCTATATCCACAGATTAGCCAACCTCAGTTTTACAAGAATAATTTCAGATTTGAAGAATCCAAAAATTCGTCAGTGTCAGTACGATGAGACACTTACAAGATTCCGATCCCTCCTTTAATCTGGTCTCATGAGCCTGTTGCTTCTCTCGTCGCAGTCGCTCGATTTCCTCGGCCTTTGTTTCAGTGGGGACATATGACGACTCAGGCGTATTTAGTAATTCCAGGAATTTTGCAACACCAGATATTCTCGCGGTTCGTCGATTTCCGGACGCGGTATCAGTAGGGGGTAAATATCGCAAAGGTGGACGGGGTGCGAACAACGCTAACAGTGGTGGCGGTAACTTGTCCGTCTATCAAGGATAAAAGTCAGTATACCATATTTGAACTGCACATGATTATGCTTGGCTTACCATTGTGAATGCTGGCCGTCTGCTGTGGACAAAAGTTGAGAAGTTGAATGAAATCTTTGGAGCGCGAGTTTGGGTGTAGAAGAGAAAACCCTATTCTGATTAGCCCCCATTGGTAGAAATGGTCGATTTAGAGCGAACTGTCAGCGGGTTATGCGCAATCAACTTATTTAGTATGTGATAATACATGGCAAATGATCAAATTTAGTGCAGAAGATCAAGAGCACAGACTACATGTAATCGCTAGACCCTCTCTCTACTAGAGTCTTAGAGAATAGAGAATTATGGCTGCTACCTTATCCACAGCATACTCTGTCTTAGCCCATATACATTTAATTATGCTTCGCCAAACAATTCATCAATATTCTGAGAGTGATCATCTTCATCGGATGAAGCTTCGTTGCTGATAGCATCCTCGCCGCCCATAACTTCATCCCGTTTATACAGATGATTCGCCAAAATTTTATTCATTGTGAACATGTCCACTTTGTCGCCAAATACGGGCCGCATTTTATCGTCACACAAAATTTCCCGCTTGTAGTCCGGGTTTTGCAGGTCGTGCTCTTTAATATATGTCCATATATTCTTTACAGCCTCGGGCCGCGATAGCTAATATATAATCATTAGCTTCCAACCAATCACGGGATTGTAAAACGGATTACCTGAGACACTCCCAGAAAATCTGCCAACTGCGGGCTCAATAACATTTTTGCATTAAACGGGTTGTTTCGATTAACCTCTCTTCTTTTTTTGGTCCCACCATCATCCCCGTCATTTGACCTTTTCTTCTTCTTTTTGATAGCAACACCTCGTGGAACGGACGCCGTACGCCCACTACTTCTCACAGAATTTAATTCCTTATGTAACTGGGCTGCATATTCCGCATCTGTCCGGTGTCCTTTCGTATCTGCTGTGGTCGATTTCGTGCCATTAATCGGTGACTTGGCATTGGATGTTGATTTTGGCTCCCTCTTCACAGCGACATTGTCCTTTATGGGTTGCTCCTGTTTCTTTGCGGATGCTTCTAGCTCATCCTGAATATTGTTAAAGCAATCGACTATCACGCCATCTACATCCCGCTATAAGCGTATTAGCGTATTGAACACTGGTGAGATCATTCCGAAACAAGAAAATTACCTTATATGGTGTAAGATCAATTTCAAACAGCTCTTGCAGCGCATTTCGAATCTTCTTAGCTGATATCCGTTCCAGATCAGCGACTCTTAGTATGGCCTATAAGCCATAAGATCAGCCACTACGGAGTCCCCTTAACCTTGACCCCGATCCTTCGAGGTTCATATAAAAGTCAGGAGCAACATACATCAATTGTAGGAATATACCGCGTCGGATCGAACGGCTCTCGCGACTCACCGGACATCGTGGTTGCACAAGATCAACTGAGTAACCTACCTACTGAAGTCGTCTAGCTTGGCAACGATATATATCGCCAACCTACTAAGACTTGTTTTTGCGCCGGCAGTTCTGCGAATATCAGAAAAATCCTCTCTGCTTCAGAATTTGACCTATTATGAGCGTAATATGGACTGGACGTTGTTCTAATTGGCCGTCGACAAGGATAGCCGAGTTCGAAGGACGAGGAATCACAACTATGTACGAACCTAACCCTATGCAAGCTACCGATCTCAGCCACCTTAGTTGTGACCAAGTTGGCGAGAACCAAGCCACTTGGTCCTCTACCTGTCCCGGCGATGGAACCTAACAAAACGTCTGGAATTCTTTATTTTCCGACTGCGCTTTTGTTTGTTCCCGGGGGATTTCCCTACGCCCTTGTCCAATTGGATGTTCCTTTCTATAAATTCTCGTATACATTCTCGCTAGGAGATCTATACATATGCGAGGACAGCTACTCCTCGCCTTTCGGGGAGGGTTAGCTGTGCGCTGAGGCCTGTCTTCTTGCCATCTGGCTTTGTCAGATGGCATGTAGGATTGAACCACCAGATTTCGGCATTGTGTTCGTAATGTCCAAAATCCGGGGGTTTGGTTGGCCTTTAATACATGTGTAGTTGTCTGGTTTGGTCAAAGCAATCGGCATCGTCGAACTTAAAGTGTCTGCCGATATTTTTTTGACACAATTAGTTTTCCAACATTAAGATATCTCGACAAGCCGACAATCTCTGTAAGTCGATTGAAAGAAGCTTTCAACACTACATCGTGTTTTAACGGGATTTTACAGTATGACGTGTCTCATTACCCTGAACGGGGAATTTATTTGGACGCACCATATAATTTATATCTTAATACTATAATCCGTAATTTCTAACTCTAAAATAACTGGCTATCTCATCAGGATAACTAATCGGGGCGCAAAGTCTCCTTTTGAGAGAATGACTACTCGCCGTAATGCCTCACTACAGAGCCCTCAACGATGGCCGTGATGAGCAAGTTTCGCCGTAAGACGTGTCGCGGGTTCCATGATGCCAGCGCCTTCACTATCCAGTCAATCAGCAATAGACGGCTTTGTCAATATTCCTGGCGACGCAAGTATTACCTTCAGAATCAGCATCACCTTTGGCACCGTCGGGACCAGCATCACAGATGGCATCTTCAGAATTGCAGTGGAAAAGCCTGTTTAGTGCGGGAAGAGACTTGCTCGGTGTTCGGAGGCACTCCATGAAGGCAGACAATGAGAATGTTGATTCTTATGGGAGTTATTGTCTGATTAGCGCAGGTATTATTTGTTTAGACACATTCTTGGGTAATGACCGATCTCAACGTTAGGTAATTATTGCGATACCGGCAATATCGGCAAAAATCGTGAACAGTCCTAATCGATTAGTAAGCAAATAATCATGGCGGTCAATAATAATACTCTAGTCATTATTTCTCACATATTGATGCATGTCAAGTGAGATACAAAAGTTGTTGGGGTCTTCTCAGACACTGAGAGCATCCTCAACGGCAATAAAAGTAGTTTGGCGATGTGTGTATTTAGATTAATTGGATTAATAAGCAAGTAATGGGTTCTGGACATTTGAATTGCGATGAAATTAGATTGTGTATGCGATAAGGTATTTTCGCCACCAGGTATGCCGGTTTGCGCATTCCTCCCCGACGTTAAACAGCGGCAACTCGTCGCAAAAACAATGTTATGAGATTATTTGACATAGAGTATATTTAACGTCAAATTTCGGTTAACCAACACACGCGATAAATTGTTTGTTACGTGATAACAGTTTAGCCTTGGCCTGCAGGCCCGTAAATTAAAGCAGTAAATCAGGGGCAAAGCTTATCTCGAGCGTTACGGTCAGTGCCTTAAGAAGGCAGCAAGTCATGTCCAAAGCATGACAAATTTATGCATGGCAGTACACACGAAATACAAACATTTTGTGCATTTGCTTTTTTGGATTTGCTTAGAACTCTGCGCTGTTGTATGAGCGGCCTCAGGCTCAGAGTTTCCGCAGTACAAGCTCAGCGCTGTCCTTGACTGTTATGCTCGCATCAATTCACAATTTACATACATAACATCTAAGCGACGAAGAAGGACAATTGGGATGTCGCGGTGTTATAACAAAGAACAAGTATACATATTGATAAAATCTCTGACTGCAGATGGATCGGCATTCTAATTTCTTAGTCAACAAACGCGACTCTACAAGAAAAATATTCTGCAATTTTGTTTCAGCTTCTTCACGTCAAGTTGCATTTCCTTCTTTGCACAGGCTCAAGACAAGAATATATACTACTTGTAGCTTGTAGCATCAATTTGAAGTGTGGGGGACAGACGGTTTCCGCCGGCCGATGCGGCGCAGAGTGGGCTGAGTGGCTGCAACCAACGTGCATGTCAGCAACGCTGCAATGTAGCCCAAATAAGCGGCTGACAAATATTTTTACATTGAACTCTATTAATTGTATTTGTATTTGAGATAAGGGTAAAGTAATGAAATGCAATATTGTATGTCCTTGGAACGATAACCTCTTATTTCACACACAATTGGAATTGTCAAAAAAGAAGATAATGGATGGTGAGGACAACCAATTTCATGCAGGTCCGTGCGGCGGAATATTGCCTGATGATGCAGATATTTAAGCAACGGCGGCTCCATTTTAAATTTATCTAGCTACTTAGGGTTTAGCGCAGGCAGCACATTGCATATATATATTGTTGCCCAACGCAAATCCGCGGCAAGTGCCGGACGGGCTTTTTTTTAGTAGAGTTCAAAAGCTTCCAGCACATATTTCACTTTTATCTATTACGCCGTCTGTACTTGGCAGTATGACTTCTCCTTAGTAATTATGTGGGAATGCACTATGGTCATAAATAAAAACGAAGGTGCAGGGCTCTATGTGGTTTGCCCGGTGCCAAGAGCTTCTACCGATGAGCTGGAAGAATATAGCGGGTGCTTAAATACAAAGAAAGCAAGACAACAAATCTCTCTATTTGACGCCACATGACCTATATTTATTGAGACAGTAGCAAATAAACGAGGCGTAGTTTTAACTCTGCTTTGCGTTTGGCCGGCGGGATTTGAGCACTATAAAAAAAGACCATGCGTCATATCTATAATAGTTTGCTGCTGTAATTGGACTAATCCAGTTAGCCTCTTCGAGACGTAGAAAATGGCAACTGAGTATGGTGCATATTATGGCACCTTGGGGGTTATATGGTTTAAATGGCTACTGTGTACCGCAGTAAAACTGCACCAATGTGATGTCCAAATAACGGCAGTGGCTTCCACATGTGTTTATCCAATTGTTGCTTCTTCTGCATCTTAATTAATCATTGTTGTTGCTGTTGCTGTTGCTGTTGATGTTGATGTTGATGTTATCTCCGTCCGTTCATTCCCGAATGCATACGTTCAATTGGCTTCTTCTTGTTACTGCATATTCTTTCGTAACCTTTGAGCCTGAGCCTGAGCCTGGCTGCATGTCAATTGCAGATCTTAGCTTTGGACGACCAAACGTCAAATGTTCTGGGGCCTTATTCTACTGTCAATTTAGGAAGTGAACTTTATTGCTAAAGGCATTTAAAATGCGGCTTTCCATAATTAAGCTTGGTGTTTTTTTCAGAGCGTACGCTGGACTGTTTTTAGTTACCTCTCGGATGGACCGCAAACAGCTGCTGCATAATGGCAAACGCGCCGCCCCGCTTTGCTTATGCGCTTTTCGGCGGTTACTTTCTGCCGACTGGGCAACGTTGTCTCATTTATTTCAAGTTCTTATTATTCCATCTATCTGCCGTCCAGATGTTTTCTCTTGGTGTTGTTATTGCTTCTGGTGAAGGTGCTGGTGAAGGTGCTGCTCTCACTGCTACGAAATGGATGGCAGCTCCCTACCGTCGAGCTCATCCGACTCTAGCTCTCCGTCTTCCTCCCCACTACTAAAGGATTACCATCATCAGGACGCATTCACAGTCATGCCTCGTTGGGGGTTCCAATCTATGCAATATGCTGATGCACGCCCTCGTCTGTGGCAACTCCTGCCGTCCTTCAGAACTCGTCGTCATATCAAAGGATCTTTGCGATTGTTCCTTCTCGGCATTTTTATCGTTATAACACTCTTCTCGCTTTGTATATACTTGCGCGTTATCAACGTCGATTCCACAGTTTTGTTATCACTTAGCTTCGGCAATTCCACCTCCACACTGCCTGCGGAACCTGTCTATGACAGCCATGCAGAAGAGGAAGCGCACAGGAGAGCAGAGATGCTTGTGAAATTCAAGGAACAATTCGACATGACTCGCAAGCTTGCGTCTAATCCTACTCCGCTCAATTTGCTTCGATATTGCTCTAACCCGCGACAAAAGCCTTCCAGCGCGAATTACCTGGTTTCAACCGTCGCAGAAGAAGGCACGATGACGCGAATGGACTTTGGTCACCATCCACCACGAGCATCTCGATACAATCCAAATATCCTGCCATTCCCCAAAGGTTACAAATACCCCTATATTGGCTTCGCGCGCCAGTCCCCTAAAGGGATTCTTTTTCACCACGAGATAGTGTGGTGCGAGATGGACTGGAGCGAAACGCCAGCAATTGGCCGGAAAGTTCTCGTGTGCGCACAACCTGCTCAGAAATTGGACTTGGCCGAATGGGTTACCAAATCGGGGTTGTGCAAGTCGATCCCATTCCTGGCGTTGAAGGCAGGTCATTCGGATCCTCGAGTCTTGTTCTCTCCTCGCGGCGAGCCGTTAATGGTAGTGGGAAATAATGGACAATCAAATTGTATGGGTCAATTTGTGATCGACTTGCGACAAGTCGTGCCAGGTTTGAACTGGAAGATGAAGCTTCATAATGTCCCTATTCGGTATGCCCTTCACCTTCCGTTTTTTAATAATTGCACGCCTTAACAATAACATAGATATAAGGAGCTCACCGAACTCCCTCGCCCAGTGTATAACGAAATTGAAAAAAATTGGTTCTTGATGTGGGACGAATCCAACGTCGGATATGTCCAGCACGAGACCGAGCATCGTTCCGTCTCCGCACTCGACGGGCCACGGAAGAAGCAAGTCAACATCGCTACACCGGACATCCCGAAATGTGTATCAGGGCTGAAACGCAATTTCGAAAATCAGAAATCTCATGCGAATGATATTCACCAGGCAACAAATTCACTGCGAGTCACTTTGTGTGACTTTCCTTGTATCCCAACGATTCATAACACCGTTATTGTCGAGTTGATGCATATGAAGTATAAGAATACGTATGAGCTATTTTATAGGAGGTACGCGATCATCATGAATGCTACGGCGCCGTTCAATATCATTGGACGGACCGGCAATCTCATGTATGCAGGCACGGATGAACGGACAATGTTGTACTCTGTTAGCATAACTTGGGACCACGAGAATCACCGCGAACATGACGAATGGGATGAAGAAGTGCACGGCGGCCATAGCTTTTTGGCGGAAATTGAAGCGAGTGAGCAGAAAGAACGAGAGGCAGAGCGACTGATGTCATCAGACGACAGTGAGGAGCAGGTGGGCGAAGTATGGGAAAGCTCAGATACGGAAAATCCAGAGGTGTCTGAGGATAGAACACCTGTGAAGGCGAAGAGAACCGTCAATGGGTCGAAGCCGACATCTGCGAGTAGCGCAACCGCGGTGCTGCCGACGGCCTCACCGTCTAATAAGGTGGAGCATCCCCAAAATCCTTTGGTCAACAAGTATTACCATGGCTGGCTTGACGACACAATTATGATCAACATAGGCATCAACGACGCAGACGCTGGAGTATTGCACGTTCGAGCACATGATTTACTAGAATGTATTCATGTTTGCGAATAGGTGATTGATTGCCTCATTGGGCGCCGCTTTGGTTCTGGAAAGTTTTTTGAAATTGACTGAACATTTTGTCTTTTTTTTTTTTTTGGAAATAAGTAAACAGTGTTGTTTTAGACTATTTTACGGCGTTTTGGGTCAGCACTAAATGAACACTGTATGAACAGGTTGATGTACATTTTGAATGAAGTGACATCGTTAGTCAACAAATTATTTTGTTTTGCAACCGTTCTTGGCAGTGACGTACATAAAGTTTAATGCCGAGGTGAAATGAACGGTACCTGCGACTCGGCAACGGTGATGAAACAAGAGATCTCCATTCCACTTATGAGCTTGCATTTCTTCGCCATGCTGCTCTTTTCAACACAACCATCATCAAAAGAGGCTACTAGGCTAAGTGATTGCTCGAAGTAGTAGTTGCAAGCTAGCAACTTAAAAGACGCTGAAACTAGCAACTTTGTTGTACTGTTGTCTGTTTTATTTGCTTGAGCCGCACGGCGAGCTAATAATATTTGGCGCAGGCCCTAATTTCTGTTGCAGCACCAAGTGTGGCAGCAAACCCTCTGTTGTCTCTGTCAGCAGCATGGCTGTGTCTTTCAATGCTCTGCTGTGGTCTGTCCATGTTCCCAGCTCCGTCTGCTCTCTTCACGGCTTGGACTTGCTGCCTCTAGCATGGACTATCAACCGCTGCCGTTGAACTCGCCGTCATCGGATTCTCCGGAGTCTGGTGGTTTCTTGTCATCCGGATATATAACCAACTACTTCGGGTTTCTCCGACCTGCGCGCCATCAGGCTCAATCGCCGTCTCATCCGTGGCATAGTTGGCTTACAGGGCTTGCATGTCTGAAATTCCGTCGGCGGCTCAAAAGGACAACTCGCTTAGTGTTACTAGTCTCCATCTTTTTTGTCGTGATTTTTGCTCTCGGTCGCTACTGGGACTGGTTAGGTATAGATCTGTTAACAATACCGTCTGCCAAAGTCTCTCAAATTTCAGAATCGGAACAGGATCTGGACCTCAGGAACCAGGAGCGCGCGAAATTTGAGGCCCATGTTAACCTAACTCGTCAGCTCGCTGCCCATGAGTCACCACTTAGCTTGCTTCGGTATTGCTCGAACTCCCGATACAAGCCGTCCAATGCGAATTTCCTTGTATCAGCCGTGGTTGACGAGGGCACTCTAGCACGCATGGATTTCGGTCCTTCTCCAAAAGCTCCTCGATATAACCCAAATATCCTACCGTTCCCGAAAGTTTATAAGCATCCATACATCGGTTTCGCACGGCAGTCCCCCCAGAGGTTTCTATTTCATCATGAAGTTGTTTGGTGTGAGATGGATTGGGTGGAGTCACCGGTCATCGGTCGCAAGATGCTCGCGTGTGTGGGAAAAGAGACGGTGCTGAACTTGGACGAGTGGGCTACGCAAGCCGGCGTGTGCAAACTGTACAAGTATTTGGCTCTCAAACAGGGCCATACGGACCCCCGAGTCCTGTTCTCGCCCCTGGGTGAGCCGTTGATGGTTGTAGGCACAAACGGGTTGTCGAACTGTATGAACCAGTTCGTTATTGATCTGCGCGCGGTAATTCCAGGATTGAATTGGAAGATGAAGCTCCACGGTGTTCCTATCAGGTATGCGTCTTATTACTATCTGCTTTAACGACCAAAGTGTGCTAATGTATTTGTCTAGATTCAAAAGGCTTACGGAACTTCCGCGCCCAAAATACAATGAGGTAGAAAAGAACTGGTTCCTAATGTGGGACGAATCCAACGTTGAGTACGTCCAACATGAGACAGAGCAGCGGTCAATCTCAGCTGTTTCCTTACCGCCCGAGAAACAAGTCAACATTGCTCTGCCTGCGGTCCAGAAATGTCTATCCTCACTAAAGAAAACACTTGACAGTAAGCAAGAAGCGAATGACATCCATCAAGCCACGAATTCGCTACGGGTCACATTGTGCGACTTCCCTTGTATCCCAACGATCCATAATACTGTTATTATCGAGCTGATACACGTGAAGTATCAAAATAGATTTGAGTTCTTTTATAGAAGATATGCGATTATCATGAATGCTACGGCACCGTTTAATATAATCGGGCGGACCGGCAATTTGATGTACGCGGGAACGGATGAGAACGTCATGCTGTATACTGTCAGCATGACCTGGGATCATGAACATTATCAGCAGCATCAGGATTGGAATGAGACTGTACACGGCGGTCATTGGTTTTTCGAGGAAGTCGAGGAAAGAGAGAGAAAAGTGGCTCACGCGATGTCGGGGAACATGAATGAAGATGATGAAGGCGAGAGGGCAATTGGGAAGAAAAGAAAAAGAACGCTGCTGCATAAGCGCGTGGCGCCGGCAGACCATATGGATACTTCACGCTCAGTTGCAAATGCTCTCAGTAGTTCAGCTGTTACTGTCTCGACATTATCGACAGCATCATTAAGCACGTCACTGAAGACATCCAGCTCGACTATTATCACGTCAAGCGCGTCAAGTCAGTCAACCGCGACTCCAACCAAAAGCAAGGCGGTTGACAGTCCACTCAAGCCCCTCATGGCCAACCGTCCCATAGAAGGACAGTCCTTTACACAGAATCCGTTGGTGAACAAATACTACCATGGTTGGTTGGACGACATGATTATGATCAACATCGGCATCAACGACGAAGACGCCGGAGTATTACACATTCGGGCCCGGGATATGTTAGAATGTATACACGTCTGTAACGAATGAAGTTGAATATCATAGATTTACAGTGAATAATGAGAAACTATTTTTGTACAAAAATGGTTACGGTGGGGACTCGGATTTGTTCGATTAAATATGCTGGTGATGTCATCCGATCTTCATTTAGCACCTACCAAACATTGTTGGATGACAGTAAAAAAAAACTAAAAAAAAAAAAAGTACAAGAAACCCAAATTGCAATACGCGGCTTTCCGCACCAATATAATCCAAATTGCTCTCATTCAAATAGCAAAACAACGCCAAAACGAATACCACCGTATACCAGCTTCGATCAAGCGACAACGGTCACTTCACTCTGCATTTCCCTATCGACGACAAGATTGGTTCCTCAAAAATGATTGATTTCTTTCCCAACGGTACGCTCATATTCATATTTTCCGACGCCTTACTCGCGCTGAACCCAGACTGTACAGACGCTAATACCGCATCACGACGGTATGGTTCGACTGGGAGATATCGAGCTGTATATTTAAACGTGGAACCAGACTCCCGGGTAGACCGAGACCCATCAAGTCTGCGGTACAGCTGCGTCGGGCGCGGATACTTTGACAATTGATGAGTCGGGATCGCTGCGTACTCACCCTCCAACAGTTCCAAGAATTCACAGAAACGTTCCGCGCTGCTGACGAACACGGATCTAAGGCATCGAAATGGAATAAGAATGGTCAGGATCATGACAGCAATAGCTGGGCTCGCGACCCATTGGTCGGATGATGATGAAGATTGTGTATTGCCGTCATGAAGAGGGAGAGCGGCACCGCCAGCACATGACAGAATTGACTTGACAGGTTTCCATACTATTGTACACGCGTCATGTAACCAACTCTTCGTCGCGTCACGGACTCCGCCAGCAACGAATGAGGCAACTTCCTTGTTACGCCATCCTGATGGCATGCCGGAATGCATAGGTACTGACAAGACAGAAAATCCCAAACGCAATAAAACCAACAGAACGTCTCTGCAAATCTTATAGCACAACGAAGACTTGTCTGCTACTCTTTTGATGGTTAATTCGCCATCAAGACGTTGATTTACATTGCGCACTGTAGGACTGGTATGAGATAGATTGCTAGACAGTGGGAGGGACAGCTCGATATCTGAACAGTACGTGCTGAAGTAAATGGCCCAGACAATTGTAGCTCCGCCAAAAATGCACAACAGGTAGATTCCTAAAGCAGCAACCATGACTTCAACGTACTGCGATGTGTGATCAGAGGTTTGTTGACAGGACTGAATAGTGAATACGACAATTGATGAATTTCAAGTCGGGCTGGTACTAAAGTCGTTGGGTGGGGAACATACGGGGAACAAATTCAGGGGTTATATTAGTAAGAGCCACGAACTATAGACACTTAGTCTTTAGATGCAAAATTTGATGAGATCATATGCCATTCATCAGGATCCTGAACACGTCAAGCACACTGACTGTTCAGCTCAGCTATATTTTTATGCATGGTCTCGTTTGATCTTGAGATTGATATATCTAGACTGCGTATTTGATCTAAGGGACAATCAACTTTTGCTCGTCGGTACTTTTTGCAGTGGAGACATACAGTGGAGCTGCAGGCTTATATTAGCTAGTCATCATGCCCATTCAGTCGGCATTCAATTTTGCTCATGCATCTCTAGATGAGGTTCTTGATGATTTGTGTGTCCGATTTATTATAAACTGTCCGCCAGAAGAATTAGCTTCCGTCGAGGTAAGTTGTGGTGTGAATGTAATCTACTGCATAACTAATACGTTCCTGACATATAGAGAGTGTGCTTCCAAATCGAAGAAGCGCACTGGTTCTACGAGGATTTTATAAGATCGGAAAATCCACAACTACCATCACTCTCACAAAAGAAGTTTACAGCACGCATATTTGCGCATTGCCCCTTGCTACGGAAATGGAGTGACATGCAAGACCAGGCGTTTGCTCACTTCCTTCAATACAAGACTCGCGTGCCTGTCCGTGGCGTAATTATTTTGAATAAGAAGATGGATAAATGTATATTAGTGAAAGGGTGGAAAACGTCTGCCAGTTGGGGATTTCCAAAGGGAAAGATTAACCAGGGCGAATCTGACGAGGACTGCGCCGTGCGCGAGGTCATTGAAGAGACCGGCTACGACGTCTCAGCCCTGCTAAAGAAAGAGGATTATATTGAACTTACGATGAGAGAACAGCAAGTGAGATTATACGTTGTCGTTGGGGTGCCTATGGATACCGTGTTTCAGCCACAGACACGGAAAGAGATCAGTGTCCGCTACCTTTTGATGATTTTGCTCTTTACCTTGCTAACAAAGGATCCAGAAAATTGAATGGTTCACGTTGAGCTCGTTGCCGACTTTCAACAAATCAGACGCCGCCACAGAGAAGGGAATTAATCAGAAGAAATTTTACATGGTCGCTCCATTCATTAAACTACTTCGCAGGTGGATAAATGATCACCAAGTCGCGGCACCAACCCAATCCAAAAAAATGAAGAAGAGTATTCGGCATTATATGCCGGAACCCGTGACACAACAGATAGACGAAATTACTGAGAAGGAGGATCCGGCGCAGTCTATACTAGCATTGCTGCGGAAAACGCAACTGTGAAGTAATTGGATGACGTTAACGATCTCTGCGGAGGGGTGTACGATATTCACATGTAGAGTCAACCAAATGCATCCGTGACCATTAATTTACAATGACTCGAGTAAGTAAGATATATATATATATACAAAATTTTTAATAGCCTCTACACCGTGCCCCGTACCTATCGAACCTAGACTTTATATCTATATTGCTCGAGGACATGGAATGGACTCCATATACCTCTTGGACCTTGATTTATCGAATAGACCGGGTGCTTCATTCTCCGCAATTTCTGACCAGATGCGTCTCGTAGAATTTTGACCTTCTGCTCTATCAGGTGAGGTTTCATATTTCGGACGCAAATGACTTTCTGCCGACCATTCACTGTCACAATGTTAGCGCTACCACTATCTGAGTAGCAATATTAAAGTGCAACACACTATAGTCGCCAGTAATAATAGGATGCCCTTTCTTCACTTGAACTTCCATCTCGATGCCGGGGTTCGCTGCGCTTAGCATTTGTAGGTTTTCATGCAAATATTTTCTAAACAGAGCTTGTAAGTCATCCGCCATCTTCTTTGGCGAATCTTTTTCAGATATAAGCCCATAAATTCGTACCTCATTCCAACTGAACTACCGCCCCAGTTGCAATATCTAAACGTCAATTTCTTGCACTGTAACGATTGCGTTAGACCGTCAAAAAATTTCCATTGCCCAGATAACGCACATACAGGTAACACAAATGCCCCAACGCCATTTCGCACAACTGATATTCCTCTCCTGACGGCTTGAATCGGCATGATTATAATTAGAACTACTTGTTCGGTCCGTAAATGGTAATGATGTCTTGGCCCAGACGAAATTAATGGGAGCTTTGAATTCTTCCTTCACTGTCCGATGGATTGCAATGAGGTTAGGGTATATCACGTGCTTGAAAATCTAGATTAGGTTTCAACCGGAAGGCACCTTGCATCGTTAACTCACCTTCAAGGGAACGCGACGCGTTAAGTTTGCAATATGACGAAGTCGAAATACCCCCTTAAATGCTTTGTACATTCCAACTGCGCACTCGCCTGGGCAACCCTCGGCAACCCCCTAGATCGACTTTCTTTTTGATGTCCCGACCCCGAGACATATTTTTTCACATCTGCATGTTCTCTTCGCCGTGGAATTCTCTATGTACCACGGCTTACGCGCAGAGCTGACCCTCTTCAGACAAATACCGTTCATTTTCTGTGCCCCGAAGTTGAGATTGCAGAGGAGGTTCGAAGTATACACGCGTACGAGCATCAGTCACCATGTCGCAACGACGGAATCGACCGTTGGCGCGTCCAACTTCGATGGTCATCGACCAAAGGACGATCGGAGATCTCAGAGAGGACGCTACGAATTATTGCAAGTCACTGTTCAATAAAAAGAGCTCGTTAAATCGAAATAGCAACAGCACAGTTTCGTCCTCCATCTCTATTACTCTGTCCAACTCACATCTATCATCAACATCATCGTCATCATCATCCGATGTCGCCATAAATCAGCTGTCCATTACAGTGAGTGAGGCGGTGATGTCGCCATCATCATCTTCGTCCACAATTGCCTCTATGGTTGATACAGCATCGGCAAAACGTTCTCGTGACCCACCTTCGGAGAAGACTCGGCGCCGGGATATACTTGGTCGTATGAAATCATCTCTCGATCGTGGACGGAATCTTCCATGGAATTGGTCTAGCAAGCACCGTGCTCAGCTTTCCAATTCTGAACCGGGGTCTGATTTCAGACAAATTCCTCGGACTGAGCAGAAAAATTCTTCATCTACGGCATTTAGTTTAAGAGAGATGACACGTAGCGCAAGTGCTCTCTTTCAGTTCAATAACAGCAAAGTTAGCGTAGTTGCAACATCAATAGCCCCTTCTATGACCGACGACTATGCGTCCTCTTTCTATTCATCTACGTTGTCCACGTCATCACCTACTTCTTCGGTCAGCTCGGCCTCATCTCTCGGGAGCAGCTCCCCATCTCCAGTCAGATCTCATCACGAAGAGATACCGGTGACTATCATTGAAGACGAAGCGACCGACCATTCGACATCGACTTCAAGTCTCACTGCTATTGCCCGGTCACGACGCAACCATGGCTACTTAAGCCGACCTCAGACCATTGTCGGATTTTTTCGACAGAGTAGGATATTTTCTTCCACATCCAAGTCCTGCGATGTGTTTGGAATGCCTTTGCGGGATGCCGTTATAATGACTCGTCCCGAAGTTGGCAGAGGTATGATTGCCAACTTGTCGAATATAGTGGAGGAATGTTAATGACAATTGCAGATGATAGTAGATATTGGTTGCCAGCCATCGTTACAAGTTGCATCAAGTAAGTGGTAATGTGGAAATTGCCATGAATTTCGCTAAGCGACGATCAGTTTCCTAAATCAGTATGGCTTAGAAGAGGAGGGACTATACAGAATATCCGGCAGTGTCTCTGGAGTGGAAGAATTAAAGAAGGAATTTGCATTTTGTAAGCTAAACCTTTGCTTGCTAATCTTGGGATGGGCTAATTTATATGCCTAGACGGCCAGGATATGGTCTTGCAACCGGAAGTTCATGATATCCATACAATCGCTTCTCTATTGAAGGCTTATATTCGAGCACGTACGTTGTATTATAAATATCCGGTGATGCGACCAATTGCTGATTCTGTGCGCAGTACCTGAGGCGCTGATACCTCCCTCCCCTCAATTAGTTGCTATTCTAACTCAAATATCGGAGGAAGTTCCGTATGACGCCATTCAACGTCTCGTTGCGACCTTACCTGTCTATGTACGTGTCCGAGTTGAGATCCCGATACGACATTTTCTAACAAAAAACAGAACTTCCACGTTCTCCGAATCCTTTGCTCCCATTTTGCTCTCGTCACATTAGCAAGCAGCAAGAATCGGATGACGCTTTCGAATTTGATGCTGATTCTTTGTCCTACAATGCGCATAGATAGCAAATTGTTCTCGTGGATGGTTGAGGACGTTGATCGATGCTTGGGCCCAGCTAGCCGGTCATCCATAAGAAACAATGAACACGCTGCCATGATTGATGAGGCAAGGATGCCAATTGGTGGTGAGCCACTCATAAGCACCCGGAGAAACGAGCGGTTCATATAACTTCTTCATTTTTGGTATAAATTGTTGATATATAACGACATATTATATGCAATTGTATTGATTTGGATTAATTTGTTAATTTGGATCATGTACCGCCGTTATACATCATTTTTGGATGTTCCGTTATTATTTAATATTAATGTATTAATTCTTGGATTAGTATCGAACGCATGCAGCGAGAGAAAGACATAAACAAAACTTTTTGGCAAACTGCTGAATCCCAACTCCGTAGTATACAAGTGAACTTAAATCCTCATAAAGCCATGCAAAAATACACCTACGATATACCGGTACATATTTACTTCTTTGATTTCTTCGTTCCCTTGCTTTTGTTTCCTGATTCCTCACCATTTCCGTTCTCCGCTTTTTCATTAAGCTCAACAAGCCAGGGCTCTTCCTGGTTCTTGCCTTTATAACCCCATTTCTTGACCCATTCTCCCTTCGCCTCGTCGTAGATCAGGTTTCCAGTGTTGCGGCCCTTGGGAGTGATGCCTTTCTGTTTGGCAAATTTCTCCCACTTCGTAAGAGGCTTAGCAACAGGTATCTAAACTCAATTAGTTAAGACAAATCCTCGTTACTCTTGAATGCAAAATGTGCAGAAAATACATACAGGTTTCTCTCGAGGTAGCTGAGTAGTAGGATCTGGCAACTTCACAAACACGCCGTCAGTATGATTCACGTCGCCCCCTGTCCGGCCACCTGTCACAACTGGAAGAGCCAAAATCTGATTCACAAGCAATTGAGCAGAGTCTCTGGATAGAGACTGTAAATAGACCTCCTTCTTTGCCTCGTCGGTTGAGCTCATGATTTCAGAATCCATCATATTCGTGTCGAAGACGGAAAGATTGCCAAGGTCATAGGTCACTGGTATGGCGCGCTCGACAGTAACTGGCCGAGTGCCTATAGACTGCATGCTCGTATTTTCCGACATATTACTGATCGTTAAGAGTATTATTGGCTGTGAGATAGAATATGTAATTTATTTAGGAAAATGTTCATGAAAATGGAGCTATTTTGGTGAATGAATTTTCTCAACTACAACGTATGACGCTTATGCCGTATCCGCAATTGAGTGGAAAAATCTTGTTGACAGACCAAAAAAGACCCGGGTCAATATTCCTCCCGCCCCGAACCACGAGCTGCAGGGGATTTCATAAATTGAACTATAAATTGTGATCACTATGGTACTGACCTCGGGGCATCAGCCGATTGACAGTTCTGCAATTGCTTGAAGCCTAACTAACGCTATAACTGATTTTGGCATATTACGAATATATGTATATATATATCACAGGGCAAAAGACAGCTGCGACACGCAAGATTGGAATGGTCTGCACGTTGGCGGGCTCTGCTGCAACCAATTCCCCCGCGTACCCTTGCTCTCGCTAACTTTGCTTGCCCACAACGCCAGAGCCTCATTTCTACAGCATCAATCGTTGCTCTGTCCTTCTCCACCCTCTTCACCACCAGCACCATCACCACAAGCACCACCTCCATTCCACCCCCAATCGACAGTCCACAATGGCGGCGCCCGCAGATATCCAGGACAAGATCCAGGCGTTCCGTCAGGAATCGGAGGTGCTAAAGGAGAAGATCAAGCGACGCAAAGACGAGCTAAATGATACCGATAGTACGCTCCCCACCATACAGAACTGGATAAAATCGGACGCTAATAAAGATGAATCTAGTGCAGAAGATGGCGGCCGATATCGACCCTTTGCCGCGGTTAAACATGAAGATTCGGAGGACGTTGAAAGGTCATCTGGCCAAGATCTATGCCATGCACTGGTCGACCGACCGACGGCATCTGTTGTCAGCTTCGCAAGATGGAAAGTTGATAATTTGGGATGCATATACGGCGAACAAAGTACATGCCATTCCTCTGAGATCTTCATGGGTCATGACATGCGCTTATGCGCCGTCTGGAAATTACGTAGCTTGTGGTGGCTTAGACAATATCTGCTCAATCTATTCCTTAGTGTCCAGAGAAGGTCCGACCCGTGCCCATAGAGAATTGGCCGCCCATGCAGGGTATATATCATGCTGCCGATTTTTGAACGATCGCAGGATTCTCACGTCATCTGGCGATATGACATGCATGCTTTGGGATATCGACACAGGGACAAAAGTCCAAGAGTTTGCTGATCATCTTGGTGATGTTATGTCTCTTTCCATAAATCCAACAAATGCCAATGTCTTTGTATCTGGCGCTTGTGACAGTTTTGCGAAACTTTGGGATATTCGCGTTGGAAAGGTTGTGCAGACATTTGCTGGCCACTTGTCTGACATCAACGCCGTTCAGTTCTTCCCTGATGGCAACGCGTTTGGCACAGGTTCAGATGATTCCACATGCCGTTTGTTCGACATTCGAGCAGATCGAGAGTTAAACAAGTACACACTTCCTTCTATTAATTGCGGAATTACATCTGTTGCGTTTTCCCAATCTGGTCGGCTGTTGTTCGCTGGATATGACGATTTTGAGTGCAAGGTTCGTGCTAACATCGCCAAAACTCGTAGCGATGCAATGTTAATTGAGTGTTGGTGTAGGTCTGGGACGTGTTGCGAGGCGACAAGGTGGCTTCTCTTAGCGGTCATGATAATCGGGTTAGCTGTCTTGGACTCAGCAATGACGGAATAAGTCTCTGCACCGGGTCATGGGATTCCTTGGTAAGTGGGAGAAGTGGCTGACGGGTAGAGGTAAATCGTTGTTGCTAAAGTGATTGTCTAGCTTAAAATCTGGACTCCGTAAATTCTAGTGACCACAGAAATTCAAGTTACTTGCGACTTGTCGAGCAAGGGCCAGGCTGGTGTTACGTGTATGAGGCCAATATCGGTATATGCGTATATTCCGGGAAGGTAGTTAGGTCATTGTGGACAGGCGTTTACGTGCTTCTTGTTCGATAGCATTTTTGCTAAGGTTCGCCGCGGTTATTTCACTTCCTCGTTATATTACTAGCTCATTATTCGACCCTATCGAATGAAAATTGATAAGATATGCAGGCCATTTTGCATATGAGATACAATGTATTAGCGTAGGCTACAACAATGAGGATGCTTCTACCAAGTACGATGATAAATCGTATACAATTCTAGTAATATTGTCAGCTCTGTAATGCAACTCGATCAATCCCACGTAATGGGGGCCTCTTCTCTTCAGCCTTGTGAGCTGTGGATTCAGTTTTTGGATTTAGTTTTTCAAGTGCTTTCTTAGCCATAGTATCCAAGTTCTTAATTATTCTATAAAAATATTAGGCACCAGCATGATAAATTCACGGAATGATACATACAGAGCAGCACGGTGTGGCCAGACATTCTGGAATTCCCAATAAGTAGGCCTCACCGCTTCCCGAACCTTTGGATTCGCGTCCGCTAGACCACTCTTAATGCAATTCTCGAATAGTTCCACGCAGTTGAAGCTTTCCATAATCGTCTTATGTGCCTGATGTGCAATAAGGGTAAGCTGTAGCCATCCAGCTGCATACAGCCGTGTTTGGGCATTCTTGTCTCGGCACGCACTGGATATCATGCCAGCCACTCGCGGTTGAAATGACGTGTATCCCAGTAATACAGTAATAGCAAAATTAGCGTTCTGGGCGGCAATCTTTTTTGTTGATGACGACAACTTCACTAATGACTGCATAAATCCATCCACAAATGGATCAATACCATTCTTCGCGGTTGTTGCCAAATCCATAATCAATTTGCATCCATGTGCGCTCAGCGTCGTTCGAAGAGAGCTCACCTACATCACCCAGTTACGTCAGTGTTCAAATTCAAAACGAAAGATTCAACATACAGCCTTGCTTATTCCCCCTGATAGACTTCTTAAACATGTGATAAATGTAATTGCGTAATCTTCATAAGCATTTCCACGAATAATTTCCCTGAGGCTCACAATATTTTTCTGACGCTGAGCCCAGTTAGCCTCCGTCTCTTTACCGTCAAATGCTGATATTAGGCCTTCCATTAGTATTTCTAAATCACTAGATGATGCAACAAAGGCTGGTTTTAAATCGTCGTTTGCTGACGTAGGTATTCGCTGCAAAATTACTTCGACTGATGGCAACACAGCCTGACATACGCCTAGCGGCATAACTCGAACGTTTCTGTTCTCATCTTGAGCTTGTACTGGAAGTACAGCTAGTGGCGTCCGTTTCATTGACGGCACGGCGACATTCGATGCCGCATCAGGCGCTTCAAATGGAGCGACTGGGGTCTTAGGTTCTTCCGAAATTTCCTGGATTCCCAAAGCTGACAGGACTTCTGACGCAATGTTGGGGGGGATGTTTTGATTCTGTATTTCAATCTTCAGCTCTGTCATAGCCTGCAGTGTGGCATTCCTACAGACTTGTTAGAAAAGATACAGTAAACACATGTCCCATCGCATACTTGTACACATCCACGAGGCAGTCTTTGCAAACACTTCGAACTGATTCCACTGGGTCGCGTAATGTAGATACAATATCAAATAGTAAAGTCCTCGGCAAAAATTTTGGCTCTGCGGCCTGTAGCGAGCACAAAAATTTAAGTGTCTGCTCTCTCACGATAGAGCTGTCGTTCAGAAATCCGGCCTTCCTGAGACAACGTTCCACATCTAGGCTAGTCGCTCGCCAATAATCCGTTAGAGCTTTCCGAGAAATATCATGTACTTTACTATTCTCGGCCAATTTCTCAATTAAAACTGGGACCACATCATTGGCATATCGCCGG
This sequence comes from Lipomyces chichibuensis, assembly GCF_038497645.1. Classification (NCBI taxonomy): domain Eukaryota; kingdom Fungi; phylum Ascomycota; class Lipomycetes; order Lipomycetales; family Lipomycetaceae; genus Lipomyces; species Lipomyces chichibuensis. The sequence continues at coordinate 236,946 of NW_027117465.1, read as the reverse complement.
AGCTTGGGCTGATCTTGGAAGTAAATTCTTTTCACAAGATGACACAAACAAGCAAAAGAATATTGAGAAACCTTAATGTTTTGGTAAAACGACCCTTTAATTAGACAGTAAAAGTAGATCTCGATAGCTTTAGGCTTTATGGATCTGTTAGACACACTGACCAGCAGAAATACTTAAAATACTTGGAAGACCAACCTCAACAGCCTGATGCTTAAATTCATGACGCAAATAGCTTAAAAAATTGACTAGCGAATCAATATCTGGAATTGTGTCAGCTGTCATTATTGACTTCAACGTATTGATATATATAACCAGCATACCTATCTCCCGCTGACCGAACTGCCGCTGAAGCGACAAGGCATCTGAGTATGACATTTCCCGAATTTCGACACAAGCAGCCAAATACCATTCACCCAAACTTCAAAATATAAAGCAGCAGCTACAGGCAATACCGTTGGCTTTGGAGTTCGATGACAGAAAGCAGAAAACCAATGGTAAGGACTATGTAATTGCAGACGCTGGAGAATTGCGATGCTGTTTGTTTACGTGACTAACGTTAAAGGTACCTATCATTACCCGGGCAACGGAATGTCATACGAGGCATAGCTTATAGCCCTAACCCAGTACAATATCGACCCCTTTGGCGAAGGTCGTGCAGGCCAATGATAAATCACGTTACAGGCCTCAACTGCCGCAAGTTTGATTGGCGGCTGTTACTCCACTAGTTGCTCCTCATCAATCATCTACGCAGAAGCACCAAGACCACACCCCACGGGCCATTTGCTATAATTGGTTTTATCGATTTACAATTATATTCAATAACATGCAGCGATTCAGCAGAGCCGTTCGAACCACTCCCTTCAGTCGTGCTGTGTTCCGAGCTCCGGGCAGCTCATTGGCTACTGCTAGACGATATGCGTCTTCTGGTACTTCGGAAGAATACTACAAGGGGATAGACCCATGGATCGTTGGTTTGCCCGTGGCGACCTTTGCTTTATTAGCGTTCTACAAAGCCACCGCTCCCACTGATTTCCACTCTCCAGAATACAAGAGCAGAATTGCCTACATCACCGAGAGGCGCGAGTACTACACGGCGATGGCGAAGGAGATTTTGAAGGCGTTCGAGGTCCAGGAGTATACCGATCCCGAAGACGGGGTAACCGTTAATGTCAATGAATCTTCCCTCCCTGAAGATGATATTCGGATGGCTTCGTACGTGCCCACTCCTATCGAAGAATTCAATTACGGTTCAAGGATTACTAGCCGAAATGCCCCCGTGGAGATTTCGGATGAAATGCTTAGCTATCTTGAGGAGTCCCTTATGAAGGATGGTCTTGATGACGTTATCGAATTAATTAAGAGCGGAACTGCCTAGACATTATTTCCTTCTATTATTCATAAGAAATAGTAGATATCATCAGCTTCGGGGTATCTAGGGTTGTTATAAGAATTGTGTAAATGATGGAAATTGAGTTTTGAATAATATGGCGGCTAGAGATTGCAAATAATTTCTATTTGATTTATATCCTAATAGCGGTTGCAAGGTAGATCCCAGGATTTCCTTACATTATCGTGACTACAGTAATATTCGGACTGAAGCTACAGTTCACTTTTGAAGTTCTTTATAGACCACGCGACACTGTAGTTCCTGTTACAAGATCTTCCTGTTACCGCACATCGCACACGGGAACTAACTGAATCAAGAAACGATTGTGTTTATCATCGACTCCCACGTTAGCCTTGACAACTGTCATGCAACTTTTGCGAGCAATTTGAAGATAGAAACGCTTCCATGCAAATTCGACAGGCGTTTGCCCCGAAAACTCACATGTGTGGCTTCGCGTATAGAAAACTCGGAATCTATAGAAGAGATGACAAGAAATCTCAGTTCATGACTACACGTCTATTAGCTTATGTCTCGCGCGGGATTCTGCAAATATGTATTTACCGGCACTCCATCGTATTCCATCTCGCCAAACTTCTTAACAATTCGCCGTCGTTTTCTCCGGGCTTTAACTTGTTTCCATCCCAAGAGCTTCGAGCACAATGTCACTACCAATTGTTAAACTCATGGTAGACGTGTAAGTGTAAATGACTTACATGCTAACAGTACAGCGACAACAACTGCGGCAATAGTGGGTACAACAACTGCAATCGACTCCCGATGTGCACTATTATAGATGCATGTTGCTCCCGGACCTCCAGATACCCAGCAGTTCTACAATTTGTCAGTGTTGTCAGCAGCTTGCAATCCTCAGTGTCTGCCATACCGCTCGTTCTATAGAATTCATATCAATCCAGACAGGATCAGAGCCGACGTCAGATTGCCGCAATATCTGTAACATAGTATTCTACAAATACATCTCAGCTTTGCATGGTGTCCAGTTAAATGCATCTCATACCTGGAGAGCTGTCCTCGGCAAGCTTAATACTGTATCTCCTGTGCATGCATCAATAGCATCGTAGTATGAGACTTTCTTTTGAGATAGTGTCCAGTTGTAAGGACTCTTAGCCACGCGGCACGCGACCTTATATTTCGAGTAGCAATTCTCCACTGCCCACCCACTCTCTGTTAGAGCTGCACACCGTTGGACATCGCCAGAACCACCAGTGATGGGAGTCGCGCCATTAGTCGGCGTTGAATCTGGCTGTTCCGTAGGCTGTCCAGCCATCCATGACCATCTACTAGACTCTAAAGCCGTGATAACGTATTGTAAAATGTCGCTGGAAGAGCCTAGTGTCGCATTAAGAACAGGACTAAATCCGCATTTCATATACTGAAGCATAGCCGCTGCAGAGAACGGATTAGCGGATGTATCTGATGCAATTAGCCATGATGGCTTAAGTGCTGCACCAGTAGATGTAATGGAGATATCGTTTCCATTGCTGATGGTGCACACCGGCGAAGTTATAGCATTAAGTTCCGAGGATGAAAATTTTGATGTATATGAGATAACCCCAGTACCGGAATAAGGGATATCGTCGTTACTGAAAATATAATCAGCATCCAAATTTGTATCGTATTCTGATCTTGGCACTTCAATATCACCAAATGAGAACAGAACGCGATAAAAGTCCTTAAGCAATACGTTTTCCAACAACGGCCATCCTTGGCTTGACGCACCAGTGTCATTCCACGTCAATGCTTTAGATCGATCCAAATTAAGCATTACTGGAGTATAAACATATTTTCTCAAAGCGTTGTCTATCTGAACAGCCAAGTTGTCAAAATCATCTTCGGTTATGATATCTGTATTTACTGCTGAAGCGGCTGTTGAGGTGGCGCTTCCAGATTGAAGATTGGGAATGCTTGTCGTCGCCTGATTCACCTTGGAGGCGTCAGATCCTTCGTGGCCAATACCGAGAATCGCGGCAGCTTTTGCCGACCGGAGATTCATGGTCAATACAATCGTCTGAGCATTCAAATTGTCGTCGGTGCTATCGATCCATTGATTTCTGAGGACGTCAGACAAGAACTTTGAAAACGTAATTGTGGTATCGCATGTATACGCCTTGCCGTCGTACACAAATATCGCATTGTCGTTGCTATCAGAAGCAGTCACGTTAAATCCTGATGATGAATTGTCTGGTATGAACGGACACAATTGCCAAATACGCGTCCGACTATTCCAGTATATATCTAAAAATACTCGAGTGGCACCCCTCCTTACTATCGTAGCAAAATTGGACAACGTGTCAGAAGTATAATTTAAAGGCTCCAACAGAACTGAGTTGAGATTGATCGCCAGGTTGACAAGCTGGTCAATAGACACATTAAGTGTCAAATCTCTTTGTGAACGGATAGCGTATTCATCGGACAAAGTCAAACTGGGCCAGTTCAAAGCCATTTCTAGGTCTAAAAGGTCGGCCCGACTAAACGTGTCTATATCTGCCTCATCAAATGGACCCAATGTTTACATAAGTTGTAGCATGGTTAACAGTTCCGCGGCGACACAAAACCCGCTTCTCAAACACATAAGCATCCGGCGATCTGGCGTTTACGAACCCAAGGTACGTCATTAGTAAATGGTCACTGCCTCTAAATCGAACGATTGGGACATGGAGGCGAGCAAGATTGGATTAGGACAGTTAATATGGATGGAGGTTTAGCACTAGAGATTATATTTGCAATTGTAGACATGAAAGAGGATTAATAATCAATAATTGATGATAAATTGATTACTACTGTAACCCGGTAACGGAGGCGGCCTTTAGTCAGGCGTGGGATGTATCTCACGAAAGTTACAAATGTCCAATGGTCCCCAGGATCTCGTCGTTAGTTGAATAGCTGTAGACAGTGCCAATCTCAAACCAATCTGAGAGTCCGCTACTGAGATTTTAGGACAATGCGTTTCATTCGCGTTTTTGCTTTCTTAGCTGTGGCCGTTGCCACGGTTTCTGCTAGCAATGTTTTGGAGCTGAATGAGAAGAACTTTGACCAGTTGATCGTGAATGGTGGAAAGCCATCCCTTGTCGAGGTAAGTCGACATGATTCGGAGGTAGAACAAGTGCAGGATTTTAATCGTTATATTCCTATTAGTTCTACGCTAGCTGGTGTGGTCATTGTAAGAATTTAGCGCCTATCTATGAAGAATTGGCCGACTCCTATGCGTCCAAGAAAGACAAGATTCAAATTGGTAAGGCTATTTGTTTCATAATGTTGTTTTAGAATTGAACGCGAGAACTTACTATCGCCAGCCAAAATTGATGCGGACGTGAACCGCAAGATTGGGAAGAAGTACGATATCAAGGGATTCCCAACGATCAAATTTTTCGATGGAAACGGCGGGGATCCGATCCCATACGACAAAGGTCGAAGCCTCGATGCTTTCCAGGAATTCGTAAACGGAAAGACTGGTCTTAAATCTCCTGGCAAGCCAAAGACCCCCCCTTCTGCGGTTGTCATGGTGAAGGATAATGATTTCAAGGACATAGTTCTTGATCCCACTAAGGACGTTTTAGTTGCCTTCACTGCGAACTGGTGTGGTCATTGCAAGGCTATGGCGCCAGCCTATGAGACTCTTGCACACGTCTACGCGCCTGAGAAGGACGTCGTAATTGCAAAGATGGATACTTCTGATCCAGCTGCTCAATTCACTGCTCAGGATTACGGCGTGACTGGTTATCCGACAATTAAGTTATTCCCGAAGGGAACCACGCAGCCATTGGACTATAACTCCGGTAGATCCGTCGAGGATTTCGTGAAGTACATCAATATCCAGGTTGGAACACATAGAACTGCGGATGGTGGTTTGGACACTGAAGCAGGACTTGACTCAGATTTCGCAGAAGTCATTGCCTCACTCAAAGGAGTCTCGGGTGACACTGCTGCTACTGCTATTGCGGATGCCAAGGATATTGCGAGCAAGTCCATTGCTCCGTTCTCAAAATACTACGCTAAGGTCGTCGAGAAGGTTGCTGCGAATGGCTCAACCTACCTTGAATCTGAGGTCAAACGTCTGGACACGATAATCCAAAAAGCCGCAATGGTTAGAGAGAAGCTTGACCAGTTTCAGATTAGAAAAAACATTTTGTCGGACATTCTTAGAAAGTTATCGGAACCGGTTTTGACTGAAGAAGAGCCCGCGCAAAAGGATGAGTTGTAAGTTATGGTCGGAAAATTTGCATTTTGTAGAAATATCCGAGTAATCTAAGCTTGGTGTGGTATACCATATTCTAGGTCAATAAATAGGTTCTTCCGTTTCTATTAGCCTCTACAACACATATGCACCATAATACTCTTCATAATCGCACCCAAAGGTTATTTAATGTAAAACCCTCTCCATATCATCTATGCGCCGCAGTATTTCGTCCACTATTAGAAAGAATATTAGTCGCCTATTCCGCAGAGAAACAGTGCAGAAACTAACTTTTAGCTGTCATCTCCGTTGCTGCATTATGAAATCTGGTGCTCTAATGGAAGACTTTAGAATGTTGTATACTTCGCATCGGCCAATATTCAAACTTACCAGCTGGTCAATTGATCCTTGTATCTCGACTTGAAGTTCTTCCGTCTGGATAACGGCTACTGGCATAGACCGGTCTCTGCTCTTAAATTTAGGCTTCTCCCCTCTCGCAGTTCCCGCTTGAGTCCTCAGTATCGGTTCCGTCTCAAGCGAAGTCAGGACACTTTCCGACCGATCCATCTCAATTGAAGAACCATTCGGCCTCGATTCATCTCCGGCGTCATATGACCTGACCGATTCACCGTCGTCTGAGTCTCCATTAGGTTCGTCTGCAGGACAGCTATTGCTCGACTCGGTGGCACCGCCGGTAGCATCGCTCGCATTCTCGCTCCGCCTTGACTTGCTAGAACTCGTAAGCTCGATTAATTCGCGTGGAGCGTATTTGTCTGATACAACTGTTGAGTCGTGTCCTGATTTAATTGAGCTTTGGTCAGTCATAGTGATAGTGTTAATCCGGATCAACAATACGAGTTAATATGCCGGAATTCGCATACAGATTTGGTTGCAATCATTTGCTATATAGTTGCGGTTTTCGATTCTCCAATGTAAATACTCCTGACATGCAGTTCCTTAGGTCATTGTAGGATGAATATTTGCTCGCGGTGGACTAACGTGTGTTGACGGTACCCATGGAGACTATAATTGGAGTTGCCCCTGTTTACAACACCAATCAATATCAAAACCACCGACAATGCGTCTACGAAAGACGTCGGTTGATGCACTCTGACTATTGCTCGCCACAATAACTAAGATTGAACTCCTACATCAAGAACTACTTTAGTATTCGTGTACAATAAACATGTTTTCAGTTTATTTGAGTCCATCCAACTTTATTCTATAGAAATACAAATCAAAATTCAAGCATAGGTCTAATAATTCAATTTTACGCCCAACAACGTGACAATATTTATTCCGTGATAAAAGCATGCACTACCAGAAAATAAAACACTAAACAATACATACAATTCCATCAAACAAATGTATTAGAAAATGCCATATGCCGTGCGTAGCCGTAAATCGTCAGTTCACATCGAACAACCGTCCATCAATGTGTTCTTGGGGAAATCATAACCAGCAGCACTCCTAGAATCAATTCGTTAGCAAGTCAGAAGAACTCATCGGAATCAGACCTCAAGTATGTACCAGGAAGTGTAGTTAAAATTTGCGTACGGAGCCGGATGGTTGCTGATATATTGGGTGGTAGGATAACCTTCCGGATCGCAGGTGGTGATCTCATTACCTTCAAGCTGATATATTCGGACATAATCAATATACATAAAAACTGGAAAATAAATCGATTGCCAATCAATATAAGCCCATGAGTCCGAAATGCCCAGATTTAAAATAATACTCATCGGTTCCTCTGAAATTTGTCTAGGCCCAATATTACCGTTCGCACCAAGAGCTTGGCCATAGAGGGTATACGTCGGCGCATCACCAACTTCCCATTGAATGTAGCCCGACTCTGTTCCAGGCTCATATTCAAAGCCATACTTCTGAAACGCTTGAAAATTGTACCAGTCATTGTTTAGAATAGTAACGCCGGAAACAGCCTGTTGGAAGGGACCCCCTGCGTACTTATTCATCGATGTGGTAGTTACGTTGTGGAGCGCGATGAAGTCGTAATTTGGCATATACCAAATATCAAATGGAGCAACTTGCAATGATTGTGAAGCTAAACCGACTTGGTACGTACTATTGATATTGCCACTGGTTGCTTCCAATGCATCTATTTCCGGACACCCACGTCCCGTACCTGGGTTTGGATGATCCTCACCCTTACACGTGCAAGAGTTCAAACGCTGACCTGGAAGATAGGAGATACCATCTGTTGACGACTGATTAGGAGTAATACCAACGTCACATTCATTGTAAGCGTAGGGCCATACGCCATCTGTTGTTGCAAGATAGCCCGGTCTGCCTAAGTTACCCATGGTCCAAATACCAGGCCATAGACCAGGCTTGCTACCGTTACCAGGCAAAGAGGCAGAAACTTCTATTGCTCCTCCCTTAAAGCACAACTTATTCCATGACTGTAGCATGCCAGACCGGTATTCAAGGTTGTGGTTCTTGAATGCGTCCATCCGAATGACCAAAGTTCCATTAGCTGTTGTAACGGCGTCAGGTTCGTACCATTCCAAGTCATTGGTAGCTGCGTAATGAATATCAACGGCTTGCCAAAATTGATCTTCCTGGTTATAAAATGTCCGGCCATCTTTGTTGAACTCGTCCGAAAACACCAGATTCATGGTCTTACCATCCTTATTTAAGCGGGTCAATGCCGAAGCGGGCGTATCTGGATCAACAAGAGAAGTCCTGATTCCCTTCAAAATGCCATACTTATAGGATGACAGAGGGTCAGTCACCGGTGAGCTATTGTGCGGTACACCAGCGTGACCAGTGAAAGTCAGGACTGGCAGGATGATGAACACCGCAATAGCACCCAGGACCATAACCAACAGCGTTAACAAAGTAGTGAAACCACGCGCGTCAAGCCCGGCCCATTTAGCGTTCTCTTCAGCGTCAAGGATAGGGTCCGGGTTGTGCATGTAGTCGTCAGCTTCTTTTTCGTCGATGTGCAGGGGAAAAGAGGAGACCGGGTAGCCACCAAATGGCGAAAAGTCGGGGTCGTTCTGGACAGCGCCTTGAGCTGACGTAGGGTCGCCAAGGGCATGAGGATATATGTATGATGAAGATGACGCTCGCGACGATGCGTAATGGGAAGCGCCTATTAATGGCGACGCGTTGGCAGCCGAGAGCCTGGACGGATTGTAACGGTCAAATGCCGCTGATGAGGATGCTGACGGCGACGACGAATGCTGTGATAATGAAGATATAGATGATGACGATGAGAATACAGCCTGTCGAGAATTGTGAACGTGTTCGCCGTGCGCAGGTTGGAAGGCGGCCCTGGCGGAGGGAGTAGCATTCTCCGATGAGCCGTCGCGATTCATATGCGACAAGGCGATTTCAGAAGTCGCAGAGAAGTCAGACTGAATAGACGCACGGTCGGACAAGTCCGTCGTTGATTGAGCCGGCGAGGCAAATGGGTTGAGGGACTGTCTGTTGGCTACCATAGCGGATGAATGAAGACTAAAAGGCACAATGCAGGGGACGATGGTCAACAAATTGGAACACCAGTTGGTTCGCAAGAAAGCCACTTGCGCTCGATTCTCTTGATATTGTCCCGTATGTTAAAAGTAAGGTTGGTCAAGAACGATTCGTCAGGAGATGGTACAGTAATCCGGAAGCTGCTAGTCTTGAGTCGACTTATTCTTCTCGGAACATTGCTTCGTTCCTGAATTATTCAGGGCGTTGCATCACGTGCGCCAAAAATAGAAGCCGCTGGAGTATCTTGGGGATGCAATTTAACCTGTCAACTATCTGAGTTATTTTGGCCAATGCGGAAAATGCGTACCATAATAAGATGCCAATCCTACCCGGGAATCTGCTGCCAAAGCTCTGCAACGGGTTGCTCGAAGTTTGGGTGCACGTCTCACCTCCTTAATTAAAATTGCGCTTGGCCATGGCGAATGCAAACCAACGCGTCCCGGGAGTTGATGTGTTCTGTCCCCTTTCATCGTCCTTCAATCGTAACGAAGTATATTCAGTAGAACCTGCTAGGCCGATTCGCTATAAACCGATAACCCCGTTAAGCCGATTTGTTTCCTTGCAAAATTTCACGCTAGTGCTTGAAAGTCTATTTCAACAAAATGATAACCTCGCTAGGCCGATACGAAGTTGTGGCATGCAAACATCGCATCAGCTTAACGGGGTTCTACTGCTTCTACATATTAGCAGCCGATCTAAATACTGACTAAGAACAATCGCGCCCTATTCAACGTTTATGCGATTCGCTAAGGAGCCATCGATAATAAATTAACCTGTCAATGGACGAGACTAGTTCTTAACAGTTCTCCGTTTTCGTTCGCGTGTCTCCGTTTTGCGCATCCTATATCTAATTCTTATCATTCTAAGGACGGAAGAGTAAAATAAAATTTACATATAATTATGCATAACTATACAAATCCTGCACCACAGCGGTAACTGTTACCATAACTATCTACAATGTGGAATTCCAAACACGCACGACTCTTCAACAGAACCCATGCATAAACAAACCCCGCTCGTCATCTATACATATCTTTTAGGCCGCGTCGCCATTCTTATTCCTCTCCTCCTCCTCCTTCTCTTTCTCTTTCTCTTTCTCTTTCTCTTTCTCTTTCTCCTTCTTTTCCAGTTCCTTCCTTATCCGTGCCCGCACCTGAGCCAACGCACGATGAAGTTCCGCTTGCACTTCCTCCGCATCCATTGCTTTAGCCAGCGTGGCTACTTGAGAGTCCTGTAGTAACATCTTCTCTCCCTCTGGACTATCGGGCATGTCCACAATTATCGGAGCTTCACTGTGGTACACTATCTCTATCGCATGACTCGGTTCTAACACCAACTTATTCTCATCAACTATCCGCTTCAACAGTTTGGCCCCCTCCCAAGCTGTCGTACAAGTATTAGGCACAAGACACAACGAATAATATCAACACAATAGTAGTAACCTACCTTTCCAATGAGACCATATGCGATATAACATATAAAATCCTACCAAGGTGTCAGCGTAAACTTAACAGCAGTATCATCCGGGGGAGCGCCATACCAGGAATATTTGGAATTAGAGGAATTAACGCAACTGGCAACGTTAACGGGGCGCCTACTAGACTCAATAACATGTACTTGAAGTGGTATGGCAGTCCTTTTTCTGCTAATTGGCGGACAGACTCCACTGCCTCGTGCTCCTTAATCAAATGTGGGGGGTAAAGTAATGGTACTCGCTTTGTTCCCATCAGAGCTTCTCTATCTTTCAAATCGTCACTGCCCTTCCAGAACTCCCACCATTTCTTTGGACGCGAGGGGAACAACCCAAACGGCGAACGAGGGACGCCTTTCAAGCTCCATTCGTCGTAAGAGATCCGATCCATTGCCGCATTTCCCCATTTCGTCACTTTAATCTTCCACCACGTAGTAGAGTTCTCCCATTTTGACCAAATGATATGGGCGCGTTGGGCTAATCGATCGTCGATTCGTGGCGGTAACGGATGTGACGCAATCCGTTGTGTAATAATGAGTCGCGAAGACGTCGAAAGGGGAAGAATGATGATCCGCATTGTCTAATTTATCTAAAATAGCGAGCCAATCTAGCAGACAAAAATCCAATATATCTTTCTAAATGATTGTGGCTTCTTGGCTATAGACTGTCAATCCAGACGAGTAAAGTAGGTATGGCCACCAAATCCGAACATGGACTTTAATAGGTCGACGCTTTTAACGATCGCTGCGTGAATCTATTGCAAATTGCACTTGAATGTCCTACTATTATAATCGTTCGGACAGATTAAAGATCGCTGCATGTGACGTTGGGAAACCCTCAGTTGCTTTGAAAATTGTAGGACGCGATCGAGCCAATTGTATAATGCGTCATGGGTTTCGTCGCCTGAGTCCGCTATACGCCGCTACTACGCGAGCCGCGTCTACCGGGTAACTTTCACCAGTTAGACCCCTTTTCAGCTTCATCTTATTATTGGGACCCACAGTCCAGAGCCATGACCAAGTATTGGCAGTCCCGTAAGACCGCAAGGACGATAATTTTGCCTAAACCCTTAACGTCCAGGCCAACCTACCGTATTGCATATACAGTACATTGTGCGGGAATCGTATTTCTTTCCCTTTTGTTAAAGTTAAATGAGGGCGAACCGGCGAAGAGTTAAGTGCCCGTTGACACCTAGTATATATATAATGCATCCATTTAACAATTGGGCCCAATGTATAATATCCCGCCGTACTTCAACACCACAGAAGAAACGCAATGAACAAAATACAGGATAATAACCAAACTATGCTCCAGTAAGCATCTTATGACACTTCCCAAAAAATATGCAAAGATGCTACCTTAGAAAGTCTAACTAGCCATCAATATCCCCTCATCTCAATATCGGCCTCCGGCCTTTTCTTACTTCCTACCACATTCTCCTTTAATTTTTTGACTGCCATCATGGGATTTGTGACGAGATTATCGTGTTCGCCTTCATACACAATGAAATCGAAAAGTAATTGTCCCGTAATGGCACCCACGCAGGGCATCACTATAGGAATCCAGAAGTAATGTCCAGCTGTTGTGAAAACTTCGCGTCCATATCCAGCCATGTATGAAACTAATCGAGGTCCAAAATCACGGGCAGGATTGATGGCATATCCAGTCTGCCAACCAAGGGAGGCGCCGATACCATACAATGAAAGCCCAAGCACCAACGCACGGACAAGATTCCATTCCGCAGGAAGCTTGTAAGGCAAACGCGGGGAGGACTGGCATGCGACAGCATTTACGAAGAACACCAAAACAATAGTCGCGAAGAACTCCTGCATTGCACGACCGGGCAAGTCAAGAAAGCTGACCGGATATGTGCAATAGATACCAGCTGTCCTCAAAGGACCAGTCACCTGTCGTTGGCCTCCATCGTAGGTAGTAATCGCATTCCTATAAATGCCGAAGACACAAGCAGCGCCGACGCCACATCCCATCACCTGCGCCAAAACATAAATTGGCAACTTCCACCACGGAAATCCTCGGAAAATGCAATTCGTTAGTGTAATAGCTGGGTTCAGATGTCCGGCTGCTCCGCCAGCGATCGCTGTTAGATAACCCATAGTAAGACCGAAGCCGAAGCACAGGTTGATCGAGATCTCGTTACCCATCTGATAATTCGACAACAATGCCTGGGCCACAGCGCCATCTCCAATAATGATAAGAAGAGCACTGCCAAGCATCTCAGAAAGCGGCTCTCGAATATCTCGACGGAACTGCTTGTATTGTGACACCTTGATGCGGCGGCGTCTCTCTTCAGCTTCTATATCTTCCTCGTCTTCGCCGCAAATATCGGGACGAGTAAGAAAGTTTTCATGCTCCACCATTGGAGCAGGTGATTGATCATGCTTATAGAGTCCCTTGGAAGAGAAGTCAGATGCTGGAGTAGACGAGCAGTTGCTGTCTTCGGCACTAGACATGCCCGTTCCCGCAAGTCCCTGGTTTGCACTCGCCTTTTCCATGACCATATGTGGATTGGATGTTCACGACTATTGACAAAGACTATAAAATCGACAGCAGACCAATACCACCAATCGCTGTCAGTAGTTATTGCAGCAAACGAAAAAATTAGACCAATGATTGCTCTTTCAGCTCCGTGCGAATTTAGAGCGCTGTCATGGCTGCGGATATACGTGGTGGTTATGCTAAAACCGGCGGGTGGTTGTGCTTTCGATTCCGTCTCAGACTATGTTAAAACTGGCGGCAATGTGCATCAGCTAAAAACATCGACATGCCGGAAGCGAAAATCAACACTCCTACTCGGTCAGCAACGTGCCACGACAGACGCTAGCGCCAATTACAACGTCGGTTGAGCCTTTGAGGTTGTAGCCAATTAAAGGATTCCGGGTAGGGTGGTCCCTTCTCAGGGCCGTTTTCCACATGGCCCGCGCGCATTTGTACAGAGGTCGCAACAGCCCTGACAGCCATTTCCCGAAAGCTTATTTCGAAGGTTTCTCCGGCTTATACATTCGAAAGCTGCTCATTCTACTCAAATATGTGGACCCATAGAGCATAGGCAATACCAATAAATATTGGACAGGTGCTGCATAAACCAAACCTAAATTTAGGTTAATTAATTGCGCCCATATTTCACTGATGTCTTCGGTTTAGGTGTCGCTGTTCATCTGCTTCAGTACAGTTACAAATCTCGGATCAAAATTCACAGGAGAATGAAAGCATTGTTGACTCTAGAAATGAACAGTAACTATACATCGTTGACTTTGGAAACCAAATGTCAGAAGGCATGTTGCAGTCTGGGAAAGGCGACAGCCATTCGTAACGCAATCACCATTACAGCGATTGCACATATGTTTAAATCAGATGTCGATGTGGGTATCGGCACGTGATAACTATGGGAGCCCTATCCCTCGAGATGCCCTTCGCGACTCTGTAGATTGCTGAAGTTGCTTTCTCATTTATATTTTAGCGAATCTGAGTGGCCTATTACGTTTAAGTGGGCCCCAAGATCCAATGATACGATCTTGCTATGACCGGCAAATTGGAGATTGCTGATGATGACGGGCCTAATGCGACGGAAAGCAATCAACTACATTCATATACTTTCGTTCAGGTGGACCAGTCACAGGATTCGCAATACGACCAGAATCGAAAAAAGAAGAGAAAGATTAAGCATAAGAATAAGCAGCAAAAGCACGATACTAATAACAAAAATTCTCGACGGCCATCCCATTATTTTGACTTCGTTAAGCAAAAACTTGACCAGAAGCAGATACCTAGCATCCATCTAGCTGAGAATGAAGACGATCTTTCAGAAGAAATTAACGACGCGACTCAACATATGGCGCAGAATTTACCGGAAGACGAGGAGGACTACAAGGACCAAAATGATCCGGATTGGACAGACAGTACTGCCGACTCTCCGAGACACTATGATGAAGATGACAACGTGTATGATGGAGTTAGCGACGACCACAATATTTGCGACGCTGAATGGGAAGAACGAGAATCAATTGCTGAATTCGAGATGATTAAAGAAATTGATCGTTTGGATCGCGATCTCGACGGCCAAGAGGAGGAAGTTTTATGGGCTTTTATGAATAGTGGTTCAAGGATCCAGACGACAAGGAAGTAGTGAGCATTCTAAATGCTTTCATTGATGTTTTGACCTAGCTAAAACGGTGTGTGTAGCCGCACAACTATCTAAGCGGATTCACTTATCTCACTGTTATAGAATCCACCTCCGCCACTACTAGAAGAACTCAATACAAGGAGATGGTCGGGGTCACGCAATATGCTAGTTTCGACATGTATTGGTGTGACTTTGCACCTGGGACGGCGGCGGATTGGTGATATGGCCATTAGTAACTAGTGGCTAACGCTGTGATTCAGGTGCAGTCGCAGAATTGGGAGAATGTCCGATTAGGAAGGAATAGACGGCATCTTTTTTTTGGTTTGTTGTAAGCATACGCTAAATGGGACATCGTGAAACTAAATGTACTGCGGCCGGAAGCAAGATTACTGTAAGTAAGATTACTGTACAATAAAACATAGCTTTAATATTTACAAAAGAAAGTTTGCGCAATAGTCAGCATGATATGTTCTGCATACTAACCATCCTCTGTGGATTGTTCGGTGACTACGTCCGACTCGGTACTCATATTATCAGCGGACTCGCTCCTTTCATGTTTTAATGGTTTGCCACCATTAGAATTACTTCTGTCCCGACTGTCCTTATCTGAGGCACTGGACTTCTTTGTAGGTGACGCTGTTTGGCTACTGGATATGGTATTTGCTCGCCTCCACGGCCTTTGTGTGCCGCTGAGTGGGCTTTGCCGCAGCAGACCATCAGCTACTTCGCTTCTGAATTTTGGCGTATGAGGAGACGTCTCATCAATCTCGCTGCCGCTATCATCCTCCACAGCTGTTCTTTTTTTCGATTTGGATTGTCGTGATGTTCTGGTTGATCGGAATCTCTTCTTTGGTGTCGTCGGTCGCTCCTCTTTGATATTTACGTTGTATTCGAAATCCAGCCCTTTGTCTGCATCTCCACCAAGTTCGTGGATCTTTTGCTTCTTTTCATTAAGCAATATTCGCATTTTCTCCAAAATTAATATTTCGCTCTCGTCTTTTTTCTTTAAAAACTCCTGAATTTGATTGCCTAGATTGTCAATCTGCTTTTGGGCGATGGCTAGCTCCTTTTTTGAGTCCCTGAGCTGTTTTTGTACAATTATATATTCCCTAACAGAATCTGAGACCCAGCGCATTGGACTGATTAGCGGATTGTCGTCATATTTGAATTCGACAGTGCCGAGCACATTCTATTGTCGTGTAAGCATTTCAAGTTATCCCAGATGACGATCCCACATACCGTAAAACAATCAACGTAATGTTCAATTGATATCTACATGTCAATTAGAACTTAATTAAATCCAAACCAGGACAGAGCAAGTAGTACCAGATAAGTTTTGTTGTGATCCTTCAGTCCTTTTAGAAATATAAGAGGATATTCATACTTCTCACGTAGTTCGCCACTCTTGAACGTGTCTTCATGTACAAAAATCCACAACAATAAACTAGCCCATTCATCACCAGGAATCAAATTGTTGCGACTACGTATTTTCTCAGCCACTGCAGGTGTGACTTCATTGGATCAGTTGGTCGCTCTTCAGACAAATTGGACTCAGGACTTACGGAGAGCTGAATATGGCTTCTTGCCATCAGTAGCGACTATACTAATTGAAAACTTTGCCGGCGATGAGCTCCCCTCGATTTTATCTGCACACATGACAAACGGTCCGCCTTTGTTGAGCTCTGCGAATGATAACGGACCACGAGAGCAATCATCACTTCTCGGATCGTAAAGCCTGGAGTCATCTGATAGCTTCCCGTCCTGTAGATATTCCATCCTTACACTATATTCGAGATCCGCTTCAGAGTTGGATATGCCATAGACTCAGATTCAGCATTTATACATGCATATGTAGAACGTTACATCAACTAAACATCACGAACAACTGAGACATCTCGAATGGTGGCGACGTCAATGCGGCTTAACTCTGTGCTATCCGTCATTGTCCGTGCGATCGTAACCATGACAAGAGTGCACGTGCCCACCTGACATAACTTTCAAATTTTGTTTTAAATTAGCACCTTAGCTAGGGAATCTTCTGGCTGTAGCTGCATTGAGATGTGCGTTGAAATGACATGCTTCAAGGCTACAACTTGAGATTTCTCGCCTATCACTTCAACGGATCGTGCTTGTTCGTGTCATGGCGTCTCCTAATCGTCATTTGCGAGATCGGTCTTTCTCGCCTATTGGCAGGGACTTTCTTTCTACTTCCCCTGTCCCCTCCATAGCGTCAATCTCGTCAGTGGCTTCGGGGACCACAGTCGTCGAAACACTCCGACCTAAAAAGCAACATTTAACGAATCATGCATCTCACAAACCACGACGTGTTATCGGTGGGGATAACTTCCAGCTACCTGCTGTTATACCGCCATCAACTATTACATCTCAAGTATCGGGTGGGGCCGAAGACGGCTCAGATCAACCGATATGTCCGATATGCCATGAACTGATGGTAAGTACTTGTCTCAACTGTGGCACAACATCTAAAATGGAATGTGCATGTTTTCTAATTGGCAATTTTGTTAGACAAACCTGGCGGAGCTAAATGGCCATCTTGACGAATACCATAAGGATGTCGAACAGGGAGAGAAAGATAACATGCAATCAAAGTTCATGAAATATCTCTCTAAAGCCAAAAACTTCACTCCAGTCCAGGCGTTGAACCAGACATTTGCATATGCAGATATATCAGATCTTGGTTTCACTATGCCTTTGGCACCGGGCGTTAATCCCGATACATCGGCCTTTGTTCCATATAACAACGGGGCCGGTTTTGCGGGGCCGGGTGCGACGGGTTCGACGGGCGGTGTCACATTTGTTGGTCCTCATAATATCGCTCCAACTGGTAGTAACGGTAACTCCCGAAGAATTGCGTCTCCAACAGGTGTGAACGGAACACATCCTCAGGCTGTGCACCAGAGTCCGAAGTTGACTGAAGAATCTATTACTCGTGCACATTGGCAGCGAGAGACTGGAAATGATCATTGCGCGCAATACAGCTGTGGACGTCTTCTCAATAATAGAACCGGAAAAGCAAATTGTCGGTCTTGCGGAAAGCTTTTTTGCGATGAGCATGCGACTTGTCAGATGAAACTTAGTAAGCGAGCGAAGTGGGAGCCCGTACACGGTGTTTGGGCGAGAGTCTGCTTTTCGTGCTTTGAGAGTCGCCCAGGATTTAACGATAGTTCTGGCACAATAGAAGATCTGTCAAGTGCGTTTACGGAGAAGAGAAGGAAAACTGTCACGAAGGCACATCTGGAAGCTAATTTGCTGGAGAAACGATTGACGAAGTTAATAAAGCTCTTGATTGAAACTAATGATCCGAGTGTCAAAGATCTGGGTACTCCAGCTATTACTGGCGCTGGACCTACTCAATTGGCAAAGGGAGCAGCCTTTGCCGCGGCGTCTCTGGCAACCGGATACTTGAAGCAAGTAAGGAACTATCGTAAACCGCCCGAGCAGTCCATTGTTGCGTGGCAAGATGACAAGAATGTTCAAGATTGCCCTTACTGTGAGCAAAAGTTTACATTCTCGTTACGAAAGCATCATTGTCGGCTATGCGGAAATGTCGTGTGTGCTTCCCCGGAAACTATGTGCTCGTCGAGAATAGTATTGGACATGGAAGCAAGTATGTACTCCCAACCATTTTCGAAAGCAATATTTCTAACTGTTAACAGTTTCTGAGTATCTCTCGGAGAGGATATTCGAAGACTTCATTGTCAGTGTGCGTGTATGCAAGGATTGTCACGCAGTTGTCTTCGGACGACGCGAATTCGCGCAAGACATTGCACGTAAACCGAACTTTGTCAAAGTATATGAAAATATGGTTGAGTTCAAGCGTGGAATTGAGTCACTGCTACCGCGTTTCCAGAAATTACTCGGCAATTTCGATGATCCGAACAAGCCACCTTCACATGAGCTTTTGGCAGAAGCGTCGAGAGTACGCAAGAAACTGTTATACAGTTTTCAGGAGTACGACACGGCAGCTAAACGCATATGGAAGATGCCGACATCGTCGGCGCAGCAAAGTAAGTTGCAGTCTAATGTGCATATGGCTGCTATGCAGCTCCTCCAGCTGTACATGCTTCCATTGCGAAGTTTGCCAAACGCATTGAAGCATGCTCAGTCCTAGAAGTGGATGTGCGTAGCTCAAAGAAAGGTGCACAATAATGTTTGAATTGGTTTGACAGAGGCTAGCATTTTATGGAGCTGTTGGTTTACTGTAATTGTTGGAGGACGTACTTAATGCAAATGGCGTATGGGGCATTGCAGTCGATATTTCGGTAAATATATAATACATGTAGAAAAATTGCATTACTGTTATTGTTTTGTATAGATAAATTGGTGTAGATTTGTGGGAATTGTTATTCGCAATCGCTCTGCTTGCCTAGTCTAGACGGCTGGAAGGTCACGACACGGGTTTAGGTTCAAGATGACCGCATCGCACATTCTCACAAGCTCCTACTGCCCACACAGGTTAAGCCTCATTGTCTCAAGTCCATCCGTGTACGGCAACCAACTCCAGCATCGGCAATTCGATCACTCGGCAATATCAACACCGCGAGAAGTGTGCTTACGCGACAGCGAATTAAGTAGGAGGCTTAAGTGCGAAGCCGACGTTCTGTCCTGGGCTGTCGGCCGCAAGCTCGAGTCTTGCTAAACAAGGTAAAACGCGATAGACGACCCTAAATTTCGGCCCATGGTTTATAACAACATCCACACATGTAACGCACTCGACCGCAGCCATGAATGTTCCGTCACCTACGCCGTCCTCTACGGGGAACGGGACTACGACCACGGGCCTTGCGGCGACAAAAGTGACAATGGATGTAACAGATAGGAGAATTATGGGACTCCGAGCTCGACTGACACCTGATCCTTACTGCGATCCCGCGTTCCGTGAAGAATATGTTACGTACTTGTCGCCTGGTTCGAGTGCAACTGTCCCACGGAGTGGAGGACTGTCTGGACTGGAGGATTCAGTAAGCGATGTGGTCAGCAGTAGTGGCATGGCGGGGCACGAGGACGACGATGAGTACTATCCAATTTCAGGAACAGATCATGAGCCGTACATGTCTTCGCAAACACTGGATTACCAAGAAGCCAGCAATGCCAATGCTACACAAGAAAAAGTACAAAGGTATACACCATTCAGAGAATCTGCTTCGAACATGAAGGACAAGAGGATTGAATGCCGCCTACGAGAGCTCGCAGAGATATAAAACCCGGCCGGAGTCGGGGAAGGGATCTGGGTTTTTGGGATCGCCGCAGCGATGGAGATAAGGATGCAGACAGCATAATCAGGGCTAACGATCGTTATAGATACAACCACGATCGAGGCCAAAATCGTGTGCGCGATAGCGAACAGAACAGTATTACGGACACGGATCGCGACCCTGATCGAGTTCGGGCCAGAGAACATGAAGGTCGTAGCATCGACCGCCATAAAAGCAAGGTCGATGACCGAAACAGGACTCACGAGCGGCGGGATCGTGCACACGAGAATGCTAGAATTACAGTTAAGTTGCTCGATAAAACGGATGGTGGTCAGACTCGAGACAGTCAGGGTCATGGTCACAATGATTCCGCAATACCGCCTTCACCGACCATTGAAAAATCTGAGAAGACGAAGACGAAGACAACGAAGGAGGTAAGGAGGTAACTATGCTACTTAGTTGCTTCAATCAAGCTAATTGCATAACATAACGCAGAAGCCAATGTCACGTGAAGCTATCGAATACTATCCTCTCACGCCGCTGCCGTCTTTGTTGAGTCCAACGATTCCTTCCGTCTTTGATTCTGATGGAGCGGACACAGTCAACACGCTGGGCATGATAACTCCTACGCTTCCACCATACTTTGAGTCCGACCTGTCAGGCCTAGGCATTCGATTTGAGGATGACCGAGATAATAAGCGCCGCAATACGCCTTCGGATACAGTACTGCAAAGCCATGGTAACTCACTAATTGATAAACCGCGTAGTCGTATTGTGGTTCTACGCATTCCATCTTTTACGGGCGACCTTGCAACAACTTCAAAGCGCGACTTATCGGAAAACTTGAAGGAAGGAACAAAACGGCGGAAGGTTGAAAATGCCATTGCGAGCCGTTTACAAAAAACGACGGCCAGGAACACAACATCTCAGATGTCAACTGAAAGTGCTCTGTCCTCCTCTTCTGGATCATCGAAATTGACGTCGAAGGCTGTGACGGCTGCCGCAGCTGGGAGTGTAGCCTCCAGATCTCCTACAGTGGTGTCTACTACACCGTCGCTGTCCCCGCATCCAGTTCTTTTATCAAAGGAGAAAGTTGGTTCCAATATACAGACCACTTCACCGTCAGATCATCAGGCCGCCACTCCGCCATCTCAGGTAGCTGCTGCCAACGACGCTGCATCGAGTCCGCGAACCCCAAGTGCAAAGAAGAGTACGTTTGCTGAATACAACAAACGGCGGCTTATCGGTGGCGCCGACGCACCAGTTTCGCCGGCATCACACCAACATGAATTTGTGTCTAATACGCATAAATTGCCCTCAACAGAATCATCGCAGAACAATCTACCGAGGACAACTAGTAACGGTGGCGCATCTTTGAACAGTCAAGCTGTGCAAGTTCTTGAACGTAAGGCGCAAAAATGGATCGCTATCGCCACTGATAGGAAGCACGAGTCAGATCGACAAAGAGAAGCGGGCAATATGCCACTGGCAAGCTTATATGCAATGGATTCGTTACTGTGGGTTTTTTTAAGTATTTTTAGGTTCATAGCTAATCAATTAATAGCGCCTACCTCGTTGGTTTTGATTACGATGATAAATTTTTTAGTATCAAGGGCCGGGTTCCATCAGATAAGAATTGGAGTACTTTGGTTCCATTTACTCGACACTTGGTGACTTTGCATGAATCCAGCAAGGCTCCCTTTCTGGCAGGTCTAAGCTACCAAATCCGTGCAGTCGTCTATCTCCGCATGGCTGGATATCAGCGTCAGACTGTGAAAGCACTACGGCGCTCTTCTGTGCCAGAAGTGCGCGAAAGTGGAACTACGGAATCTCCGGAACTGACAGCATCGGGCCCAAGTACAAGTAATAACTACGTTGCCGACGTAACTGAATTACTCACGAAAGCTTCAAGAAACATGGATTTGGCTGCATACGATTTCCAAAGAGGAGCAAGAATGTTTCCTGTTGAGGCTGTAATTAAGAAGTGTCCGAACACGTGGCGCCGACGTGCGTCAGCGGCCGAATATCTCTCTCAGTCGATGCCGGCCGTCATGGGCGGAGGGTCAAGTGGGCCTGGATTGCGGCCATTAGAAGATCAGTTCGTATTGCCTATTCAGATGTATTCAAGCGTGCGGGAAGTTGCGGCATTTGGTGCGTCTGTACTCGGAGAATGGGCCGAACAAAACAAGTTGAAATACGAATCCGTTTTAGCGAAAGGTGTATTAGAACAGTGATGGCATCTTGAATGATAAACTTTTGAGGTAGACGATGGCATTTCTTTGCTTACATGATCGTTTTTGTTTATCACAGGTTCTTGGATTTTTGTTTTGGTTGGTTCCATTTCACATTGCGTTTCAAATGGCGTTTTTCTGTGCTGGCATTGTAGTATATCGACGTATAACGTATGTGTAACATGATGTGTATCGTCGTGTTTCATCTTGTGACAATAAGAATGTAATCTTCGTCTTCCAAAATTTTAATTTGGCTACTTAGCGCAAACTTCGTACACTAATCAACATTCGTGTAAATTCTACCTACAGTAACATACATGGCAAAAAAACCCTCACAAAGCGTGCAAACATATTATTGCCTGGCAATTATTAACGACTTAAAGCGATGTATCAAAGTAGACAGTACAAATGATACCCCAAATCGATAGAAATCTAACAAGGCTATTTGCATTTCAATCGAACCAGACTACCACAAAACGCATCGCGGCTGCTTGTTCTTGCATTGGAACGCATCAATGAAATCTTGGGAATCCTCAGCGACCGCGAGCACGCGCACAAAGGTCGGGGAATGCGGGTCGGTGTAGATCCTCTGGGCGGCGGTACCAGGTCTAATCTTGCCGCACCACCAACGACCGTAGTTGATAAAAAAGATTTGTTCCTTTGTTAAGTTCAGGCCCGGTAAGAGTGGACTTGGATTTGCCGCTTCGTACACCTTCCACGCGTTGAATGCAGCGGCGATGCCTCCGTTATCGGCAATGTTCTCGCCCTCAGTGAGCTTGCCATTCACGTGTAGTATATTGCCATCTTCGTCCACGACAGTGTATTCAGAATACTGATCAATAAAACATTGGGCTCTAGAATCGAATTCCCGGGCAGTGGCGGGAGTCCACCAATCGTGCAAGACCCCATGTTCGTCGTATTCACGGCCCTGATTGTCGAACGCGTGAGAGAGTTCGTGGCCCGCAACGGCGCCAAAGGCACCATAGTTCATGTAACTTGGCTGGGATTCTGAAAACACCGGAGGCTGAAGGATACCGGCTGGGAAGACGATCTCGCCGAGAGGAGGATTGTAGTATGCATTGACAGTAGACGGAGTCATGCCCCACGCCGCGCGGTCAGTCAATTTACCAAGAGACTGCCATTCCTCGGTCGCAGCCTGCTGCCGTGCAGACAGGTAGTTCTCAAAGTAGGTAGTCGATGACACGGACAACTGTTTGTAGTACTCAGCCAGACTCTCCGCAGACTTAACGTTAGGGCTTTGATCAGGGTACCCGATCTTCTGAACTAAGTTATGCACCTTGTCGATAGCAACGCCTTTTGTCCGGACATCCATCCACGGCAAAACATTAAGCTTCTTTACAAACGCCTCCTTGATTCCGTTAATAATGTCTTCACCCATGCGCTTGGCCTCGGGAGAGAAGGCCTCGTCGACATAGTACTTTCCAAGAATCCAGCCTGTGAGGGAGTCGACCTCGTTGACGCAGGTCTTCCATCGCTCAGGGCGAACGCTGACATCGATGCCTCGGAGCTTATTCTTGAATTCAGTCACAGGCTGGGCAACTGACTCAGACAAGTGAGTCGCAAGGACTTCTATCGCCTTCCAAAGGAAGTAGGTCTGGAGGGTCTCCCGGGAAGCAGAGGCGATGACGGTGTTTAAGTCAACAAGGAATTGGGGATATGCAACAATGATCTTAGATGGAAGCGTGCTAGAAGCGGTCATTGTGCGGATCAAGTAGCCGAAATCGATCGCACCGAATGTCTCCTGAAGTGCAGAAGGAGTGTACGGGTGGTACGTCTTGCCTCCGTCGTAGAGATCCTCACTGCGAAGCCATTAGCCCAAAAAAAACAACAGCGGTCGTAGTATTCGAGACAGAGTAGACTTACAGATCCATTCCAATACTGGCAAGTTTAGTTTCAAAGTCAACAACGTCCTTAGCCAATTGCTCGTATCTCGAGTCTGCCTCAGCCGCAGATAACGAACTGTTCGCGTCAACTAACACGTTCGCCAAGACCTTCTTTATCGCGACAACGTAATTCTCAACAACAGCTGGCATGGAGTAGTAATCTTTCGACGGCAATCCGTTCAATGGTTGATAGAGTTTCAATGCGTTGTAATCTGGGTCCATATCGTCGGCCTCGATATCGAATTGAATAAGAGCTGTGACTGCTAAGGTCTGCAAATACACGACTGCTTCTGTCAAGTCAGCGACGGCAGCACGGGCAGTCTTGGTGAAGATGCC
The DNA here is from genome assembly GCF_038497645.1 of Lipomyces chichibuensis. Lineage (NCBI taxonomy): Eukaryota > Fungi > Ascomycota > Lipomycetes > Lipomycetales > Lipomycetaceae > Lipomyces > Lipomyces chichibuensis. The sequence goes on along the minus strand of NW_027117465.1, from coordinate 212,570 downwards.
AGTAGGCCCTTCAACCCACAACTTGACTGTCTCGATAGCTCCTTCGTAGAGGGGGTATGTCGCCATGATCTTCTCGAGGACGATATATATAGGCTCGGCGCCGCGGGAAGCGATACGGTCAGTGTCCATGCACGCAGCATACACACCGGTAGCCTTATCCCAAATCTGTCGGTCAGCAGCCGACGCACCGGTATATTCGCCTTCGAGAATCTGCCGAGAAAGACGAAGTGAGTCCTCGTACATGACAGTTGATGTGAAGTAATCGCCCTGGTCGGCTCTCAAGTCATGTTTCGCAATCCATCCGCCGCACGAGTACTGGAAAAAATCTTCACATGGATCAGCCGTCAGGTCGACGTCCGCAAGAAGACCGGCCGCAACTGTGACGCACTCGGGAGTGAGACAGACATCGGCTTCGGGCGCAGCGTTTGCGCGATGACTCAACTTCCATAATCCACGGAGAATCAGAACGAAGACGATGAATCCCAAAAACGCAAGTCCTAGTTTCATCCAAAATGGCTTCTTCTTTAAGTTAACAGTGGTACTCTGGCCAATGCTGGCTTCCGCAGCACCTTCATCTGACGCGAAGATTGCGGTGACAGTTTCCGGGTTGGTTGGATACGGAATCTCATTTGTTGTTTCTGATGTCAAAAGAGGAGCTGAGTCAGCTTCATCGTCGCTCGCGATACTACTATTACTATCCAGAATGCGGTCACGCGTAGCCGCCGCGGAGTCACTATGGAGATGCTCGTTAGTCCCCGTAATCGAGATTCCTTGTCATCCATGTCATGCCAAGTACATCCAGACGACGATTAACCGCTTAACCCATTTACACAACTCAGTAAATCCCATACAGGAAATCTCTCCATCTCTTCTGATAATTGACATGCTCCAAAGCCAAGTTATCCAAAAGCTCCTCAGCCATACTGAGCTAGTGAGCACGAGCTAATATCCCAACACCACCCCCCCCAGCACGTTACAAATTCCATTTCTGACCAAGTCGAAATAACTTACAATACTTCTTCAGCCATCTAATGCCCAGAGTTTTCCAATTCAATCACTGAAGCAACACGATAAGTTCCGTCCCGCGTTCAATACTTTCTGTCCAGAAAAAAAGGCCAAACGTCTGCTGGATTAAGCCAAAGTCACCAACTGGACTAATTCACGCCCCTTCAGCCGAAAGCGGGACTCTGCATGCGTAGGATGCGATAAGAGTGGGGTACCGATGAGAATACGTTCCCCAAACACAGAATTCTAGTACAAATATTCTGTACCCGTCGTCGTACTTTTATAAACCCTTACCCGGTAGCACAAATCCTTTAACCCTCGCCCATTTCAACCCTTACCCAACGATTAATAAACCCCTACCCTCATCACATGAATATAAGTCATGTCGAGCCGCACAATTCTCGAGAGCCGGGAACTTGTGCGAAAATGACGTATTTACCCCTGAATTCATAAACTTTAAAATTATTTTGTGCTCCGACGTCGTCTAATTTTGGTTTTTTTTTTGGTTTTTCGGGGCGTGGGACTTAAACAAAGCGGTTGACGGGACTGGTTGATTGCGCGAAGCATGTGAGGAGCGATAACACGATTGACAACGCATTAAGCATATGACGCACCAACAAGTCTGGCTGGAAGTACGATTATTTTTTTGAACCAGTTGATATACTATATAATACTATAATACTAAACTATAATGTACTACTTTAAACAACAAAAACCATAAAGCGTAATAATTTAAAAAGGTCATCATCACGATAAACAAATTCCGGTTACTTCTCGTGATATTTTAAGAAATCCCGTTTTTCCCCAGTATCTCAGATTGTACACCGCAATTCTCACTCACCCACAACTTCTACACGAAACTCTGTACATACCACATAAGTCTAAGGACAAAGACTGAAGAACTATTAAAAAAATATTATGGTAGCTAAAAGCACACAAAATGGAATAATACACATTCATAAAAAAATTTAATACATAAACAATAGTTCAATGAAAAGAAATAAAATCCGCTTTAACCTTTATTTGCCTTCCCGATAATAAATAATGCAGATTATACGGATGCCATGTAGATAAGTAAAAACCCATAAAATGATGATGATATGATGACAATGATAATGACGTAGTGGCGATGAGATCACTGTACAAAAAAATTTAATTGTCTCGCAAATGACCGAATAAGTATCGACGAAAGGATCCACAATGTTCGCATATCGTAACGGAGTGATCGCAATATACCCGATTCGCCATGTTGCTTAACGTTCGAGAACCGCATCAACCACAAGTAAAGATCTCTGCGAAGAAGGAAGCAATTGTAATACACAGTTCAAACAAAAAAAGTAATGAAAAAGAAAATATCAAGGTACAAAATACACAGCCGGCCTATGTAGGTTACATGTAATTATATCCGCTAAAATCGCCGTTGGTGAACGCATTGCGCATTGGCTGATGTACAAATGGATGAGAGAAAAATTGGGGATGTCCCTGGTGGTGGTGGGATTGCTGGCGCAGGTGGTGCTGGCCGTTTTGTGCCTGGGGGTGCGTCTGATGCGGTGAGTTTGGCTGCTGACCGGGCTGATGCTGAGACTGCGGGCCGCTGCTCGACGGCCCGTAGGCGGAACCAGTGCTGCCATTGACAGCGTGCATGGCATTGCCATCTTGAATTTCCAATCCCTGCATACGTCTGACCAACATATTAGGACCGGGATTGCCGTTTCCATTGCCACGTGGGTAACCTTGGAATGGTGAACTGGATGCGTTGCCATTGGGGGAACCAGCGGTCGCGCCAACCGGAGGACCAATTATCTTCGACTGAATACGGCGGCCATAAGGGGTATTGCGAATCGAAGGAAGGATCGGACGAATAACGTCAACAAGGACTTGACGGGTCTGAGGATCGGCATAGTCAAGCGCAGTCTGAATAACATAGTTTGCGAATGAATCACGAAGGAGCTTCTCCAAGAACACTGACGAGAGCAACTCATCAATAAGAATTTTGCGAGTAGAAGGCTCAGCTATGCGAATGCACTGTGACCAAGTTAACATCTACTGAGATCAAAAACACGCATCACGTCAAATGTACTGACCTTCTCAATGACGTTTGAACTAAACTTCTGCATAGAGAGGGTACAGACGTTACCCGAGAACCGGCGGATCAAGGGATCAGAGTACTTCGCGTCACACAAGTCTAGTACATACTGAGTAACGTAGTTTCCAAAAGGATCCTGCACTAGAGTGAACGCATGCGTGGTGATTTCGTTCACGAGCTGCTGCTTCTGAGCATCAGAAGCATGGTCGATGCAGCGCTGCAGAACGCAGCAGCCGTGCCTGTGCGTACCAACGGCAACACAGTTCTCGCTGACGGCATCAAATATAAACTGCGACTCATTAGTACATACTGCCAGCTAAATACACTATAACATACCTGTGCATCATCGGTGCTCAGTCTATTGAGACATTTCTGGATAACGTGATTTCCGTTCAAGTCTTGAATAAGCTCGACAACATTAGTCTTCAAAGCGTTCACAATAAGGCGAATCTATTGTAAAAGTTAATATATCAAAAAATCTACTTCACTTTAAAAATATGCGTACCTGCTCCGGAGTAGAGACATGCTCGATCATCTTCTGTAATGCACGAGTGCCATGCTGATTCAATGCTATCTTTACTAGCTGCGGAGCGGCAGTCTCTACTAAAATAGTGCGCTGCTCATCATTAGCGTGCTCCAACAGCTTCTGGCAGAGATAGTTTCCAAATGGATCTAATAGCATTAGTAAGTATAAACCTGGCTGTCTCAAGGTCCTTACCAATCATGAGCTCAACGACGTGAGGATACGTTTCATTGAAGATCATATTCAGATAAGTCGGGTTTCTCTCCTCCAACTTCTTTTGCAAATACCGACATCCATGCTGGTCCTTGCACAAAGAGTATATCTCATTTACAAGACTCTCGAGCATCACGTTCGCGAATCGGTTCACGTCCTGCTCGCTCTGACGTCTATTTGACGCAGTCCTGTGCATAAGATTGGCACCAGAAGGTGGCGCTGGAACGGTAGGTTGCGATGGACTGTGCTGACGTTGATGTGGATGGGCCTGCCCGACAGGTGGACCTGAAGCGATTCCTTGACCATACATATTATCTGGAGCAGGTTGCTGATTCGCGGAGCGGTAGAGAGGGGGATACGAGTAGCTAGATGGATGAAATACCTGCGGCAACATGTAGGGAGGATACACTCCAGGCGATGGAACCGGCGAATTGCCATCAGCATGCAATCCCGGAAGTGGACTTACTGATGGCTGGAAACCCTGCTCGTGACGTTCGCTGTCTGATATTGATCTTTGGGATGGCTGTCGGCTGTGTGATACATCATTCGGAAATGACTGCATGACCGTGAGTCAAAAAAGAAGCCGACTAGAAAGAAGTAAGGAAGCATACCTTAGAAGAGTTGGTGCCACCATTGAAGAGCTGGTAAGTAGATGGCATGTCTACAGAAGCACGCTTGTCCTTATAGTGATTGGCTGAGTCTCCATATGCAGCCGAAACACCGGACAAGGTATGCTGATGGCCAGTGCGACCGCGAGACATGAATGGCCAGACCTGCTGCTGCGTGCCCGGCTGAGACGTCGCCGGTTGTTGTTGGGCCGACGTCGACAGAACCTGAGATGATGCCGGTTGCGACAGCGACGACTGGTTAAAGCTCTCACGGCGGATAAGAATGGGAAACTTGTCGTCGGTGGTGTTGAACTTGAGCTCGGGGTTTACAGCGGTGGCCGAGGAAGACCCTAACGCAGAGTCATCTCCAAACAAAAATTTTGTCGTGTTAATCTGACCAAGACTATATGTTGAATCAACATCAACAGCGCTCTGGGATCTGGCTTGTGAATCTGAACGGCCAAGAGAAATCTTTGGCAGATCAAAGAGCAAAGGATCCTCGTTCGACAGTCGTCGGCTCGGACCGAGCGACGTAGATGTCAGCGTACGCGTGCGAGGAATGGCGTCTTCCGGAGGAGTCATTAGCTGCTGGCCAGGCAAACGAAGCATTGCGTTAGGAGTGACTACGCCGGCGACACCAACAGGGACAGTCTGGGAGCGTATCCTATCGCCGCCGACGGTGGTGCTCGGTAGAGCTTCACGGTAGTCAGGAGGTGTGGTCGGTTCGCTGATCGTAGTAGCAGTATTTGCACTGTTATCTGCTTCATTGGCAGCCATCTGGAGAATCATTTGCTCATCTTTACGATGTTGCTCGGCGAGAAGGTGCATTTCCTGTTCGAATCGTCTGATGTGCTCCTGTCGCATGAATTCGTGCTCCTGACGTTTGTGTTCAAGCTTTGAGCCAAAAGATTAGCACCATCGCCCAACCACGGCACATAAGACACAAATAATGACTTACCATCTGAGCTTTTTGAGAGGGCTGTAAAAGGCAAGAAGAATAAGTTCGTTAGTAATGAACAAAAGATCAAAATGATAAAGGAACAATCCGACAGTCCTGGGCACACTGGGGCATGCTCCCACAGTCAAGGTGGAACCCCTATTTTGGTGGTCCAGCAAACGAAAGAGGCTAGCAGTGAAGTAGATAGAATACATACCGTGCCCTCGTAGAAACCGTGCGGGGATTTGACGAGTGCTGGATCGACCATGATCGAAGACCTATTGTCGACGATTGCTGGCGAGAGTCTCGGCGGCCCGCTAGTGCTCACGGTACTCGAAACGGCGGCCGGAGATGAACCTAGCCTGTCAGCGCTAAGGAATTGGTTGCTGCGGTTGGACGACTGGGACAGCAACAAGTGGGGTGATTGAAAGGCGGAGTCTGGGAAGGCGAGACTTGACTGCGACGGCAGAGGAGGAGTGAAAGCCGCGGAGGCGACGGTAGAATTGGCAGAAGTAGCCGTGACCGCCGTGCTAGAGGGTGAAGTAGTATTTGGAGAGGTATCAGGCAATGGCGATGATGGCGCGATGGCGGAGGAGGGGAAAATGTTCTTGAGGTCGGAATGCTGCAACGGAGAAGGCGGATGCGGCTGTCTAGAAATTGGTAACGAGCTAGTGCTTATTTGAGCAGAAAAAGCCATCAATCGAAGAAAAACGGACTGCAAAATACCAGCGCAAAGAATAGCGCAAGATGGTTAGCCGCTTGTAGCTAAAAAGAATGAAAAGAAATCGGTCCGCAGTGGTCTTGTGGTAAGCAAAAGTAAGAACAACGAGAGAAAAAGTGACGACCACCCCACTGAATCTGACCGGCGCAAAGAAGCCAGTACAGCGAATACAACGGAGAATTGAAAATCAGAGAAGTATAAAGAGTGAATGACTGATTGAACAAAACCAATAGTTGACTGATCTAGGGATGGCGGAAGCAAGGCGATTGCACGACGGTCTTGCAAGTGGAGAGCTTCAGCAAGAACGGAGGCACCCACGCACAACCGTCGCTAGAGGCCGAGAACGTAGACCACCAATTTTTGCTGCACACCAGCATGCAGGACCAAATTCAAAAATGAAAATAGACTCACCTATAACACAATGCCCGATCTAATGTACAAAGAGCCCACAGCCAGTGGAGAAGGAGGGGGACGAATGGTAAAGAATTCGCTGGGAGGGAGCGGCGGGGACGAGGCGCGGAAAGTTAACTATGGTACAGGTCGTAGCGCAGACCAGGAAAGCTCCCCGCCCACGGAGGCAGGATTTGGCGGGGGGAGAAAACTAGATTCTTTTGTAGAGAAGACGGCCTGATGGGGCCGAGTGTTACGAGTGAAAACCTGTGATAAAGGAGAGGAAGGTAGGTGGTGGGGAGAAGAAAGAAGAGATCGCTAAAAGGGACGAAAGAGACGACGAGAAAAGGAGTTGGAGAGAGTGCTACGAATTGAGGATCCAGACTATGGAACTACAGAAGGACGGGGAGTTAGACACTGGCAAAAGTGACGAGGTGTCGAAAGTCGGAAGTTGCTAGAGTCGAGTTGAGCAGCGAGTCGCTCGTTACCTGCTCTCGCTAGTCAAGCTATGTAGACAGACAGCTGGGAAAAGTTGCCCTGCGGACGTACGACTCACGGGTGACTGTACATATTATTATGTCTACTGGAAAGCCACGACCAAAGACTTTTTAGGTCAGAACGACCAAATCTGCTGGACAAAACACATAAAAATAAGTGTGATCAGAGGGCAGCAAACTGGGCCCTAAACTAAATACTTTTTACATAATGGACCAACCACCAGCGTTGAGATGAAGTTTGCACGCGCGTGAAGGTCGGTCTCGGGACATAAACGCGAGTCGCGAATAGTCTCTCGGCATATAATTACCCTAAACCTGGCTCACTCCTTTCTCTTGTGATCCGCGCCGCCTCTCACTAAATCTCAGCTTAAGTTTAGCTCACAACAAATTCACCGAGCAGTGCCTGCAACCCGCTCGCATAGAAAATGACTTATGTATATTGTATCAAATGCACTGTAGGCTTGAGGCATGACCTATCTGCCATTTAACTACCCAATCATCAGTCATGGGCTGGGCTGCTCACAATATAGTCACCGATTTTCCTTCCACGCGGGAACAGTTGGGCCGCTTACTCAGGCCACAACGCTGGTCGCAACTCGCAAGCACGCACAAACGCACGCAAACGCACTCCCGTGGCTAGTGTAATGTAATGTTCTTACTGAGGCTGCCAGTCTGAGCCCTCACTAAGACAAATCGCAAAGTCTAAACTGAGCCCACTAAACCCTCAGAAGCTGGTAAGCTTCCTAGCAAAGCTAGCCTAGCCCTCCGGTCGGCTGTTGAACGAGCATTTGTAGGTAACTGCAGCATAAGTTAATTGTAGTGAAGCGGCCCGACGACGGTATGCCCCTATGGGGGGATTTGCGATTACCATGACTATTTTTGCATTTTACAGCATAGTAATTCGAATTAGTATTGACAGACGTAGTCGAGATTTCATAACAGCCTCATGCGGGCCCGGCTGGTCCTGTGTCAGCAAGACTCATCTTATGCGTTAGTTAAGTTACTCAGTGCCACTTTACAGAGCAACTAGCTCAGGTAATTCGGTGAGTTGCCACACGCGCAAAACACAAAACGCGTCGCCAGCAGCCGGTCGCCACCGTTTTTGCATCTTGGCCCACCCACTCAGATCGGTTGTCACAGGTCCGGTGAGCCGGGGCCCAACAGAGTAATTAAGCAGCCCAGACTGTACAAGAAAATAATAACCCCAAAAGGAGCAATCTCGACTCTCGCTCGATTCGATTCGCTTATGCTCCAATACAAAGGGCAACTGATGCACAATCAGGTTCTCATTTTATATTATTGTCCTGCTCGTTGCCGGGTGAAATCTGTAGTTTATAAAACTCTCGCGTCAGGACTTGCCTCTGCTTGCCACGGCCACTATTTCTATCTCGTAATAACTCTACTAATAGCGTCCCCAACCCTCCTCCTCAACTCGTCTTTCTATCACATTGGTTGTCCCCCGGCGATCGGCTCCACTTCCGTCGATCAATCTTCTTGTATTAAAATGTTCGCCGACAACCTTTGAAAGCGACACTCTTCCGACCAGCAGCCGACGATTCCTTCCAAGCAAAATGAGCCAAGAAACGTCATAGCCCCGTGCCACATGCCCCTATCTATCATGCCAGTGGGTCGCCAAAAAGTTGGTGATCCCTTTGACAACAATTTGCAACAGATAACTCTGGGGGCCGTCACCATTAAATTATATCAAAATCTTGCGAGTCGACATGTAAATCATATTAACTTTGACTTGGCAATTCTTTCCAACGAAACCGAAAAGAACCCCAATTACAAAAACGGATCTGCGTCATTGAACCCTAAACCTACCGCCTTCCGGGGAATGTGTGTGACATTCATGGTGGTGAATTTAGTTGGTCTAGCCGGCGAGCACATGATATCGTCACAGCACTCCGCGTCATTACCCCTACAAACCCTAATTTACTCTCGTGCAACCCTATCCTTGAAACCGCAACCGTTTATTGCGGGTTTCGTGTCAATCGCGTAAAACCTCAATCCGGCCCTTAGAAATCACGAAATCGTTTTGGATATCGAGGCTGGGTAATTGTCGCTGGAAACAGCTCCAAGCCCCCCTGCATAAAATTGATGACGTTGGTACCGGCATCTCCTCTGGTATCAACGTTGTGATTTGTATATCTATTTTTTTGATCTCTGATGGTCTCGCGATTCTGACTACTTATGAAGCCGTTGCGATGTAGGTGCTAGTCTAGTCATGTCATATCGCTGGAGTTCACAGTAATTGGGCTCAGCGTTGCGCTTTTTATTGATTGTTTGATATTCAAAGTACAATTTTAGGTTGTGTTTTCACCTTCCATCTCTTTACTATTTTAGCATCCGTAGTTACGCTCCGTGATTACTTCAACCAGTTCTATTAACAAAAAAAATGATTTAAATACACCGATAATGTGAAAACTATTTACAAAGCGGAATTAAAGAAAAAAAAAATCTTCTAAAACGCGTCGCCGAGTTTCAATCGCGGCGCAACATTCATAGACAATAACTCCTGGAACAACAACTTCGCTGCGTACGGAATCGTGAGCTTATACACATTCTTCGCAGATTGGCATGTCGTGCACCACCCATTATACCCCATCAGCCCGCACTGTCCGCACACATCCACATTGAATGCGTCTGACGAAATCATCAGCCGTTCGAGCAGTAACTGAGACGCGCCATATGCAATCAGACAATCACGTTCCATCTCGCCGAGACGCAGACCACCGTCTCGAGATCGACCTTCAGTCGGTTGGCGCGTTAATACTGCTCGCGGGCCCCGCGCACGGGCGTGCATCTTGTCCAGAACCATGTGTTTCAGCTTTTGGTAGTAAATCGGTCCAAAGAAGATATACGCCTGCAGACACTCGCCAGTGACTCCTGAAGTCAGCATGTCCTTGCCCGAATAACTGTAACCTTTATCTACCAGAATCTTCGCCATATCCGTTAATTTACTTCCGCCAAACGCGGTGCCATATTGAAGTGATCCATCCAGCACCCCAGCTTTCCCAGAAATCATTTCAATCATCTTGCCGACAGTCATTCGCGACGGGAATCCATGTGGGTTCATGATAATATCCGGACACACGCCGGAATCTGAAAATGGCATGTCTTCTTGCGGGACAATCACCCCACACACACCTTTCTGACCGTGTCGCGACGAAAACTTATCGCCGAGCTCAGGACGGCGAGTCTGCCTTAGCAACACCTTGATAAGTGGTTGCTCCGATTCCGATGACGTGAGTAGTACCTTGTCAATGTAACTCGGCTCCGGCGACTTGTAAACCACTGGACTATCTTTGTAATCATCCGCCGACGGAGTCGGACCTCCTTGCGCGCCAAGAAGATTGTCCCCGGTGTTATTCGGAACCTGTTTGTTCACATACACCATGCCCGTAGACACTTGCTCGCCTACCCCAGGCAATCCGTCCTGCTCCAAGATCGCATGCTTGAAAATCGGATTGCCGTCCTGGTCCCGCTTAACTCCATCGAGTCGATCATGAGTCTGATTCGAATATCGCTTCAGCGTCGTCGTATTCTTCCTCAACACCTGGCATCGTCCAAACCCACGGTCGATTGACGCCTTGTTAAGAACTAATGCATCCTCGATATCGTAACCAGAGTAACTCATCACAGCCACAGTCGCATTCTGACCAGCAGGCAACTTATCGTACTGAATAAGCTCTATCGTGCGCGTTTTCACCATTGGTTGTTGCGGGTATACCATCAGATACAGCAACGTGTCGATTCGTTGCAACTGATTGTATGCAATCGCGCCAATCGCTTGTTTACCCATAGCACACTGGTAAGTGTTTCGTGGCGACTGGTTGTGGTGCGGATATGGAATCAATCCTGCAACCGCCCCGAGAATCGTGAACGGTTCGATCTCAAGATGCGTGCTAATGCTGTCGATCTGGTGCTCGTAAATCGCAATGTTGCAGTCGTTCTCCTCGTTCACGTCAAGATACTCAACAAGCCCTTTTCGCAGGAAATCGTCAAACTGCATCAGTCCTTCTTTCAACGCCTACCGTAATTAGCGCAATTCTTCAATCAGCAAATAATCCATCACATATACCTGAATATGCTTCGCCGTAACCAAAGACTTCTGCTTATCAACAATAATCAAAGGCCGACAAATCCGTCCTCCGTCAGTCGCAATATGCACAGCCTTGTGATGATGATTAATATAAAAGCTAATAAATACCGACACCCTGCCCTTGCGTCTCAAATTTCGGAATCGAGTGACAAATTTGACCGGAGTCCGTGTAATTCCCAACACAGTACCGTTCAGGAAAATACCGTAGGATCCTGGCGCATGAAGCTCGTGGCCACTGATAACGGAAATATGTTCCGCTCCGAGAACGTAGATTAGCTTCTTGATCGGCTCCTCTTCGTCATCCGTAGTGATGTGCGTCATGAGCGCCAAGTTCTTGACAAGACCGCATGCCTCTCCTTCAGGCGTGTCGGACGGGCACACTACCTCGTTAGCATCTCTCATACAAATAAATTTCCAGAGACTAAAACCTACACATCCCAAACTGCGACGGTTGCAAGGACCGAGGTCCACTGACCTTTCTCGTCTTTTCAAACTGACTCGATATTCTCGTCATCATGCCCAGCGCGCTAATATAACTCAACCGACTCAACACATGCGTAACGCCTGCACGCTCCATCTTAAACCGCTTCAATGACCAGTTTCCTGTTGATATCGCGCGATTCATGCCCATTGTAATATTATTGCTATGAATAGTGATATTCAGCAACGCGTCAAACTCGTTTGTCCGATTCGGTTTCTTGAGCACTTTGTCGATACTCGTCTTGAAATCATTATTAAACTTCTTGAACAAATCCTCAAATAAAAGCGACAACAACTGGCCCGCGAGTTCAAGGCGCTTGTTACCCACGTAATCTCTGTCGTCCACTAACTGAGGATTGACCATTGCCATCAGGACTCGTCTCGTCATGATTGACATGTAAATCGCCTTTTCTCTGAAATCGAGGTTATGAACTGAAATGTGAGCAATGACCGTCGTAGCCAGAGCTTCTAAGCCTTCTTGTAGTGCCGACAATCTCGGACTCATGGGTCGTCTGCTTGTCTTCATTTTCGTGCCAAGATATTCCAGCGCCTGCTGCTGGGTAAACACGTTCAGTTTCGCACACTCCTCGAGGTTGATCGCGAAAACTTCTTGGTACCGTGAATCTGCACCAGCCACGAGCTGCAAGATCTCGAAATCCGATTGAATACCACACGCCTTCAACACCAACACGATAGGAATATCTTCTGTGATAGAGTTGTGCTTGAGATAGATTTTGCCGTGCTTGGTAAGAATATAAGTCTTGGATTTCCGTTCGTGCGTAGAACTGGTAACCGAAGCCTGGAAAATTCCTTTCTTCTCGTCCGCTTCGACGATAATACGATTCTTACTCAACTGCTCCTGCACTAGAATAACCTTCTCCGTGCCATTCACAATAAAGTACCCGCCGGGGTCAAGCGGACACTCCATCAACTTCGCCATTTCAGTCTCAGATTTGCCGGCCAGCACACATCGCTCACTCCGCAACATAATCGGCATCCGTCCGATCTCAAGCCCCTTATGAATCACAATCTTCTTTCCCCGCGTGTACTCCACGTCCACGAAAATCGGCGCGGCGTAAGTCAAGTCTCGCAAGCGACACTCATGAGGTGTAATCTCAGTGCTCAAGCTGTTCTGGTCTCTTCGCTGCGGCATGCCGACGCGGATATCCAGATACTTTAGGTAAAACTCGGGATCAACATCGCTAACCACACGTTCGTTCGCGCGCACGATTTTCTTGAGGTCGACATTCACAAAGTAATTAAACGAATCAAGATGTTGCTTCACGAGACCTTTGATTTTCAAAAAGGCCGGCAATAATAGCCATTTATCCTATTTCTAATTAGCCCAACATTTCGTAATATCCGCAGCAACCGTACCTCAGCAGTGTTGACCGCATCAGTGAGTTTTTTCCCATGATACAAAGGCTGCAATAACTCATTAAACGACACATCGGGCCGTGCGCTGCCTTTCTCAATCGCCATATCGGCTTGTCCCTATCCCGCTAAATATGATCTCGCACTGTGCATGAAACTGATTCAGAAATTTGCTGCGGATGTGTCATCCACGTTTTGGCAGGCAATTAGAAATTTGTTTGAGGAAAGTAGCGAAACTGTGGGATTGTGGTGGGCTCCCAACCACGAAACTTTATTCAAACTTTCAACCGGAACCAACCGGCGTCTTTGACCGATTCCAATTGTCAAACGGCATATTAATTCATGACAACATTTAAGGATTGATTTACAAGATTATACTATCGATATTTTGACAATGCTACGACTGGGTTGACTATGAACAGACTACAGAGCTTAATTGTTACACTGATATCAGATTATCGACATCCATTGCACACAACAACTGCGAGGATGTCCAGTCCAATTTCGAACGTATCTCACAACCGGCCTGCTTCACAACACCAATCCCATCGATTACTGATCCCAGCAACCGTCTCGACCATTTGAATTTCTGAAGATATCTGTATACTATAGTGCCAGAGGACCCTGGACAGGAGCAATAGGCTGTTATTGATCGTGATTGTGAGGGGTGCTATCGTCTGGTGCATTCAGCTTTGAGTTATTGAGCGATAGGTAACGACAGAAGGATTTAGCAGGAAATGATAAATCGAGCCTCAATAGCGGCAATGCAGTAGAGAAGACGAAGGACTATATAGATAATTTCACACTCATTCGCAAGCTCAGCGAATCGAAACAGCACATCGTGAGGGCGAACGGTGACAGTATCCAATGCCACGAAAAGAAGCTGTGCATGTTCACCACATAGCAAAATGAAATCACTTCATCCACCAAAACTGCAACCGGGGCCTACTCAAATCTACCCTCAAAAACGCCAGCAATTTGGTAATAAATCGGCCCTATCATTTCTAGATAACATTTTCATGCCATTCATGTTTAATTTTCCTGTACGGCCACACTCGTCTGTGTCAGAGATTATGGACAATACTGCGGACAAAAGTAATATTCAAGAAGCTTTTGTCCAACTGGAAAATGGGAATACCACTGTTGTAGAGGGAAAGGATCGGTTAGCTGTGGCTGGGTCTCCGTTGGACGAGACGGACATTGTAATCGTGCCATTCCCGCCGAGAAGGCATCGTATCCATGTTCGATGTCCCAACGCCAAAGTCGACAACGGCTCGCTTCGGGTCAAGTTGCTTAGATATAAGTATATTAAAAGGAAGCAGCTGGCTTTAAAGTCTCACAAGATTAGATTAATCGGGGACCGATTAGCAGCACAGATGCGCGCCTTGGGTGACGCAGTCGGGCGAAAACAGATAGGGATTATGGATAGCAGAGAGGAAGACAATAGCGAAGGAGGGAATGTCATTAATCTAGTTTATTGACAATGATACGGTCCTGGATTGCCCAGTGCTATAGAAAGACCGAGCTACAGAAATTGATTATATTCGCGTACTTTGGTATATTTTGCAGATTCTATTTATATGTCAACGCTGTAGCTGGATATTCTTTAGGCATGCCTCTACAGGCGTTGTGGTTTACGTTTCTTATACGGCAATAATAATATTATACGGCAATAATTATTGTCTCGCAACAAAGGCACAAAATTAAAGCTACAGACAATATGATACAAATAACATGCTCAAGCAGCCGTAAAGTCCACGCGATACAAATTCACAAATTGAATACAGTGGACCATATAAATCGTAAACCACTCAGCGGCGACGTCTCCGACCACCTCGAGGTATATGATTTCCATCCGTGGACTTCGGTCCCATATCTCCTCCCAAATTTGTCGGCATGCGCTTACTGATCGCCTTACTCGAAACACCTGCACCAATCTCGATATCTGGCTCTTCCACCAGCAACCCAGGCTCCAACGGACGTCCGCCAGTACCGCCAAACTCGGCAGTAGTGACCCACCGCTTATCCGCCTCCGTTAACCGATCAATGGGGATCGTTGACACACCACTCGCGTAGTCGCAGCAATCGCGAGGTCCGAAGCCAACACCCCATCTGCAGCGCAGGGTAACATCATCTTCAGAGTAGGTCTCCATTGTAGTCTTTATCAACTCCGCATCAGACCGATAATACACCTTCAAAAATGCGCACCGTTTATCTTTATTCATAATAACGCCTTGTACCCGCGCCGCCTGCTCGAAGATAGAAATCAACCGCTCTTCTGACATCGAATTAGGGACGCCACCAACGAAAAGCGTGCGACTGAGGACTTTGATGCACCCTGGCGGCATGGTAGGATCGAACGTGACATTCTTTGGTCGAATTTCAACATCCTGATAGCGCCGTGGGGGAGTGCTTGATCTGCGGCCGCGGGGACTCCGGGCATGGTAGGATGGAGATCGGGAACTGCGACGACGCGAGCGCGGGGATCTGCTCCTTCTTGTCGAGCTGTATGGCGGAGAGCGGACGGACCCGCGGCCTCGGTCGTCGTGATCAGCTGTCGGCCAAGTAGGCAAGACACCTTGCGAAGTAGGCATCGGGAGACCACCGCTCGGCGGTGTGGCTGTTGCCGCTTGAAGTAACGCGCTGATCTGATTGAGAGGGACCCCTTGACTGATAAGCAACTGCATTAACACCAACTGCTGCTGCATGTCCATCTGCGGTACAGTAGCCTGTTGCGCTGGTGGTATTGGGAACGAGAAGCCAGGGATTTGCGTCTGTGCTGGCTGGAGAGCTGGCTGCTGACCTCCTGAAGTAAGGAATGGCAGAAGGGCAGACATGTCTGGTACCAGCGCAGTGGATGTGGCGATAGGTGTTGGTGTCGTCGTTGGAAGAGATACTGACTGAGATGACGGTGGTTGAAGAGCAGTAGCTAGTGCACTGAACTGACTTTGCTGAGGCACAGATGACTTTTGCTCTCTAGAGGACGCGCCATTCGTCGTACCTGGCAGGAAAGCGGACAGAATGGATGATGGGTCAGAGTAATTCGGCTTCGGTGGGGACGTCGGCCGCGCGGCTGGAGGTGCAGACGCAGACGTAGACTCACTCTTAGCCATGCTCGCGAGAGCTTCAAGAATCGAAGATGTCGATGGCACTTGAGCTGCCTGCACCGCGGCAGGGGCGGCCGCCAGCCCTACAGAGGCTGTGTTTCCGTCCTTGCGCACATCAGAGAGCAGATACGATGGAGGTGGGTATGGGGGTGTTGTCGTTCCTTCTGGCTTTGCGAAATGAGACCGAACAGTTGCCAGTAGCTCAGGAGAGAAAGTTGCGGCTCGCTCCCAGATATCTACGACCTTCAAAATCTTGTCCTGCCGTAGAGCTGTCAGCAGGATGTGACGACCATAATCGAATTTACACATACCTTCTGGTCGGGAGGAGCCGATACAATATCAGCCATCAAGCTGTCTATAATATCAGAAACATGGTATACACCGGCTGCAGGGGTTCCTTCCGGAGCAGAAGGAGAAGGAACCTGTCCTAATTTTCGGGCCTCGTCTTGATATGCCCGGACTATAGCATCGACAACGTACAACGCGCCAAGCTTATGAGTCGAAGGGGCACGTTTAAAATGAGTATATAGTTTCTGTACAAGAACAGATTCCGACTATTCAAATACGTGAATTTCGTTAGCTACATGCTCCGCATATCACGCACAAACGCGTCTATGTCTTAAGTTAACTGGCTAAGACTAAGTATATTTACCTCGAAATTCTGCATAGTTATTTCAGAGAGTCTCCGAATCTTCGAGCCGGATACGCCAGGAGGCCGAAGTTCCAGCATGCTTTGCAGCAGACCCTCGAATTCAGTCACGGCTGGTGATGAAGACATAATTACTGTTTATCCGCGGTCCGTTGATCCTTGTAGCAGAGCACAAACTACACGTTCTTTGGAATATAATGTATTCTTTCCCGACCAAAATGCTATATAGCACTCAGCGCCTACAGTCTTCTACTGCTAGCTGAAAGGACGTCAAGATATAATCAGATTGAGGCACTAGACTGCAGGTCAACTCAAATTACAGCTCTACCCTGGACTGGATAGATATGGCGGCGAATATATACAGCTCTACTGATGACGTGAAGTCGCAGGCAGTACTGCGAAATTGGAACTGTTACGAATTAGATGTGAACGATTCAAGATGAACAACAGAACATATTCGACTAGATAGATTAGGCACAGAATCTCTATGTCGATCCAGTGAACGCCCTGCATCTGGATTATAATACGGCCGTTGAAATGCTTACAATCCACCAGGCAATAATTGTTACCCAATGCGTTCGCAGCAGATTGCCTAACGAGTCGGGAGTTTAAAAACAATAAAAGCAATCGAAACCTTTACCTACAGTACTACAGTACTACTATAAAAATAATACGATCTGATTCGTTTGATTCTAGTAGAGAGAAGCTAAAGAGCAAGCTACACCTTCCCTGGACAAGAATGTAATGACTGCCGAGCTCAACTGCTCGAGTCCGATTGAGTCTGCACTTAGACCTATATATTCTAGAAGACAAGATTTCGATATATTTACTGTTGTCGAGATGGATCGCGATGATGGCAACTTGCGGATGTTATGTTGTAAAGAATAGTAAAAGATTTTGCGGTGGAGTTGTGGATTTTGTGGGCCGACCGATCTCCCCCAACCGTGGTCACACGGTTTTGATAAATATGGTCTATGTGTGAGTATGCTTATTAGCACCAGTTCATCCGGGTAATTTTATGACTTTCGGCGGGAAGTCGAGAATTGGAAACCGTGCTTTGGCAACAATAATAATTTAAATGATTACGACTGATTGTAATGATGTGGACAATTAGAAGCTATGCGTTCGGATTATGTAGATTAATCTTGATAGAGACCAGAGCTGTAAGCGGATTGGCTGTTGCAGATACGGATAAGTCGGACAAGAAACTCAGACATACCGACTTAGCTGAATATAACTCAGAACAGAGGTCTGAAAGCCAACCGGTAATAGTGCGCGTGTCCAGGAGAGGAGGACGTTCTATATATATCTGTCATCATTTTCCGTATGCTATCCATTCTGATTGTTTGATTTTTCATTGCATATCTACGTACACCAGAATGTCTCCTGTCTTGAACGTTCTCTCAACAGAGACTTCAGAGGCTGGGATGACCGAGTAGTCTCTTGCTGCCATGGCCATTTGAAGATATTCATTCCTGTGCTTCCGCCACAGTCATACAGCCAATTTGGATGCGTTGTGTCCATACGCAACAACGCGTGGACTCTCGAAGTACCTATCTATATCGGAAGCAGAATACTGGCTGAGAGGCCGTAATTTTCGCAGCATCCTAAGCTCTGGGTCGTTGTGTTCAATGTCATCTGGTGGAAACTGCTCTGTCGGAGCGAACTCGATGCCAGTAATATTGTACGTCCGATGAAGTCCCAGTCGGATGGCCTCAATGATAAGGCGGCCGGCATCATCATCCTTTCATAAATCCTGGCGAATTAAGTCCCCTTTGACACGCGGATCCAGAACAAGAGCTGTATAAAACGTATCTGACGCGTCCATGAAGGTATAATATATTTCATACTTTATGTTCTCGGAATGGGAAGCAAGATTGATCGAGGGTTCCGTCTGAATGGTCGAGAAGTCTTCTGCCTGAGTCTCTTCTAATGATTCAAGTTAAACCTGATGGATTTCTGATACCGATTCAGACGGAAGGATATCGTTCTTTAGAGAGGTCACATTTTAGGCGCTATCGAGCCGGTCTTCCGGCGGAGCCTCTTCATCATCTCCATCATAGTAGGAAGTAATTAAGTTTGTTTCTGCGAGTGCTCATGGGCTCCATTTTGACAGATTAATTTAGATGTCGTTGAGGTGAAGTGTAGAATACGATCTTTGAACTGCTGATAGTGATATATAGAATATTATTGACTAATAGGAATGAAGGATCTAAGGATACTCATATTCTTCCAAATTCCCTTCCCAAACCTCTACATCCAATGAATATTTTGTAAACAGAGCACATGCAAGTCAGCTAAAACATCCTCATTGTATGTACAGCAAAAGGGGAGCATCCGAATGTAAGACGCACGAACCTTGGCCTTTTCTGCTAAAACGATTCCGACGGAGTACATCGACAGGACCGCGGCGATGGCCGATGTAAAGGTCAGGATCGGCAAGGCTTCTTGGTTAGTTATATAATTTATTTAATACCGCTACTACACCATGTAGAGATTTAGAATCGATCGTCTTTTTGATAGTAAAATTAAACTTAAGGGGGATTGGCGGATATCCGATCAAGCGGATACCGATGCGGCTATATATCTCCCAACTTCAAAACGGCGGATGGCGGATATCCGCATCCGCTACTTATAATATAACATTCTGTGTCCTGGCTGGCAAGCACAAGGATCGTACAACCTCGTCGGGCCAGCCATGAATGAATTCTCAATGTGATTCTTTATATTTGTCTTTCAGAGTATGACGGCTTTGTAACCTGGTATCGGATATCATATCAATGGGAAGTCTATAACTCGCAAGGTTAGCGACCTTTCCACGACGCGCATTAGCAAACGGTATGTCTTCTACTAGCGCGTCCAATGAGTTAAGATTGACGAGTTAAGATTATCGTAGCAGATTCACAAACAATTGATAAATGGGCAATGGCTCCATGATCAAGAGTTAGGGGAGCAGGTCCTAGACGTTGAATGATGTACCGAGAAAGCAAAGGTCCTAACAAATGATGAGCTTTATTTACTTTATGTGCTCGGCATAGTCGGTTGCGGGAGTACTACATCCAACGGTATCGCAAATGCGCACACTTCAGCAGGGAGACGACATACTGTACTGCTGGCGAGCACGACTCGGCACCGGACTAGGAAGATCAAGGCCAGAAACAGGTGACCTGGAGAGCTCGGCACTCCATGGATGACGTGCACTCTGGCGGAATAGTTCGTGTCGCGATAAGTAGATATTGGAATCAAGCTCGGCAAAGGCATAGGACTGCTGGCAGTCTGGGTAAGAATAATGTTCAAGGCACAGCTGCGCACACTATACAAAAATAGTCGACATGTGGCAGCGGTAGATTCGGAACAATGTCGCACGGCATCGAACGCCCCGGCCGAGCGGCGCGTCGCTTCAGTCTGTGTCGAGCATGTGTCGACCATGTCCGAGTTGCGATCACGACCATTGGGTACCGCAGGCAGCGTATCGACCAAGTTCTACCCCGGCCACAAAGAATCCTGTTTCGTTCGCTAAGCGCAAATGTCATATTACTGTCCCGTGTGTTGTGCCGGCGAGGGGAGCGGAGGAGGGGAGAGGACTTTCTTCCTAGTTTGGCTTCGCTTGGGGACTTCTCATTGGATCCCACGACGGTGCTGACTTACCCGGCCGGCTCAGTCCGACATTCAGCAAATAAGAGCCGTCCTCTCTTTTGCTTCCTTCATTTCCCGTGCTCCTCGTTGCGTCTACTCGTCTTCCTGCACATATCCCCCCTCCATCCTCTGTTCGTCATACTACCTCGTCAACAAATATGCCTGCTCCTTCGCGAATTGCCTCGTCTTTTGTGCGCGCCTCCCAGCGCCCTTTGGCTGCGTCTTATCTCAAGGCCGCCCGCCTCTATTCCACGGCGAAGGAACCTGTATGTTTCTCTCCCAACAATTTTCAGAATTCTAGACAATTGATCCAAGTCGCTTCTGTGTTTGGACCATGAATACTCTTCTCTTCACAGCAAGTCATCGAGATCAAATTATTCTTATTTTGCCTTTTTTTTGGCTGTCTACCACAACTGTATTAACTCATCACTCGTTCTAGACTCTCAAGGAGCGTTTAGTTGAGATCTTCCCTGCTGAGATCGAGAAAGTCAAAGCCTTGAGAAAGGCTAAGGGTTCCACTGTATGTTACATATTTCTTCGAATTCCGTGACTTCCACGTTGCAAATGCGTGAACCGAGCTATAAATGTGCCGGACTCACGTATTCGTTCTTTCTGACTGGCTCTATCGATCGCAATTTATACTAACGAGTTTCCAAGGTTATCGGTGAAGTTACACTCGACCAGGCTTATGGTGGTATGCGCGGTATTAAGGGCCTTGTCTGGGAAGGTTCCGTCTTAGATTCTGAGGAGGGTATCCGTTTCCGCGGCAAGACAATTCCAGAAGTGCAAGAGATCCTCCCCAAGGCTCCCGGTGGAAATGAGCCTCTTCCTGAAGGTAATTATTAATAATGCTACAACTTGCGGATCAGCTCTAACAGCTTTGATAGGCCTCTTCTGGCTTTTGTTGACCGGCGAAGTCCCTACTCCCGGCCAGGTCAAGGCACTTTCTGCCGAGCTTGCTGCCCGATCTGAGCTTCCTCAGCATGTCAAGGACCTCATTGACCGGTCCCCTGCTACCCTCCACCCGATGGCTCAATTCTCGATCGCCGTTACGGCCCTCGAGTCCGAGTCTGCTTTCACCAAGGCCTACGAGAAAGGTGTCAACAAGAGGGACCTGTGGCTATATGCGTATGAGGACTCTCTCGACCTCATTGCCAAGCTTCCTCCGATTGCCGCTCGTATCTACCGCAACGTGTTCAAGGACGGCAAGGTCCCCGAGATTGAAAAGGACAAGGACTACTCTTATAACTTATCCAAGCTACTCGGATACAGCAGCAACTCTGAGTTCGTTGAGCTCATGCGTCTCTACCTGACCATCCACTCCGACCACGAAGGTGGTAACGTCTCGGCTCACACAACTCACCTTGTCGGCTCTGCCCTCTCCTCCCCTTATCTCTCCCTTGCGGCTGGGCTCAATGGTCTTGCTGGCCCTCTGCATGGTCGTGCTAACCAGGAGGTCCTCGAGTGGATTCTTGAGATGAAGAACAAGATCGGCAGCAATGTCACAGAAGAGGATATTGAGAAGTACCTTTGGGATACCCTCAATGCTGGACGTGTCGTTCCTGGCTACGGTCACGCTGTTCTTCGCAAGACTGATCCTCGATACATGGCCCAGCGTGAGTTCGCCCTCAAGTATCTCCCTGATTATGATCTCTTCAAACTCGTCAGCCAGATCTACGAGGTCGCTCCCAAGGTCCTCACCAAGCACGGCAAGACCAAGAACCCATGGCCTAATGTTGACTCCCACTCAGGAGTTCTCCTCCAGTACTATGGTCTCACTGAGGAGTCTTACTACACCGTCCTGTTCGGTGTCTCGCGTGCCATCGGTGTCCTTCCCCAGTACATCATCGACCGTGCTCTTGGCATGCCCATTGAGCGTCCCAAGTCCTTCTCGACCGAAGCCTACGCTAAGCTCGTTGGCTACGAATTCTAGGCGAATTGTAATCGACGTGCCGAGGCCCTGGAAGACGTATTTAGAAATGCTAGGCGGTGCGATTGACGAAACGGTATGACGGCCGCCTTGCTCATTAATATGACTGGGTTAATTTATTGAAATGGATTATGTTTGGGAAGTTCAAAAAAGGGATATGCAGTTGTGTAGTGTTATTTGTCCGGTTATCACATCTTTTCACATCTTATCTCATCAACATACATATTTGCGTATAAGGCACTTTTCTGAGGCAAACAGTTGGAAAATCGCTTCGTATATCGTACTCTTAGACTCGCGGAACCGGATTTCTTTGTTACCTATCAATCGCCAAATGATCTTTTCTGTAATTTACTTTGTTCCTTACGACGTAGCACGTCTGCATAATGAATTATACGGCCAATCCTTCCCATCTCAGCTTTTACCTGTAAATGACAGATATATTGAATGAAGTATAATTACATGAAATTTAAGCAACTATGGTACGAATCGTTTCTTCTACGTCATGCCGTCCAAAAGTCACCTAATTCAACTTTGATGCCTTCTCGTACAATAAATCTACAACGGTTGTCATATGGCGAATAGTATCCAATGCGGCATCATACGTCGCGTCCTGACGCGGCTCGTCAAACACGATCAACCATCCATTGCCCTGGTCAAGGACGCCATAAAACACCTTGTCGAGGATCATCTGTGACAGTTTGCCCTCGACTTGACGAGTATCCAGACCGACCACTTCCGCGACGTGCGAAATTTCGACACAAGAGAACGGTTCAATCACACGGACCAAATTCTGCTCTAGCAGTGTGTCGTATAGTGCTGAAAAGTGCGAGCGGATGATTGGGTCCGATGAGAGTTCTGTTTTCTGTTAGCCTACACCGTGCGTCCCTGCATCTGCGCTCAGACACGTACCTGTCTTGTATGTCTCTAAGGCTTCCTCAAATTCCTTCAAGCTTCGGTTAGAATGCGCCGCTGCAACAGCCTTCATTGCCTCTATGTCACGACCGGCATATTTCTGCGCCATCTTGCCAGTAAGGAGAGCTACCCAAAGTCAGCCGACATACACAGATCGTCAATCACCAGGAAATGCATACAGTGAACGTCATCCGTGAGGTTCAGCATAATCTTACAAAGGAGCATGTACTTGAGGACCGAAATCGCTCGAGAATCTTCTTGACTAGAATATCCTTCCAGAGCTTCGACAAAGTACGAAAAGGCGGTCTTATAGTCCTTATCCTCAGCATGGAGAATGCCACTCTGCATATCTAGGCCGGCCTGCATCAATGTCGGGCTACAGTACCATCAGCAAAGAAACCCAAGACTAAGACTTACGAATCCCAAACACACCAGTAAATCGCATTTGCACTCGTACGCGCACTCGTCAAGGCCGCTCTACTCTTTGGTATATTTCTAAGGGCGTGATATACTCGACTCTCAAACAACTGCACCTCAACCAAAACCATCTTGTCATCCAAGCGCTTAAGTTCCTTGAGCAACGTATTGATCAGATTTAGAGCATCGAAGTATGCCCCACGCTCAATGTACAACGACACGAGCCGAGTCTCGAGGCTTTGGCGGAGAAAATTGCGGCGCTCGGAAACAGCCCATGAGATACAGTCTTTTGTGACAGCGATTTGAGTGTCGATGGTGTCAGGAACAGTAGAGAAGAGGTCGATCAATGCACGTACTACTTTCGTGTTAGTGAGGCCCCCTATACACGATTAGGTATTATATTAAAAGGGACTTACTTATCTTGGCCACTTTCGACTTAGCCAGCCCGGACATGACTGTCCGTGACGTCTGGATTAGCTGCTCCAGGTCTTTGATCTTCCTATACCGCCGGAATTTCATTAGCTCTAACATGCTCCAATAATTGAACAAACTAGCAGCAGCCGTCAAATCAAAAAGGACGTACTTATGATCACGATACAATGTGCCCAATTCATACAACGCGGTTTCTTGTTCAGCAATCGCCTTCTCATTCGTACCGGCGCCATTAGACAAGACCTCCTTATACAAATGCTCCGCTTTCGCAAGGTTGCCCATTTTTGCCGCCGCCTGCGCCTCTTGCAACAGTGCACTCATCATTATTTCCGATGTAACAAATTTGGTATAAATGGATGTTGCAGAAGCTGACAGCAGAAGATTACGTTCCCAGATTACCCGTTGAAGCGGTGAAAGTGACACCAACCTGCGTGCTTACATGTACGCCGAAACTGAGATGGGTGTGTCCCAGTTTCTCTGGGACCATTTCGCCTCACAACCCACATCATCAACAATTCACAGATTTTTGTCCGCACATCGCGGCACGCCAATTGAATCTCTGGATTGCGTATTTCAAATTTTGAATAACACAATTAATAATTTTCACCTAGACAAAGTGAGATAATGAGTCAATATGTCCGCCCTGGCGTCCCACCGCCACTCCCCCCGGGAAGCATTCCTCGTTCCAGCTCTCGCTCACACAGGAAACAGCCGCCACTACCGCCAAAGCAAGCTCCACAAGTCACCGCCCCGCACCACGCGCAAGTACCGGCTCAGCATGTCCAGGCAGCTCAAGCTCAGGCGCAGGCGCAGATGGATAAACGGTATATCCGACGTCCCGTCGAGAAGAATATCCCGTCAAAAATCGAGGCGCTGATTCCTGATGCGAAGTTGTATAGAGAGTTGAGAGACGTGGAACAGAATATGGATGCGACGATTAGTCGCAAGCGGCTGGATATTGAGGACACTCTCGCAAAAGGCGCAAAGGTGTGCAAATTCTAGTGTGCCGTATCGATGTGCGATGTTAACAAGATGTAGGAACGCAAGAAGTTGAGGATATTTATTTCAAACACTGTAATTGATCAGCCGTGGCAGACAGTGGACCGTCTCGATGAGAACGCATTTGATTTTGACATTGGAACAATTCCTTCATGGCTCCTGCGTATTGAGGGCAAACTTCTTGACGACAACACACCTATCGATTCTCCTCACCGTCGCAAGTTCACGAGCTTTTTCCAGAGCATCGCGATCGAGCTTGATAGGCCCAAGGATTTGTACCCAGACGGTAATATCGTAGTGTGGAATCAGCAGACGAAACCAGGTCTACAGCCGCAGCCGATGACGGACAGTATCGATATCAAAAGAAAGGGCGATACTGATGTCAATGCTCGTATATCATTCTACCTTGCAACGTCACCAGAACGATTCAAGCTGTCTCCGCCGTTATCAAACGTGCTCGGCGGATTGAAAGAGCAGACTCGACAGGAGGTTGTGATGGGATTATGGCAATACATCAAATTTCGGAACCTGCAAGATCCTGATGAGAAGCGGACAATAAACTGTGATGATGCGCTACGTCAGGTGTTTAATAATCAGGACCGTATCTCATTTGCACAAATGATTGAACATGCCGGACCACATCTCTTACCACTTGATCCGATTGTGATTGACTACACGATACGACTGGACAAAGAGTCTACTCAGGCTGAGTTTGCGTATGACATCGATGTCGAAGTGGACAGCCCACAAAGGCAAAATCTTCAGAACGTGCTCACGAATTGGCATACTAATCAGGACGAGATCCATGCCTTGGATGATCAGATTGGAGTCGTTATCCAAGAACTCCTGACGTCTAAGTTACGACGAGATTTTTTCACCCAGATGGCGCATGATCCTGCGCGTTTCATTAACAGGTGGATTGGCAGTCAATCTAGGGACCTTGAGATTGTGCTTGGCGATCGCGATCTGCAAAGCGAAGAAGTCAGGCGCGCAGGATTCTACGGAGCGGAGGATTTGACGGAAAGCATCTTCTTGCTGCTGAATAGTCGGAAGTAGTCGTGGTACGTAATATGGTGTGTATGTTTATTTGAGTCGTGTGTGCCTTGTATGGTTTGTTTTGATTTGCTTTCTGGTTGGTTAAATATGTACACTATTGTATTACTGTTTCCAATGTTAAGTAGAAACTAAGGCGTAAAAACTTTATCTTATATACAAATGCTAATTTTGACAAATTTACAATGGACGGTTATTGCTGCTCGATCCATGCACGATTATCAAAGTACTTTCTAAGAGGTTTCGGGATCCAGAGTGCATTCCTCTCCGGATCATAATAATTCTCTAAAATCGCAACGATAGCTCGCGGAACAGCCATCGCAGTGCCGTTCAGCGTGTGTGCATACGTTGGCGTCTTTCCGTCAATCTTGACCCGCGTATGGAGTCTCCGAGATTGATAGTCCGTGCAATTCGACGCCGATGTGATCTCACCCCAGTTTTGACGACCAGGCATCCACACTTCGATATCGTACTTTCTGTACGCTGACGCTCCGAGATCTGAACCTGGCATATCTAGGACGCGGGCATGAAGACCCAAGCCCTTAATTATGTCTTCTTGTAATTCACGAAGCTCCTCAAGCATATCCGCCGACGTCGGGGTACCTTCAGGAATCCCTTCAGTTGGCGACGGGACCCATGAAAAGAGCTCAACTTTAGTAAACTCATGCACACGATAAATACCTCGTGTGTCTCGTCCTCTAGACCCCGCCTCGGCACGGTAACTCCTACTCACACCAACCATCTTCACCGGACATTCTTTTACATCGAACGACTTGTCACTAGCCCATGCGGCAAGTGGAATCTCTGCAGTACCAGCCAGACACAATCTACCTTCGTCGCCACTACCAGGCTCTCCACCTGCAATGGTGATATTATAAATCTGCTGTTCGCCATTCGTGTCGCGCGGTCTGAATCCGCACGCATGCGCAAACTCCCGACGAACAACCGACGGCGGAATCATCATTTTAAATCCTCTTCTCCGCGCCTTGTCTAACGCGTACTGCACTAGCGCCTGTTCCAAAACGGCACCATCGCCTATCAAATAATAAAACGCATGTCCTGAAACCTTTGACGCGGTCGTCAGATCAATGATACCTAATTGTACTCCAATATCGACGTGGTCCGCTAGCGTTTTGTCTTCAAAATTAATTGGCTGGATAAATTCATCATCGGTGCGTTTCAGTTCCGCCGGATCAGATGGCGGAGGACAAATGTACTTTACAACACGCTCTTCATCCAGTGGGCAATCCGCGGGAATCAAATTGGGCATTTGATCCATGTAATCTCGTATCTTACGCTCCAATTCCTCAATCTCTGTATCAATCACATTTCCTGCATCTTTCAATTTTCCAAGTTGTTCCAAGATCCGCGTCTTATCATTCGCTGCATGCAGTTGGTTCTGTAAAGCTTTTCGTTGCGTGTACACTGTCGTGCGGTCTTTCCGGAGAGTATTAGCCTTGCCATAGAGTTGTGCTATAATTGGAACCGTATTTGCAACATGTGGAAGCCGGCGGATATTGCAGGACCTTATATAGAGGTCTTGATTCGCGACTAAATGCTTAATATTATACTGTGGGAGAGCAATCGCTGATGGGTGCTGTTTGCTGGATATGTCGCGAAGTCGAGTTGACAATGTGAAATGTCGAAACCGTGAGCGCAACTGCGGTGTCCAATGTGAACTGCGGCGCCGTAGTGCTTGCATTGGCAAATTGGAGTCGTCTAGAGGCCTTGTATATATGTTAGATGATGGTTGACTTTTGGTAAGTTCTCGATTGTGCGCCGCAGGTTCCGGGAAGTATTAGTTTAAGGGTCGCGTGGCCGAATGGGACTAGCAGACCCTGAACTGACACTTCTTATTCTCTTTGCTCTCCTCATCGGCACGACGGTGATTCTATACATACATTCTCGCGGATGCTTTAGTTGTTACCATTCTTTAGCAAGTCAAGGCAAGATAAATGTGAAATGCGACTTTTTATTGAATCGTTTGTTACGCGTGTTATCGACTGGCCGCCTTGGAATTATCGTCCACAGAAGCGCGTCTTAGCTTCAAAGTAGTTCTGGCATGTAAATATTTACTTTCTGTTGCTTAGGTGGAGATCGAAGAGAGCGTCCCAGGATATACAAATGGCTCCATGTTGCTTAGCTTATACCCTCATGAGGCCGCATCTTACTTGGTATAGATTTCATCCGTTCTACCACCTGTTATTGTTTCCGTGTCGCGAAGTTCTAGGCTCCAGAAGGCGTCGACCGGTCCGAGTCTCACACAATTACTCAACTGTTCGCTACATTTGTTATAAAAATTATGTTTGTTTGTTACTAGACTGATTGGGGACTACCGCGCAAGGACTGGACACATCCACACCTGAAAGTAGAAAGTTAGTGGCCAGTGGCCCGCTATATCATTCCAGCTATCTAAGCTGTTATCTTAAACGAGGGTTTGTTACCTTACACTTCTACAAGAAGTGGCTTATGTAAAGCTGAAAGTGATTGCGCTGTGAATGTCGAGTGAAATCTGTCATCTCCTGTCTATCGCTTCTGCTAGAGTTATATTGAAACATGTACTTGGGGCGAGAATATTTTGCTATTTCCCGGTGCAGAGCTTTTACGGGACAAATGTGCTGTTGATCTTAGTCAGTCTAAGCACAGGATTACGCGATCCTAACTAGCAGTGATTGTTTAATCGTATGTTGATGAGAATGTATATGTATCCAAGGGGCAGATGTCTGTAAACTGACAGCAGAGGCTTGAGTGACCGGTCGCACTCTATATCACCATGAAATCCTCATACCCTGTGTTTAGGAGCAAATCTATAATAAAATGGGATAGTGGTGACAGATACATGGCTTGGACCCACAAGAGTGCTCATATAGTTCACCATAAACGACATGTTAGTATAGTTATAGTAAAAAAAAATAGCATATTTTACACTAGTATAGTAACTACAACTCTTCAAACTTTACAAACACCTTAACAAATAACCAACGTCGTACCGACAACTTAAACAAACATACAGTATACATTTTGTAAATTCTACAGGTTATTAAAATTATTGCAAAAAGTTATACACGATTAGATCTGGCCAATCATTAATGAGGACGCCACAACAGCATCATCACTCATCTCAATATTCTCAGAGAACTCAGCAGCAACACGCTGCTGCGCAGCAACTTCTTTCTGAAATGCCAGCCGGTCTAAAAACAACTGTTGTCTAGCCTGCTCTAATTCTCGGCGCTCAGCCTCAAGAACCTGCTCAAGCTCCTCGAATTTGGCCAGCTTGAGTTCCAGTTTCCGTGTCTGCATACTAACAAGAGAATTAACGAGCCTGCTCATCTCGCGCTCCTCGTCTGTAGCGAGTAAGTGTGCACGAGCAGCAGCAACTCCTAGAGCAATCGATGCTGCATTCTTCACTGTTCCATTCGCTCCTTCTTCTCTGTCTGTGCTGCTTTCTGTAGATTCTTCCTTAGTGCTCGAATCGAACTCCATCTTATCGTCGCCATTGGCAGACACAGCAAGCGCTGGGGACGATTCAGACTTTGTGCTCTTCTTGAGCTGGTTTTGAATGGCCTTGGTCATCTCCGGCAGAGCGCTCTGAGCTGCTGCAGCGGCAACTTTCGG
Source organism: Lipomyces chichibuensis (assembly GCF_038497645.1). Lineage (NCBI taxonomy): Eukaryota > Fungi > Ascomycota > Lipomycetes > Lipomycetales > Lipomycetaceae > Lipomyces > Lipomyces chichibuensis. The sequence continues at coordinate 182,881 of NW_027117465.1, read as the reverse complement.
GTCGACTATGCTCGCCAAGAATGCAACGACACTCATGACAGGGTTATCGGCCTGTGAGAGTGGAACGTGATTATACTGCAACGGTCCTAGTTCTTCCGTTTTGCTCTCCAAGTACGGGTCTTCAATTGGTAACTGAAGGAACTTCAGTACGCACTGCTCACGTGTTCGAGATCCAATGTGGTCGGCAATCGCGTTCCAATCGTCGTCGTAAAGTTCCATACCCTCGAGCAACAACAAAGTCTCCTGGTCCGTCCATTCTTGATCGCGGTCGGCGGCCAAATATGACGTATCCTCAAACTTAACAAAATCAGACGTCTGGCTAGACGAAGGAAACCGATTTTCTAGAAAACAATTTGCGCAGAGGTCGTACTGCTTATTCTTCATCGAGTGATATCGGACCCGCGTGCAGTCGTTTCCGCAAGTGAAACAATTATATGTCTTCCGAGCATTGCCATTTGGTGTGTCTGAAGCAAGCGCAGAAGATGTGTTTTCGTAAAATATCTTGCGAATTTCCAAATTCAAATCTGGCTTGATCGGGGGAGCGGCCATCGCGCGTTCAGTAGATGGGTGTGCCTGGCCAGAGGAAGCAACCGCACCCGAACCTGGGTGGAAAGGTTGCAAACCACGTGGAGTATCTGCTATTACGCGGAAGTGTCCCGTAAATGGCGGTCCAATTGCAGATGGCCGAGTTTCCGGATCAACCTGTGCAAAAATCAGCATATTTTTCAAACTTTAATCACGTAATGACGCTACTAACCTGGTAATTGATCAATCCCCATTGCTCTAAAAAGGCATGTACTCGCATAATTGCACAAACATCACCGGCCAGATTCCGTCGGCAGGCTGTAACTGTGAGATACTCGACCGGGTTCAACCTGTATGTATTGATCATAAAATCTCTGTAATCACGGTAGACTGTAGGAGTCTTAGACCTATTTCGATTGTTGAAAAATTCTGGTAACGACTTTCTTTCAATATCATTGATGTTATTCATGTCAAACCACGCTGCATAGGAAGGAATTGTAACACTGTGCGTTTGCTCGACCAAAAATGACTTTGCCTCTTCTTCTAATGTTCTCTTCTCCACCTCAGTCTCTTCAACGACAATGTTCACGCCACTATTATCTGCATGAGCTTCACCGTTCGTCGGAGCTGTAGTCTCCTCGGATGGCTTGGTTGCTGATTCGTCAATGTCCATTGGGACAGGAACCTCGGGCTTTGCTTCTTGCTTTGGTTGTGGCTCTGGCGCAGCATCTTCGGCTTTAGTCTGGAGCTCAGAAGCGCCGGTGGTCGCAGTGGCAGCGTTCTCGGCTGGAGGGGCGTCAGGAATTTCAGTATCACCATCTACTGCTGCAACTTCTGAGGCAGATTCAAGGGATTCAACAGTCTCCGGTACAACCATTTGCACTGTGATAGCAATATCTGGTGACGTTTCGTCATTGACCTCGTTGGACACAATTCCCGATTGCTCTGCGCTAGCGGGAGCTTCCTCAGACTCTACAATCGTGGTCTCCAATTCAGCTTGTGTGTTCGGTTCCGCGATTGTCACAGCTTCCTTAACTGTAGCTGGTTCACCAGTCAATTCCTTGCTTTCGATATCCTCTGCTGTGGCCTCCGCGGTTGCTTCGTCGACAACCATGCTGGATGGTTCGTTATCAGCACTGTTCATTGCAATATCTGCTTCGAGGGACCTGGGGGGCTCTGTGGCGGGATTGTCAGAAGCTGCAAGAGCAGGCTGCTCTGGCGGCTGATCCGGCGCCGAAAGGGTATCCATTGTGTGGCGTCGCTAAACTTCGAATTAAAATTCGCAGTTGGTGATGGGAAATTGGCGGATTAATTCAGGTTCGCTTTCGCTCGTGTATTTGGTGATGGATGCGTCAATTCATTTAAGTCTAGCGATTTTCAATGCGGCGATGAGAAAAGATCCAAACAACGCAGAAGTCTCCCACACAATGGTGATTGTGGCTGCAAATGACAAACCAACAGTCCTACTAATAATACCCGAACCCTATTCTCCACATTTCCAGTTTGGATCATGGAGAGAGAATTATAGTAGTTTCGACTATTAATAAAATATCTTCGCAAGGCGGCAGCATACATTATCGTACAATTCGAACTACGGCAATCATTTTTTACAAAGCTACAGTAAAAATATACTTACCTAAATGACTCTTATCCACTTGAGCTCGGCTGTGCGACGACCAGCGTCTAAACTAGTTCTGTTGTCGTCGTCACTGAGGCGCACATTATCGTCACTAGTACTTCTTGAGACGGGACCACCAGCCTATTCTGTCCTTACTGCTGCATCAAAGGTCGGCGGCCCGATCACTGTTTTGCTTGCGGGGTCAAAAGCTTTGGCCGCGGCTGTTGAGGTTGCAAAAGTTGATGGTGTTTCCAAGGTACTGACTGCATCGAGTGCAGAGTACGACCATGTACGTATCCTTGCGTTAAAGTTGTTAGTACGGTTCTGTTGCAGCGCAATGTTTTGTGGCATAGCATTATCGCAGTGGTCGCTAATAATTTTATTCATACAGAGTCTCCCCGAGAAATTGGCTCCTTTGATTGCCGAGAACGTCAAGGGCGGAAGCTACACGCACGTCTTCGCTTCTGCCTCAGCATTCGGCAAGAATGTACTCCCCCGTGCCGCTGCATTACTCGATGTCCAGCAGATCAGTGATATTACGGCTGTACAGTCAGAAGATACATTTGTCAGACCTATTTACGCTGGCAACGTCATTGCGACTGTCAAATCTAAGGATCCTATTAAGCTTATTACCGTCCGCACCTCCGCATTTCCCGACCCGGCTACCTCTAGTTCCGCTGCGCCAATTGAAGATGCTGTGGATCCTGCGGTAAATTCGCAGACGACTTTCGTCTCTGAGGAACTCACTAAAACTGAACGCCCTGATCTTGGCTCCGCAAAGCGTGTGATTTCCGGTGGTCGCGGTCTTAAAGACAAGGACAGTTTTGATAAGATCATCTATCCATTGGCTGATGCTCTTGGTGCAGCCGTTGGTGCCAGTCGTGCAGCGGTTGATTCCGGATTTGCGGATAATTCATTACAAGTCGGCCAAACGGGTAAGGTTGTTGCCCCCGATCTTTACGTTGCTGTTGGTATTAGCGGCGCGATTCAGCACCTCGCCGGCATGAAAGACAGCAAGACAATTGTTGCTATTAACAAAGGTGTGTTATGTCAATACCCAAAATTAATCAAGTATGTTAGACTAATACTGAAGCAGATGCTGATGCACCTATTTTCGAAATTGCAGACGTCGGACTTGTTGCCGATCTTTTCGATGCAGTCCCAGAATTGACTGGCAAGATAAAGAATTAAACGATTAAATACTATCAATGGAAATAGCTGTAGAGTGTAATACCGCAGTTGATCTTATCTTTGTTCATATATGATACACATTGATATTTGCGAATGGAGTTAATAATCTGTAATATAGACTACGTTAAAATGAATGCATTGTAATATATAGGTAAATTTGACAAGACATTCCTGTTATTGCAGATTGAGTATGTTGGCTGATAGAGAGCAGCCAGGAACATAAAGACCCTAGGGTTCGATGTCATGTCATGACGCGTTCGCGTCGCGTCGAGCGATAAAGAGTACTCAGCCCTCGTCTTCAGCGGCGCCTGCATCGACGATCACATTTACCGTGGCTTCATACTGGGTAGAAATAGGACAATGAAGCCGCTAGAACAGACAACGATGGAATCTAGTGGCTCTACAGCGGCGAAGTTGAGAGGACGATGTCCTGAAGCAGTTTCCGGCCCAGATTCTGTAGAATTACCTACTCCACCTGCTACTTCATCACCAGAACCAGTATCCGAGGTACTATACCTTTGAACACTATGGCGATTAGCTAACACTGGAACAGGAGCAGCGAGAATTTAATGCTCTTGATCAAGACAAGAAACTTACTCGTCTGCGGTTTTTAATTGAACGATCGAAAGTCTATTCATCAATTCTGTCTGAGCGACTACTCCAGCAACAGCAAGAAAAGGCAAAAGCACAAGCTCTCGCTGAAAAGAGGAACCAGAAGAAAGAGGAGAAGTCGAAATCCGCCACTGTCATTTCAAATGTCTCCACGCGTCATGGTGGGGCCCCCAATTCCAGTCCGGCTAAGATTAGTCCCAGAAAGAGCTCACGGAAGTCCAAGACTAATGGCAAGTATTCGAGCTATAGTATTGCCGACTATATATCCAAAGATGTAAGTAAACTCGCTTAACAAGGATGGATGAAGTTATAGATGTAATACTGAACTTCAATTAGGAGTTTGCATCTGCAAAGAACACATCGCAGGCCCTCCAGGAAGCAGCGGCCGAAAAATCTAACGATGCAAAGCCGTTGTCCCATCCACTTTCTGCCTCAGCTCGACAACCTTCTCTGGTAACCGGTGGTGTTCTGAAAGACTATCAACTTGCCGGAGTGGAATGGCTTATTTCTTTGTACGAAAATGGACTTAATGGCATCCTTGCTGACGAAATGGGCCTTGGGTGAGTCCGCTCTCTCAACTTTGTGGCTCATGTGGACATTGCTAAGTTGCATTGCAGAAAAACATTGCAAACCATCGCATTTCTAGCGTTTCTCCGAGAAAAAGGCTCATATGGCCCATTCCTGATCGTCGCTCCTCTTTCAACATTGACTAACTGGGTCAGTGAAATAGAGCGTTTTACGCCGTCTATTCCAGTTCTTCTCTATCATGGTATTCCCGAAGAGCGTGCCGAAATGCGTGAACATGTTCTATTTAAGAAAATCAGTGAGAAATTTCCTTTGGTGGTGACGAGCTACAACATCATCATGAACGACCGAAACTTACTGGGCAAATTACAATGGAAATATATAATTATTGATGAGGGTCATCGAATCAAAAACATGAATTGCAAACTGATCAAGGAACTCAAGTCATACAATTCCGCAAACAGACTACTTCTTACTGGTACACCCTTGCAAAATAATTTGGCTGAATTATGGTCTCTGTTAAATTTCTTATTGCCGGATATTTTCCACGATCTGGAACTTTTCCAGAGCTGGTTCGATTTCTCGGCACTGCAACGGGAGAATGGACCGCAGGAGATAATTGATGAGGAGAACAGAACCAATATTGTGTCGAATCTGCATGCGATTTTGAAACCGTTTTTGCTGAGGCGATTGAAATCTGATGGTAGGTAAATCACGCTTACAGTACTTCGGTAATTACATACTTACTTTTGTTGCAGTGGAATATTCGTTACCGCCAAAAAGAGAGTACTTGTTATATGCCCCGATGACGGCTACGCAGCAGGAGTTTTATCGACATTTATTGGCTCATGACATTAAAGACTATCTACTGGACAGAATCATGGAAACCAACGGCATCAAGCGAAAATCCGAGGAAGAACCTCGCAGGCAAAACAAGAAACTCAAATTCGACGGGGAAACGGTAATTGTTAGCAGTCCATCATCACCAGAAAGCGATGGCGTTGGTCATATACGGAAGTCGAAGAGACAGGCGGTCAAGAAGAGCGCGGGTAAATATAAGGAGCTTTCCGATAGGGATTACTTCAAGGCATTGGAGAATCCCCAGGAATTAGTGGATCAGTTTGATCCATCGCAGTCGGATTACGAAGAGGAAGCGCATGCAAGAGAGGTGGTAAAAGCTAGTAGGTCGAAATTCGAGCTATACAATCTTAAATCTTTATACTAAATACTCGATAGGTAAGGCAGTCAATAATAAGAAGCTTCAAAATTTGATTATGCAGCTTCGTCTAGCGTGTGATTCTCCACATTTGTTCTACACTCCATGGGATGACGCACAAAGTAACGTCGATCTCCCTAACGAATCAATTGTCAATGACTCCGGCAAGATGCTTCTAATGGACAGGCTCATCCCAGAGCTTTTCAAGCGAGGTCACAAAGTTTTGGTATTCAGTCAATTCCGAAATATGCTAGATATAATTCAAGACTGGGCTGAGGTTCTTAGAGGGTGGAAGGTGTGTCGTCTCGATGGACAAGTTAAGCAAGAGGATCGCAAGCTCGCAATTGAAAATTTCAACAGCAAACCGGAGTACAGGCTATTTCTGCTCTCCACGCGTGCCGGTGGTCTCGGCATTAACCTCATGTCAGCTGATACTGTTGTTTTGTTCGATAGCGACTGGAATCCTCAACAGGATCTGCAAGCCATGGATCGTGCGCACAGAATTGGACAGACTCGGCCTGTTATTGTGTACCGTCTTGCCACCGCAAATACTATTGAGCAAACTATGCTTGAGAAGGCTGAATCGAAACGACAGCTCGAAAAGCTGGTTATTCAAAAAGGTAAATTTCGAAGTCTCGTTGGCAGCTCCAAGGCGGTTACTACTGAAGACGACATAACAAATTTGTTATTTGGAGATAATGGATTGGAAAAATTCGTTGTCAAAGAGAGAGGCGACGTTATTCTCTCTGATGCTGAGCTAGAGGTGCTGTTGGACAGAAGCGATGAGGCTTATGAACGAGCAAATGATGCACTTCAAGAAGGAAATCGGTTGTTCAGAATCGCTGATACAGCCCCTTCGGGCGAAGTCGACGTCTTTAGTTAACCGGGAAGGTTCAGCGCTGCTATATAGATAAGCATACTCCCATAGACTTGATTATTTGACTATTATTGTAATAATGAATACATAACTAGCGGGCCTTAAGCTCGTTTATAATACGACTTTGGAGTCATTTAACATTGACAGTATTAAGGAGCTTTGTGCAGATGCGAACGTCAGCTGGTTGGGGATGCGCTTTGGTACGATTGATGTTGTAGTTACCGTCGAGTGCAGAATTCACGATACGGACAGACGCGAAGAACATATCAGCAAGCTAAATAATAGACTACATCAACTAGCGAAACACATAAGCTTCGAATGCCCGTTGATTTAGTAGATCACACGGGACGATAATTGCTAGCTCGGAGGTCGAATCTAGAGGAAGGGTTTCTAGCAACAGCAGTGTACTTCATAAGTCATGCATTATATTTCGGTGTCGTAAGTAGTGCAACTGTATTTGAATCAATCATAATGCTCTTTGAGCCTTTGACTGGCATCAGTCGAACTTGAGGACGTGTCGGAGGCATAAAAAGAAGAAACAAAAACGAAATGCTAGGGCCATTGCTATAAACTTGTCCATTCCTGGCAGTGCAATGGGTCTACGTCCATGGGTTGGCGATTTGATAGAGGGAATCGTGGGTAAGGATTATGGGATCACTATCTGATCACTAGACTTTACATTAGACGCGTCTGAGAGTCAACCTAGTACCACCGAAAATTCTTGTCATGAAAAGAAGACCAGAGTGAACGGATAAATCGGGATCTCCAGGGCTATGAGCGTGTTGAACAATTTCTTAAGGATTAGAGTACAATGATATGAAGGTGGGAAATGATTGCACAGGTAACTCTCAATGGCCTTATAAGTTTTTCTGTTGCAGCAAGGAAAGACTAGTATATACAATCCAGCGATGCGCACACACGCATCTACCGCAAATTCCCTCTATAAAACCATTTACTAAGTTCTATAATGACATGCGTACGATGTACATTACAGTATTCGTGATAAACCTATACGCGCCTTGTACTCCTTAACTCTGTCCATTACTTCGGATCCGTTCCACAATTCCGGCTGCCCATCGTCATTAGGAAGAGTAAGCTTTGCAAGGCCAACTTGCTCTATTGATAAACCTGCTGCAATGTTGCCGTAGATCGATGCCTCTATTATGTCGCCGTCGGAAAGAACATAACCGGCGCATAGTCCCCCGACAAAAGTATTTCCCGCTCCGGTGGGATCAATGACGCGGTCGGGAAAAGGTGTATGGTAAGCTTCTAACCACATTGTTTCGCGCCCTTTGGACAAGATCAGACAGCCATGAGAGCCAGCCCGGATGACTATCGCCGCGTCATCTCTCATAAACGGCAAAAATCGTAAACCAATTGCTTCGATAGATTCCTTCTCAAACGGCTCCGGTTGACCGAAAAAGGCAGCCGCCTCCGCAGCGTTTGGCGTCAGAATACTCACAGTTGGCAGAACAGCCAAGCATGCATCCAGATGCTCTGGCGTACATAAATCTGGAACCGGCTCCCACGCAATGACTGGTACCGGCAAGTCCTCCTTCGTAGATTTTCTCTGCTCCACGATTCCTTCAATGAGATCTTGGGCTCTTTCCGGCGAGCATATAACGTGAAATGTTCGAGATTCTACAAGCTTCGTTCTCATGACATCTTCCATTACGATCCGTTTCTTCGGTGTCGTATATCGAAATTCTATGCCAGGATTAGCTGTCGATTTCCCATTGGTGTCGGGCCAAGGTTACCTCTGAAATCATTTTCTCCATATCGGTTCCACCCTCTTGTAGTTAGTCGTGTCTGGTCCTCTCGGAAGATCATTGTCGTCTGCAGACTAAACAATTCCTTTTTGATAGCTTGTGGGAAGTCGCTACCAGCGTCTACGAACCATCCAACACCTTTCGACAACGGATACGGCAAAAAATATCGGGCTCCGTATGCTGCATACGTTCCTGCACCTCCTATGACATCATATTGACTGGTACCGTCCAGATGATGTATCTCATCTATTATAAACATTCCAAAGCTAGAAAATATGATTTCGTGCTCATCTGTTTCTGGCGAAGGAGACTTGGGTCGAGTAGAATTTGTATCAATGGTCGCCATTATGATCAATGAATATGAAACACCTTCTATATTGAATTATATAGCGATATTTCGACGTGAAATGTTGAAATACTCTGAATAATGTACAGAGCACTTTAATCAACCGGCATTGTTATCGCATACAGTGAGCTGGAAGAAGTGAGTAGCTATCTACAGAATTTCACCCGAAAAAAAGGGTCCAAAATTATAAGATGATTATGCACGGGCAGATCAACGCCTGTGTGCTCAACTCATATGTCACCGTGATTAACGTAGGGGCGCGAAAGCCCTTCGGGTGAGTAGCTTACGTTGAGACTTGTGTCCTTGCCATCTGGCATGCAAGGTGGTATCGGACGTCAGCATTTTGTTCGCAATGTTCAACATGTTGAATGCGATAACGCAAATTACGAGCGAACAGGAGTCTATCTAACGTGCGGCTCGCCATCGCTAGCTGGCACTGCGTCTCCCGTTCTAGGACTATTACATATTCTCCCGTTCTAGGACTATTACATTTGAACGAATGTACGCCTACCATTTCTAGCTCGTCAGTTCCGTAGAGGACACTGTACGAACGTTATATACTCTCGCTGTCGCAGCCCACCGGGCTTGCGTACCCTCCCTAATTCGGCCGAGCAGCTGTTTTCCATCCGACAGAGCGGGAATCGACATCCCTTCGACAAGCGGCTCGACAAGTTAAGCGAGAACATGCAGTCTTCGATACTTGATTTCCCTACAGAAATACTGGTTGATATTTTCCTCATCGTTATTCTGTCATCAGATCGTCCAGAGCCATGCCAAGGTACAAATCGCAGCAGTGGATCTCGGCAAAGGGAGAGAAACGTACCATCTAGCAGCTCTTTTGGCAATGCTCTCGCAGGGTACTTGACCCTTTCACCAACAGATTCGTCATCAAATAGCTCTGTAACGTCGAGCAATATCCACCGTGCGTATGCTTTGGGTCTAGTTTGTAAACGGTTCTATTCAGTCATTCATCATCCATCCCAAGACGTTCGTATCTGGAAGTCCATCGCGAAGTCTTTCGGCTACGATGAGTCTTTGATTTTGGGAAGCATACTGAAGTGCGCAACTTCGTCGGTTTTACCACAGGGTTCATGGCGCAAAGCAGCATACGTTGCGGCAATGTGGAACAGGCCATTCAAAACCAGAGTTGGTGGTGCAGGATTGGGACGCGTGAAGACAATCAAGTCAGTGTCAAAATCGTTACCATCTCCTCCGTCGAAAGGAATCACACGAACTATTGATTTAGCCGCGCCCGGTCAGGGAAGATCTGGACCAACATATGTTACGCTTGAGCCGTCTTACAAGGATGCCGGAAAACTATTTGCGCAGTCGATTGACTCAAGGGAGGAAAACCCTCGTTCAGTATCCACCATTTATGGTATCGTGTCGCCGGAGACTTCATCGAGAAAGATTATTTTTCGGGGAATGGACCAAGATATATCGACGCTGGATCTCTCATTACCAAATCAGAGCAATCTTGTCATGGAGGAATGTACCTTACTTTCAGAAAATGGAGATATAACTCTAGGATATGAAATATCGCGACACTCTCCGTCAACTGGAAAAAAGGAAAGAATATGGAGATTACACGAGCCGCCTCCTGAGCGATATATTGCAAATGGTGACTTGTTGCTGGCACTCTACTCCCCGAATATGGTCTTCTTTTGGACAGGCTCGCCTGACAACCCTGCTCGATTGCAGTGCTATCAAGCTGTGTCTTCTCTACCCGTGGCGTCCGCTTCAAGCTCCTCTATTCCGTCGCCATATTCATCTTCAAACTCACTTTCCGCGCTGAATAGTGTTAGTGCGACGAAGTCATGGTCGGCTCAATCGCTTTCATTTGCATCTACGCGCTGCGGAGTATTTGCTGCGTGCAATAATGGCAAATCGGAATTACTTTGGGATATCAACTTGTCGCGTGATTGGAGCAACGACAGTCCGCGGGAGCAATTTTGCGTTGTTCGGAACATGAAGATGACATCTCGCTACGCTGTGGTCCTCGTCCATTGGTATCCTACTAGCTCAATGCACAAGCTATCCGGGACGTCATTTCGCATTTTGCATCTAAGGACAGGAGAGACGAAGAATATAATGATGTTTAATCAGCCGGATCTCTCTGCGCCATATCCGATGTTCACTACAGTCTCAGATCATGATTTCGTTGTTACTGATACTCACATTGTCTCGGGCGGTCCAAATGGCGAATTATACGTCTGGAACTATCATATGCAGAACACGCCCCTCTACTCTATCCCAGAACCAGACACGAGAAGACTGACGCATGTCGAGGGCTCGTTCGCTCCTATGTACACCTATCTCACTATCTCGGTGGACGGAAAATATCTAGTTGCAACCGCCAATAATCGTATCACTGTGTGGGATATGTTCTCCAAAAAAGTAGAGGGTGTGTATCACAATGGCCGAAAAGTTACGAGGCGCGATTTTTATCTGCGAAATCCATTCGACAATTTTCGCACTGGCATTTGGATATTGTATCGGGACTGGCGCAAGAAGAAGCGTCGAGCAACAGCTCTTGAACGTTTAGTCAGTGACAACAGCTTTGTCGAAGAATACGAGCTAGTTAGTGAGAAGTTCAAGTATATCATGGAGCCATTCGGGAAAGAGGAGCTCGAACCAAATTTTGCAGCCAGAGGCGGATTGATTGGTAGATATATCATTTCGACTGAGCTCATCAATTTGTTTGAAGCTCTGAGGTTCTGGATTCGTTGGTTGTTTATGACAATATGGGCGTACGGCTACTTTCTACTAGTCCGAGCGGAGAAAATACATGTGGTCCCCGGAGACGGTGGCAACTTTGGGAGAAACGATGCAAGTAACGTACACAGTGGCAATACTAACATTGGTTATGACGAAAATGAGGATAACAATCACATTCATCAGGAGTAATGCGCTTTTTTGGTTCTCTGGTATTCGAGGTCTGGTTTTATTGGTATGGTATTTGCATTGGTGAATCTTAGGGTCGATTACGGGGTTTAATCATCTATATCGGTTGGGATCGCAATTACATCAATGATTACTAATGTATTCATAATTATAAGCCATACTCTGTTTTAGGTCATTTATCGAGGCAGACGCAAACAATCCATCACTGCAAGAATAACCGCAGAAGCTGCATAATAGTTGCTCACCATCATTAATCATTAAAGCAAAGCATACTACGAAACAAGCTAAATCTTCCTAAATCTTTTGTACATGTTCATCAATCAAACCTCCAGATATCGTACAGAGTAAGCAAAACAGGTTTCAAGCCAAGAAGCTGGCTACTTTCCAGTCCACTCGTCATCAGAATCTGGGGCTTTCTTTGCCTTCTTCTTAGAGCTACTCTCGTTAGACTTCCGCTTCTTGCTTCCACTACTGCTAGCGGTCGATGTTGCGACGGGCTTTTCAGCTGGCGTCGCCCTCAATTTTGGAGCCTTGGCTTTCACTAAGTGCGGCAGTCGCTCGACTACCCCCCCAGGCAAGAATGTAGTATGGGCAATCTGAATCATTCCATTAGCTCGAAAAATCTCATGATGTCTAGAAATGTACCTACCCTCTGGGCAAAAGATGCAGTAGGCATGGCTCGGAATAAATCAGCTGGTAAGGAAGCTTTGCCTGGCCACGTTTGCATTGACCAATTGTGACCCTCCTCAAATTGTCTGATTATTGCCTGTGCAAGGTCTGACAGATAATAGAGATTCTATGAAATCGGGTTGTTGGTAGTTGTTGTAATTAACTCTTAAATAGCGATACGTACCTCACTGGTCTGCTCCGAAATTGCGTCACGAACTTGCTTGACGCGCTGAGCATAGTAAAAAATTAACGAGATATTCTGCTCAGTGACTGTTGCATTCAAATAAAATATAATGTACTGAGCAAAATCAAGCATATCATCGACATCGGTTCCATAATCTGGATGATGGGCCAACATATGCAATAATCGTGCAAAGCACCGTTCCATAATCGTCGTCTTCTGCTGCTGCTGCTTTGCCAGCCGAGCTCTTATCCAGGTGACGAGCTCATCTTTAACCTCTTCCTCAGGCTCATACGCCATTAAGAACGCAATCGGAATGTACTTCTCCGGTAGTGAGTCCGCTGCTAGATAACGCTTCAGCCTATCTATAAAGGCTTGGCGAACTTGGAAGTCTCTGTCTTGCACCAAGAGTGCCAATTGATTGATATCTTGCGGCTGTATCATCTTTTCATAAACTGGTATCTTAGCAAGTTTGAGAAGTAGGAGTCCACCGGCTAGACGAAGTCGTGACTTAAAATGAAGACTTCCACTGTGTTAGTAGAGATGATAACAGGGTATTAACAAACAAGGAAGTTTCTTACGGAGTATCTTGATCCTTCGACATTTCACCCGAGTTGACAATCAAACTATTCAGAAGTTTCAATACGGGTTGTGCAATTTCTTTTGCCGTCTCGGCCTCCTCCGCGGCACGCAATCGATTGACCATTATCCGCAACGCTAGAATCTTTGCTTTACAGTCATCTTCCAACTGATTGTCGTCCACCCAGTCCTTATCGTCTTCTGAGCTCTTTACCAGATTCTTCAACAATACCTCCTTAATTAGGAATCCAGTAATTTTGTCAATCTTAGGTTCAACAATCGCGGATGCACCACGGACTAATTCTGCTAGAATAGCCAATTGACACAGAAAGGCCGGATCTGACATATCAAACTTCGTTGCGACGACTAGCAAATCACGAGCGTACGCGTCCTTCTTTCTACTCTGCAGTATAATGTTAACAGCATGCTTGGCCTCTCCAGGAGATCCACTAGTTGCAAATTTGGAAAGTGCTTCAAGGAACTGTCGTTCTTGCGGCATATCCCCTGGGAAGCGTTTGGCAAATCCTGCACAAGCCTTTAAAGTGTCTATACTTCCGTCAAAGCCTGGTTCATTTTTCTGAATTTCTTGAGTCAAATCCTGAATATGCGCTTTCAGGACAGCTGGCATCGACGTCGAAATATCCTGATCACGTTGATTAGAAGAAGCTATATAATTTCTTTTCGTGAGGTGTCTCTTACTTTGAGCAACTCATGGGCTACTGCACTAAGTCCATTATTGGTACGCTTGGAGATTTCAACAATAGGTGGAATATTGCTTCTATTGTAGAATATTAAGCTGCTCCGATACACAAGTGGCAGCAGCGTCTCGAGCATAGTTGACACACTCTGCCTGTTCTTTATCTCAGTCTATCATTAAGATGGTAAGCAATTCTGGAGATTTTCTGAGTATCCAATATGCACTTACTAGAGCTTTATGAACTGTCTTGATATCGGACTCAGAAGTAGTGCAGTCCTTCATGAGCTTGTACATTCGTCGATCGTTTATCATATAGAATTTTGTCAAGTGAGCCTCGGTCTTGGACGAGTCAGGAAGTTGCTCGCACATCCACTTTATCAGGCGATCAAGCTTTCCTTTTAGTTCCTCGCCCTCTTTATCATCTACCACACCACCCTATGACAGTCAGTATATATTACATTCAATAAAAGCTTGGTGTATTAATCCAAAACCTACATTGTATTTTTCGCACAGCTCAACGAATGTTCGTAAGAGTTGGGCCATTGTTCGCTGTCGGATAGGAATAGCGTTAAATGCTTTTCTAGGCTTTTCATCGAGATATTTGACCACAGTAAGCATTCGCGTAACTCTCTTTGTATCGTCGGCGTCAAAGGGCATCAATTGTTCATAAATGCAATAGTCGCTCAGCACAGTGGTTTCTTTGTTATTCAGGTAAAATATCTCAAAAATGCGAGATGGGATCCAAGCGAGTTGAGCGATGATGTCTTCATCTTGCGAAGCACTGGTTGGCGTTAGCTTACAAACAGGATCCCTATTTAGCTGACCACTTACATGTCTTCATAGGCAACATCATACAGATTTCCGAGAACTTTGATCGCTTCCGCACGAACAGCAAATTTACGGTCCTTGGCACGTTCGGCGAGATTGATAAGCACTTGTTCGTTTCGAAACTTTCGAACGATACACTTGTAGTCCAGGTTTCCAATTGCTTTGCATGCTGCCAAACGAACTTTGTCATCGTTATCGATGAGTTTAGCAGCAAGCCCTTCAACAGTTCCCTTGACAATATCCGTACGGTTTCCCAAAATAAATGCACATCCCTCAGCCCATTTGGCTCGAACCGAAGGATTCTTATCATTTTGTCGTCCAAACCAAGCATCCCAGCAAGTCGGATGCGCCGAAATAAAATTTAGACGGCCGGGAATGTCTCCTGCAATCAATCCGACAGTCTCAGTTGCCATAAGTCTCATCTGTGTGTTATCGACAAAGATCTCCTGTTCGAGCTGCGGAATCACATTTTGTAAGACTTCTGGCGCAGCTTTCCATATTACGACAATAAGACTGTGAGCCTTCTTCAATTCTTCCAGATCCGTGTCGGATATGTCATCTGCTGAGGATTTGGTCGAGATATCGTAGATAATGTCGGTAAAATATTGCGAGATGTACCGCGACATTCGATCACTGCAGTTAATGCAAATAGTCTTCGCCATGTTATACGCCGGCGGCAACTGATATAATGAAGACTGTACTTTTGACGTCCTGGTATTATTGCTTGGTTTGGGTCTATCTTCAACTGCCTTTGCGCGGAGGAACTGGGCGAGGATGAGTGTGACGACGTCAGACGGAATTGTGGGTGCCTCGTCGATTAATTGGACTAAAATTTCTCCCATGTGGAACTCAAGATTTTTAAGTCCATCAGGCCTATGTTTCCGTAAGCGATGTAATAATATAGTCTCGCTCAAACTACACCTACTGAACGACGTCGAAAAACATCGCGAAGATATCCGCCATCAGATCTTCACCATTAGGCAAGTCCGATACAAGCACTATACTTTTCACTTGTGACAAGCTCTCTAGCAAATAACAGTACTGTAGAAAGTAAGGCGAGTCGGGATCAGAGAGACCCCTCAGTTGAAGCACGAAATGCTCGAAAATGCTCTTGAGATCGACAAGTTAGCTTGCATACGTTCTCAATGTCCTTGTAACCATTACACTCACTTGCAGCTGAGTAGCAGTATATGGCGCGTCTGGTGCGTATAGACGTAAGATGTCCGCCAGGCAGCATGCGACATATGCGCGCACACCTTTATCTCTGTGCTGGAGAAGGTTGGTGGACACTAAGTCCTTTGCTACTCTGTCGACACTTTTTAGGTCCACCGAACCTTGATCAAACTTGGCAAGTTCGACATGAACAGCCTGTGCATGGCATTAGGTATCACCTTAACTCGCAACAGATACCGGACATCGCGTACCTGTAACCTCTTCAATAGCTCCGAAACGGCGATAGGTTTGTTAGCTTTTGGAGCAAGTGGCTGATCGAACTTGAGCCGCTCCCATGTTTGAACGGCCGGCATTTGTAAATAATGAAAGTCCACTGTATGGAGTGTCTATAATAGTTGCCAGGTTGTATTGACCGTGTCGTGTGGACTGGCGGTCAGTTGACTTTAACTTAATGCCACAAGCTTGCCAAATTGCCGATAGCAAGTTTTTCAAATAAGTCTAGTGCAAGACATAAGCTGCTAGGTTCACTAAATGGAATAGACTAGATACGAACAGGATAGGTCGGTCGGTCTAAGAGTCTGAAGGAAAATGAAGTCGCGCCGCCCTTAGTGGACGATACGAATTGTTGGATACCTCAATCTATGACGCGCCTTTGACGCGTTGGATCACAAATCTACCACTGGATCAAGTCACAATATAGTAACCAACGCATTAGCTGTGACTGGCAGCAAGTTGAACACGTCTTACAAATAAGCCATCTAAGAAAGTCCTCGCATTGTTATGTTTATTCTGTCACGAAGATACAAGCGGTTGAATTCTGTCTTTCAGCATCCCGCAAAAACTTTCGAAGACAATCGGATCAGACCCGTAACTCCAGTGAATAATACACTTACATATCTCCGTCTTAACAGAGTAATCTACGAATATTCTAAATCCAAAGCCAATAGTTTCATGCATGCGACTTCGCTCAACATGGTCAACGTCTTCAATCTTTCGCCGCTTATTTCTTCGAAATTTCCGTGACCACACATTACCCTCCCTCGAATATCCCGTGATATAATATTTGTCAGCGTTTGGCTGCGGTAGCTTTTCAAGATGGATAAACTCTCCAAAATCATTCTTCAGCGTTGACAAAACCTTGTCCAGAAGATGATTATCTTTGGTTCCTTCGGCATGACCTGAGCTTAAAACACATCCCGTTGCAGGCGGTAACAGTCCTCGAACAGCTGCAGAAAGCACCGGCTCCACAGGCCTGGCAATCTCCGGCAGCAATCTGCGTGCACCAAACCTCCACGCAACTGCCCATCGCCTCGTGAACTGGCCTTGAATAAACTCCGCGATGGCATAGTTGAAGATTCCGTGTTTCCGAAGCTTACTGACCACAACTTTCAAACTATCCAGCTTACCAAGCATGCTCGTGTACCACGTGTTCCCGGTGTTCGCATCGTTACGGAATCTTTCGATGCTCTCGTTAATCATGCGCTTCACGAACGCTACCTCGCCGCCGGGAGTAATCATTTCCTCTGGCGCGGCAGCCGTAAAACTATGAGCAGGAGTAACTTTGAGAGTCTGGGAAGCATTGTAATCTGCTGCTGAAGAATAGAAAGGCGGATTGCACATAGTGAAATGGAAATATTCGTTCATATGAGATTCACCGCAAGGATAATGGGTGAACAAAGAGTCTACAGGAGCTGTCTTGACGACAAAAATCCTGTCCGTCAGCTTGTTCCTGGAGACTACAGTGGCAGCAGTTGAAACAGCTAGATCATCGATGTCTGCTCTTGGATCAGTTATTGCAATTGCAGAAATGTGGAGTCCCAGCGAATGTACCAGTTGCTATGAAATTCCAATTCCTTCGAAGACGGCATCCCAATAGTGGGTATATGCAAGATGTACCTGTGCCACTAGTGCAATATATTTGATTAGTATAAGCTCTCTTCTATTATCCAGGATCTAGAAAATACCCAGGCTGTAGAAGAGATCACATACATATCCAACCCCCAAATAGGTGTCGAATGGTTGATAGTATTGACGCCATAGGAATCCGAATCCAACAGATCTTGCATCCACAGTATGTAGTTTAATCGATTGGCAACCTGTTCAAGAAACAATGTTAACTAAAATAGCATGCGCCAAATGGAAAGTTGAATCAAAGCCAAGTAGTACCCTCGGACAGAGTCTATCTGGTAATAATTCGATATCAATATCAAAATCTTTGTGCAGCAGAGCTTCTGTAAGAGCGCTAAAACAAATAAGCAATAGGTCTCAATTAGTTAAAGACAGCAAGTGCATACCAAATAGCTTCCGCATCAGTAAAGTCGATCGTCGCATCATCTTGAAGACTGCAGTAGACCTCGTCAGTAATAAAACGAAACCCATTAACAAGAAGCGGACTTGCAATTTGGCGAGCTTGACATACGACTCAGCTAACGCACGGAAGTCTGGAGGATTCTGCGTATAGGGATTGCGAAGATGCATAACGAGTTTTCATGCTAGCAACGCCACTCAAAAGAACTGGCATTTATAATATTTAGAATTAATAAATTTCAACAGAGTTGCACCTCGGCGATTTATTTGATATGTTTGAGTCGTTTATGAGCATCAGCTTGGCGCGTTTATGCAGGGGATACTTGGGATTAGGGTTATTTGCGATATTCTTAACACCGTTCAGCACTTGCAGTGAACGACACAATTTATTTAAGTTGAAAGGTTTCTAGGCATCGTCACTTGCCAAATACACTGCATTATGGCAGTGTGCTTTATACACATATTTCTTATACACGACGTAACTAAGTGAACTCGAAGACGCGTTTGCTGGCAGCGGAGTGCCCGGTCAAAAGGCTATGGACGAAGAGGAATCCGAATTATTGGACTTTTGTTATTCACCAGCAAATAATGACTTACCGGCCACTCAAATTATTCCAGACAGTCAGAATGCTGATGAGCAATCAGAAAAGAAAGTGCGAGTGGTACGACGTATAGAGAACCCGAATGAGGTGGACGATTGCGATTCTGCGTCTGTGGTGTCTATTGACCTTACTTCGGAATGGAATTACAATGTGAATTACCTTGCGCTTCTTAATTATGAGATTGAAGTATTTATGAATCCGGTGTCGCATTTTCGAAGGATGATCACAGAACATGATCATAACCACCTGACGACTTATGACCCGAGAAGCTCCAGATTCCCTCTTGAGTCGGCAGCTACATATCCTCTGAAGCCTTCTATCATTGAATCACGAACGCATTGGTCTCCGGAGGAGAAAGAACTCTTTTTTGAATATCTCGGACGACGGTCGCGGCATGATCCTGTCGGGATATCCCGAGGTGTAGGCACGAAGACTCCCGTGGAATGTGCCGAGTACATAGCCGTTTTAGAGCACGGACTGCACAGAGTGAGAGCAAAAGAGCTGAGGAGAAGGCTTCCTGGTATGAGATTGCGATGGAAACGACTTATGAGAAAAATTCCGGCGGCCAGGAAAATGTCGCGGCAGTGGATTCGGTTTGAAGAAAGTGAGAGCCGAAGACTGGAGAATTTCAGAGAGAGTAGAGATAGAAATAAAGAGGCGAAGGCTTGGCAACGGTCTCATGCTGCGGTTGATGACCAGCGATCGCAACTGGCGATGGAGATCGACAGTGAAGCGAGTGGGGTTAGTAGTGATGAACTAAAAAGAATATCAGGCTTAGTGGACATTTATTGTGCTGATTTAATCGAGCGCGAGATCGCGGCCTATCCAGATGATCTATACTTTGATCGTTTAGGTGATAAATTTTCTCGCGAATGCCAGTTGCTTAACGTTGAAAAGATGCTTGAATTATCGTTAAGGTGAGTTGGATATTCTGCCTAATTTGTCATGTCGTAAGTTCTAACGATCATCAACAGGCTTTATTATCAACAAGGGAACCTCTCAAGTTCCGTGACGGAATACTTGCATCGGCATGCATTTCAGTTTTCGGCTATCAGTTTCTTTCATGGTTTGGTTAGGCAATTTACCAGACGACTGGTCGCTACAACTTTGACTGTTGCAGAAACACGATTGCGTGTATCACGCAGTCGAGTCTTTCATAGAAAACAAGTGGTGCAGCGAGAGGACGTAGAAACGGCATGTGCAGTGGTTGGTACGGAGGTTAACGCCGATAGGTTTTGGATTGGCTTCAAACGGCGAAATGAAGCGCTACGCATAACACAACCAGGGAGCCATGGAATCCGCGAGACTGACGCGAACACGGTAGCAGAGTTACTGAGCATTCGGATCAAGCGCCGGAGATAATGAAACGATGGTGCGTTTTAAGGGCATTTTAGGCGTTTTGGTGGGGCATATTTAGCGCGT
The DNA here is from genome assembly GCF_038497645.1 of Lipomyces chichibuensis. NCBI lineage: Eukaryota > Fungi > Ascomycota > Lipomycetes > Lipomycetales > Lipomycetaceae > Lipomyces > Lipomyces chichibuensis. Next base: position 162,840 of record NW_027117465.1, on the reverse strand, counting down.
AGGCCATGTATATATCTTTGATGCAAATCGGTAATTTGAAGCAGGAGTTCGTGTTCCTCTCTGTGAGTCTCGGGACGGCCGACTAGTGGGGCAGATAACTAGTCAGTGAATGGCAATTGAGGCAATGTCTGCCGAGTTCATACCTTCATGGAAAACTCGTCAATTGCAGATTGGCTGTCGGACACATAGGGCAATCGTATGCGCGAGTGCCTCCCTACCTAATAATTCTCAGTGGCCGAGGGGGAAGCATATCAAACGTGCGGCGGAGTCTTCTGATTTGCGAATGGCGTCATCGTGCGTCGAACCTCTCGCTCTACACTTCCATGCATCATTGTGGCGGTGCTCAAGTTAGAGAGAGCAGGTTGAGGCGGATCGGCCCATGCCGGCCAAACCACTGTTGATAAATAATTCACACACTCTCCTCTCCAATCCATCCTCCTAAGACCGCATTACATCGATCTACATCCCATCCGCCATGTCTTCCTACTCTGCCTCCACTACCTCTCCCGATCTCCCGCGACCTAAGCACAGAGTGAGTATTTGTTCGCGTCAGTTATAGCTGCAGCTATCGGTATAACGGGAGATACTGCAGATCGACCATTCGGTAATTCCTGTTGCGCTAACTCCCGATTTCTTCCCTTTAGCGCACCCCTACCGGCTTCAGTCCCAAGGAGATTAAGAACATTGAGGCGTCCATTCCTAGTGAGTCTCGCCAGGTGTGGCAGAAGTTTGGTGTCAAGGAGTTTGGCGGCAAGGAAGAGTTTCAGGTGGGTAATGTAGCTCTTGTGTTCAGGCTCATTCTCGCAAGCTGCCATATGGATCAATTGCATTCTAGGACACTCTAATTCGATTTTCTGTCTACTTTCTTATATCAACCTATTTTGTTTTCTGGCCACGAACTAAATCGCGAATCGCAAGTGAGCCGGTGATTTGTTGCCATGCTGGTTTGATCGGACTGGCGCACCGCCACAGAAGTGGGTTTAAGTCGTCACTTCGCCTAGTAGTGACTAGTCCTTCTGCGCTGCCCTATCCAGTCGATGCCATACCCGGTGTCGGCTTCAGCAAGCCACATTCTAAGTATTTTTATACGTGACGTCCACATGCTCCATGTTCCAATTAAGTTTCCTTTTGAGCCGCATTCTACCGCGAATTGAGTTTCTTATCTAACGCATCGATCCATATGGCTTCTCCTTGCAATTTGATATTCCTAGAGTATATTTACTGACTACTGTTACAGCAAGAATTCATCCGCCATGTCGAGACCACGCTTGCCCGAAGCATGTATAACTGCGACGACCTGGCTGCTTACCAGGCGGCGTCCCAGGCTATCCGTGATCGACTAATCGTTGCTTGGAACAAAACTCAGCAGAAACACACGACCAAGGACCGGAAGCGTGTCTACTACCTCTCGCTCGAGTTCTTGATGGGCCGTGCTATGGACAACGCTATGCTCAACGCTGGCATCAAGGATATCACCAAGTCTGGTGTTGCCGATCTAGGTTTCAAAATTGAGGACCTTCTTGAGCAGGAGCCCGATGCTGCCCTTGGCAACGGTGGTCTCGGCCGTCTTGCGGCTTGTTTCATTGACAGTATCGCGTCCACAAATTATCCTGGCTGGGGATATGGTCTCCGCTATCAGTATGGTATTTTTAAGCAGCGCATTGTCGACGGATATCAGGTCGAGTCGCCTGATTATTGGTTGACGTTTTCTAATCCTTGGGAAATTCCTCGTTACGAGATTCAGATTGACATTATGTTCTACGGTTACACTCGCAAGTACACGAACGATGACGGCAAGGTTGTCCATGTTTGGGAGGGCGGTGAGCAAGTACAGGCTGTTGCGTACGATGTTCCTGTTCCTGGTTATGGCACTGAGACCACCAACAACTTGCGCCTGTGGGCCAGTAAGCCTACTCGTGAGTTCGACTTCGAGAAGTTCAACGCCGGTGACTATGAGAGCTCTGTCCGCGAGTCTCAGAAGGCGGAGACGATCTCCGCTGTTCTTTACCCGAACGACAATTTCTACAGCGGCAAGGAGCTTCGTTTGAAGCAGCAGTACTTCTGGGTGGCCGCTTCGCTGAACGATATAGTTCGACGATTCAAGAAAACGCATCGCCCATGGAAGGAGTTCCCTGATCAGGTTGCCATCCAGCTTAACGACACTCATCCTACATTGGCCGTGGTTGAGCTTCAGCGCATTCTTATCGATATGGAAGGCGTTGAGTGGGATGCTGCATGGAACATTGTCACCAATACTTTCGGATACACCAACCACACTGTCCTTCCCGAGGCATTGGAGAAGTGGCCTGTTCCTCTTTTCACGAACTTGCTTCCACGTCACATGGAGATCATTTATGAGATCAACTTGTTTTTCTTGCAAAAGGTCGAGAAGATGTTCCCCAAGGAGCGCGATCTCCTTGGTCGCGTCTCTATCATCGAAGAGTCTTCGCCGCAGCAGGTCCGTATGGCGTACTTGGCTATCATAGGTTCACACAAGGTAAATGGTGTTGCTGAACTTCACTCGGAGCTCATCAAGACAACTATCTTCAAGGATTTTGTCACCATCTATGGCCCGGACAAGTTTATGAACGTCACCAATGGTATCACTCCCCGTCGCTGGCTTCATCAGGCTAATCCGAAACTCTGCGATTTGATTGCTTCTAAGGTTGGATCCTACGACTTCTTGAAAGATCTCAACTTGCTCAAGAAGATCGAGCCATTCGCTCACGACCCCAAGTTTCAAGACGAATGGGTTACGATCAAGAAATTTAACAAGGCCCGCTTAGCTGCTCATATTAAGCAGTCCAATGGCTACGACGTTAACGTGAACGCTCTCTTCGATGTACAGGTCAAGCGTATTCACGAGTATAAGCGCCAACAGATGAATATATTTGGTGTCATCCACCGTTACCTCTCCATCAAGGCTATGACTGAGGAGGAGAAGAAGGAAGCCACTCCTCGTGTCTGCATTTTTGGTGGCAAGAGTGCCCCTGGATACTACATGGCCAAGACTATCATCAAGTTGATCAACGCTGTGAGCGAAGTTGTCAACGCCGATACCGATGTTGGCGATCTCCTCAAAGTCTTTTTTATTGCGGACTACAACGTCAGCAAAGCAGAAATCATCGTCCCCGCTTCTGATATTTCACAGCATATTTCAACCGCTGGTACTGAAGCTTCTGGTACTAGCAACATGAAGTTTGTCTTGAATGGTGGTCTTATTCTCGGCACTGTTGACGGTGCTAACATTGAGATTACTCGCGAAGTCGGTGAGAACAACATCTTTCTTTTCGGCCACCTTGCGGAGTCGGTCGAGGACCTTCGCCACAAGCACAGATTCTCCGATGTTCCGCTTGACCCCAACCTTGAGAAAGTTTTCAACGCCATCGAGATCGGCACCTTTGGTGACCCCAACATCTACGTCTCGCTAATCTCCTCTGTTACCGGCTCGGACTACTACCTCGTCTCCGACGACTTCCAGTCCTATCTCGATGCGCAGAAGCTTGTCGACCAAGATTTCAAGAACAAGGACACCTGGGTCAGTCGAAGCATCACCGCCGTTGCCAACATGGGGTTTTTCTCGTCCGATCGGGCGATTGATGAGTATGCTGAGTCTATTTGGAATATTGAGCCAATTGCTATGGATTAGAAGACCTATTTTGATTCTAGGTGGAAATAGAGCAGCTAGAGTAATGTGTTAAAGGCAGAGTAGCTGGTGTTTCATTACACGTAGTTTAGTATTCGTTGTAGTACCTTTGAAAACCTTGAGAGTGCGATATCATATGGCAATTATCTTGATCAAATTCGTCTATAATAGTCCCAGATGACATTAAGTTTCATTAGTTACGAGCTGGATTACGAGCTGGATTACATGTAAAATGTAGTTGTTAATCCGCCGAGATTTCTGATAACGGGCAGGTGTCCTTACCCCTGAGTTAATGAACACAAGCTTGCCGGGTGAAAAAGTGCAAAGGCTTTGGGTTTATACCATACTCATCTCGAAGTTTTGGCGCTGCATTCTGTCACTGATAGAGAGAGACCGCAGCGTTGCATTAATCAATCAGCCACTTGCTTGCTGATTCGCATCCAATTGCATAGTAAACATGGCGGATGTTAATATTCCTGGTTATAACATGTTGACTCTGATCAAGAGGTAGGCACTGATTATTATTAATTCGCCCGGTGGCTCGGCCTGTGTACTAACGCGTCCCGTCATTTTGCAGACTTGAGGCGGCAACTTCGAGACTCGAGGATCTTACCATCTTCCAGACACAGGCTGTACAAAGCCGAGGTCTTTCTACTCCGATGACTTTGTCCGAAACTACGATTCCCGGATCTGCGACTCCCACTCCGGCGAGTACTTCAACGTCGACCATCGCGACTCCCGCGCCAGCCCCTGCAGCCTCCACACCGGCACCTGCTTCGGAGCCGACCCCCGCCGCAATCGTCGAAGAGCTCCCAGTTTCATTAAAGGAGTTCGATGAATTTATTGCCGATTATGTGTCCCCATTTGTGGAGCTAAGCAAAGGAATTGATCCTCTGGTTGAAGAACAGGTGGGTCAGATCCTCAATATAAGGTGACCTGACTGCTAGCAAATTATTTATTAACTCGTCTAGGCTAAATATTTAAGTGCTGCATTTGACGCAGAACGTGAATTCTTGCGCATCGTTTCAAAGTCAAAGAAACCAGCACCATCGTCCCCCGTGTTCCTGGATCTATTCAAGCCCATTACCATTCAAGTCGAACGTGTCCAGGACTTGCGTGAAAAGAACAGAACATCCAAGTTCTTTAACCATTTGTCGACAATTAGCGAAGGTGCTCCCGGACTAGGATGGGTTGGTGTCGAGCCTACTCCTGTTCCTTACATAGGGGAAATGAAGGATTCCGCCCAATTTTACTCGAACCGCGTTATGAAAGAGTACAAGGATACGTATGTTTACTGACTGTGGATCTGGTCCAACGGCTAGATATTAATATTGTCTGCACAGTGATCGAAAGCATATTGAATGGGCCCAGTCTTTCCTCAAGATCTTGACAAGCCTTCAAGCTTACGTGAAGAAAAATCACACAACTGGCCCAAGCTGGAATGTCAAAGGCGAGGAAGTTCAGAAAGTTTTAGCAGAGTCGCCCGGTACCGTGCCTCCTCCGCCTCCTGCTCCTGTTCAAGCACCTTTTGGCGCCGCCGCCGCTCCCCCTCCTCCCCCTCCTCCCCCTCCTCCCCCGCCTCCAGCTTCTGTCTTTCAGATTACATCGGAGCCAGCGGCTCCTAGTGGCGGATTGGGTGCCATGTTCGCTGAGATCAATAAGGGAGAGGCTATTACTTCGGGTTTGAAAAAGGTGGACAAGAGTCAACTGACGCATAAGAACCCATCACTCAGAGGTCAAGATTCTGTACCCTCGGCGAGATCTACAACTCCAGCATTGCCGTCGAAACCTCAGAGTCTGAAGCAGAAGAAGCCTCCAAAAATAGAATTGGAGGGTACTAAATGGATTGTGGTATGTTTCAATTGCTTGGAAGCTATTTTGATCGTGTGCTGACCTTACTTTCTTGGCTTAAGGAAAACTATGAAAATAATCCAGAGATTATTGTCGAAGCAGAAATTAACCACGGGGTTTTCATTCACCGTTGCAAGAACTCTACCATCAAAATTAAAGGAAAGTTCAACACAGTAACTATGAACGAATGCAACTCCACGGGCTTGTTGGTGGAGAGCTTGGTTTCTGCTGTCGATCTTATCAAGTCAGACAACTTTGCGCTTCAAGTAACTGGAAAACTGCCCACTATTTCTGTTGACCAGTGTGACAATGGTCAGATTTACTTGAGTAAAGAATCCATGGACGTCGACATTTACAGTTCGAAATCGTCCGGTTTGAACGTGAATGTGCCTGACGATGCTGAGGATGGCGATTTTAAGGAGCAGCCGGTAGCGGAACAGTTGCTCCACCGGATTTCGAATGGAAAACTGGTCAGTACCGTTGTTGAGCACATTGGTTAAGCTCTTGTGTTAATAATGAGTGTTACAACTTTGCTCTATTTTGTTCCAAATGTTTCCTTTACAATATCCGCAGATTTTGATGAAATTTCATGTACACCAGTCAAAGGAGAAATGCATGTACCAAGATGAATGTCAATGTATTGTACAGCACATACATTTGATATAGGCCGGTCATGCACAACAATGTATCTTGATATAAAATATGCATGATCAAGTATTACAATAGCTACTAACGCTCCATACACATATTTACTGTCTGTCTCGCACATAGAACAGGTATGCATTCTCGTGCATATATAGAGGCAACGGTGAAATGACCTCTGAGTGACCTCTTCGGGTAATGGGGTCTCGAAGATAAACGGCATGGCATGTCTTATATGAAATCTCAAGATGCCATGGAACGATGGCGAAAGGTGCCAAGAAAGTTCGCGGCGTCCATGGAGTGAAGTATGGTTTTGAAAGATCTTGTAAACCATAAGCGCCGTCCTGCCATGGTAATGCTGAACCGCAGTAGTCCTCCAGATAAGCATAGTACCATCGTGGGTCGTAGACACTCGCTGCGCCTCTGAATAGTCTAACAAGCTCCTGCAATTCCGCTTGCTGGATATCGACTCGTCGTTCGACAATTTTCTTCAATACTTCGTTGACTTCAGGGCTGGGATTCGAGCCACTATTATCGAGCCTGAAAAACTGAGTAGCCAGTTGACTGATACTTTGATCATCAGCGGCCACATTCCCATTTGCTTGGAACTCATTACGATACTGTTCAACTTCCTCTTTTCCCCGCGCGGTAAGCTCTTCCGCAGAAACTCCATCCAAGGAGAGACCTTGAATCTTATTCGTCAAATTCTCAATCGTCATAGCTCGGACTTTCTCATACAACCGATCGGGATCGTATGGCCCATCCACACTAGTTGGCCTAAATTTCTGTTCAAACATATTCCTCGGGTCTTCTCGGCAGCTTTCCTTGAACTTGTTAAACGCTTCAAGTTGCTTCGCGTCAATAGCTTTCGACAACCCGTCGGACGGCTTTTCTCTTCCGACAGCTGTGAGCACACACTCGGGTTCCACAGAAAAAACATCGCCAGGCCGAAGTGGGTAAAATCCATGCTTCACCTACACACTTAGTTAGGATCATCTCAACCAGTGATAAACACCACGCTGAATTTACAGACCTTCGATCCATTCACCTTTACTTTTCCTGATGAAATGAATTCTCGTGCTTGCCTTGGACTGCTGGCAAACATTGCTCGAAACATTGCCATGTCCAGCCTCCGTTCTACGGGAGCATATAATTGTAATCCAACTGGAAGTGGCTCTCGCTCACCTGACTTGTCATCTTTGTCGTGTAGCGTTTCCGCTCCCACGAGATTCTTCTGGAAGACGCCCAGCCAATTATTTTCTGTCATATGCTCGCCATGGTACGCTCTTGTTTCTCTTTTAGACTCCCATTTCTGTTGATATAGTGAGGCACTTCGTCGATATGCCTCCTTCTTGAAGATATTGTACAGGTTTTGCTTATGCCACGACGCTCTTACAAGCTTTAGTTATAGATTAGCCATTATTTGCAAGACAAATATGGAGTTATCGCAGATGTAAAAAGTAAAAGTACTTACCCCTCTCGCTAGTGATCGCAGCGGAGAACTGGGTTTCTTCGGCATGGTGAGCGTATGTTGGAATCCTTCTGATGCGACTAGACGTGCAGCTTACTCTCACCGGTACCGCGATAATCGTAGATAAAAATTAATCTTCCGACGACCCTGGAAATAATACGCAACGACGGACAAAATGTGTCGTTCGCTTAACTTGCTCCGAATGAGTTTGATTATCCAAAAAAAATTCGACAGTCGTAAAAATTGTTTACCCGGCTTTTCCCCTTCTCCCGCTGTGTTCGTTCCCCGGTAGCGCGGAAACGCGTGCCCCAGACCGGTTTGAATACGATTGTCGGCCTAACTGGAGATGTACAAGTTCCACCAACCAGCAACCTCTGCCATTATCCCCATTATATATTCGGAAATGTTTGTATTCTGGCAGCAGGTTTATATTCTCTGCTTTATTTCAATTATGGTCTGGTTTCGTGGGGCTGAGTCGAGTTTATTGTTACATAGTAAAATCAGCGAAATTAGGCAAACGAATGGCACAGCCCGGGATTCTCGACTTGTTTTCTACCTAAAAGACGAGATATTCGCTCCCTTTACTACAACCCATGTTTTGCATAGAGGTGACGGTGCCAGACCGTCATCCTTGGTTCACAATTATTCGTTACCAATGTTTTCAAGGATGTCATCTTTCACAGTCAATTCTATTGATGTCAGTAATCTGGATGTGGAACAGGTCTCAGAAGGAAATTACATCGGAAATAGGCACTTGCGACGGATTCCGGACGTTACTGACAAGCAGAGCGTACTATCTTTTGCAAGAATGGCAGCAAGTGCATACGCAGCAGATGAGACATCGGATGACTGGGTTGAAGTTGACGTACCATGGAATAGAGTATACGAGCCACAATTTTCTGTTTCGGAACCGTAGTGAATTAACTGGGAACAGTCTTTAGGAATTGGTTGGGACTTTGACGGTGTCCGAGGTCATGTGTTTGTGGAGACTACAGGGTCAGTCGTCGTCATCGCGCTGAAGGGCACAACTACGATTCTTTCGAGAGATCGAACTGATACTTACCAAAACGATAAGATAAATGTCACGGCTTTCAGTCATGTCTATTTTGCAACTGGAACTAACATGATGTAGGATAATCTGTTATTTTCGTGCTGCTGTGGTAGAGTAAGCTATAAATGGACTACCGTGTGCGACTGCTATTTAAAAAATACATATACTTGCTCCCAAACATGTCTTGCAAGAGAACTTAGATCCAAAGACAAATACTATGAGGCATCTCTGAGGGTTTTTCGTGAAGTTGCAAAATTATATCCAACGTCTAGTATTTGGGTTACAGGTCATTCTTTAGGTGCGTCACTGAGCAGTCTTATTGCTCAAACGCATGGTCTGCCGGCTCTCGTCTTCGCAGCACCAGGCGAGAAGTTGGCTGCATCGCGACTGCATCTACCGACATGGTTACATCCAGATAGCGAGAAGTACATCTGGCACTTTGGAAATACGGCTGACCCTGTATTTATGGGTACTTGTAATGGGCCACTTTCGGCTTGCGCTATCGGGGGATATGCCTTGGAAAGTCAATGTCATTCGGGATTGGAGTGTGTATATGACACGGTTACTGATAAGGGTTTCGAAATGTCTTTGATCTATCATCGGATAGCGAAGCTCATTGAAATTATTGAGGAATATGATAGGCCTGCAGAATGTTCGAAACCCCTGAGCTGTCAGGATTGCTATTTGTGGAACTTCATCCGCGATTAGTTTGTTTCTTGTACTGCTGTGTGATATTCGACCAGAGTGGTCATTTCGCCAGTATTTCCTTATATAGAAGAATTAATATGGTTAGTTTTGTGTCGTTTAGTCAACGTTGGCTTAAAACTCGCCCTAACCCAGTGCCTTGACAGTGAACGTTAGTTATTGGCATGGCTCAAAATTGGTCTACTCTTGAAGATCATTGGCAGATGTCATCACATCTACTGTTTAGATCTATCATCCGATCATTCTCATCAACTGCATCAAAAATGGGCGTTACAATTAATCCAATCGCTGCTGGTAAGATTTGATAAGGTTTTCTGCTGCACAAACCGGGCACCTAATTGTCGTTCGTACAGGCAACGGAGTGGACTTCCCTAAGGTCGGCGACACAGTCTCCATTCACTATGTCGGCACTCTTGAGAATGGAAAAAAGTTCGACAGTTCTAGAGACAGAGGTATGTCTATCGTTGCCGCATCATAGTTGTCGACGATGAATTTGTGGCTTCGTCGAAAGCGTCCACTTGTTTTTCGTTTTTGATTGACTAGAATATCTGTAGGCAAGCCATTTGATACACAGATCGGTGTTGGACGCGTCATTCGTGGATGGGATGAGGGCGTTCCGAAGCTCAGTCTTGGCGAGAAGGCTAGACTTACCATCACTGGGTACGTTCCGACAGAACTTCTCGGCCGCTTCTTTTTTGTTCTAACGAATGATAGTGACTACGCGTATGGATCGCGTGGCTTCCCTGGCCTGATTCCTCCAAATGCTACCTTGATTGTGAGTTTTGTTTTGTTCGTTGGCCGTGAAGGAACGAAATGTTCTAATATTTGCGATAGTTCGAGGTTGAGCTTCTTGGAATCAACGGGAAATCCGCGTAAAAGTTTGCTACAGTTCCTTTATGGTAGCATATGCTTGCTTGCTGTTTATTTAATTTATTTAAGAAATCTAGTTGAATTGCGATATGTACAATTTACGTGAGGAAAAATACGTGATTTCCACCGAGGATTATTCCAATTTCGTAGAAAGCAGCTGATGATATGGCTGCGGACACTCACGGAAAAAAGTCGTGATTTTTGAATTCTAGGCACAGGACCGTGTAGGTACCGTAGTGATCCAGCTCATTCGATCTCTTCCTAAATATCGTACACTTCAGTAACGTACAGATACGTATAATACAATTGAACCGCAACAAGCAAATTATTTCTTTGTCTGGCGCGAACTTCGACGGGGCCCACCACGAGAACTGATAGCAGGGGCACCTCTTGCACGTCGACCTCTTCTACCACGGGTAAAACCTGGCCGACGGGGCAATTCCTCTTCATCCTTGTCGCTTGTCTCCGATCCTTCCTCTTGTTGTTCCTCCTCACTCTCCTTGTCTTCGTCATTCTCTTCTTCTTCGTCTTCCTCTTCTCCAGCCACTGGTTCTTCGTCATGCTGTCTTGTGGGTCGCCCGCCAGCACCCCCTCGTCTCCCAGCTCTACCTCTTCCTCGCCGACTACGAGCGCTTCCGGAAGGCTTGTCCACAACATGACCACGCCGTGTTCTGGACCGAGGCACTACTTCTTCTTCCGACAACTCTTTATCCGATTCCACTTCCTCCTCTAGCTCTGAATCCATCTCAACACTATCCAGATCATCCTCGACGCTTGAACCACGTCCTCGTTTCGTACCCCGACGAACTGCCCCGCCGGCGGTGGTTGACAATTGAGCTGGGCTCGTCGCCTGACTGTCATTCGCTCTGGCATGTTCGAGCATCAAGTCGCCGTACACATCCCATGGCAAGGAAAACTCCTCTCTCATCTCCGAAGGAAGGATCGAGCTGATAGGGTCTGCTTCCCTCCCTTCTTTCAACACTGCTTCGAGCTCTGCTTTCTGATGCCTCGTTACCCTTGTTGGTGGGGACGACGGGATATCTTCTGGTGACTGCGAAGCTGATTCCTCCGTTCCATCCTCCTGTCAAAACATTAGAAGCCATACACCTATATCATATCCGCAAGTTACTGACAAGTTCATCTAATCCTTCAAGATTATACAATGTAGCTAATTTATCCCAAATACACTTCATGGTAAGATACGACCCTTGAATATTTGCATTATTGACCATTTGACATATACAAATTATCAGAAAATGCTTATTTACTCCTATTTGACAATGAAATTAGTACTACGCCTATGACATTGTTTTCCATCAGGCGTCACGATAGAACAAACTTTACAGAATTACTTACCGACTGGCTTGTACCGGCATATTGCTTTGAAAAGAGCAGTTTCCTGCTCGCTATTCCACGCATCTGGTGAGATATCTTCCTTTTTCCGCACCATATTGAAATAGGATATACGCATAAGCTACTTGGCCCCTATAATTATATCCATGGGACCTGTTTAGGTAGAATAAAGTTGGCCAGGTATAGCGAACATATTTCCACAAGATAGTGCGAGTATGGCTTAAAATCCAATGAATTAAAGCCTGCTGTACCAAACCCTCTGACTAATGTCAGCTAGACAACGATTTTATGAATAAGTTAGCGTAATATTTCTGGTACCTCTTTCAGTCAGTAACAAGACGATATCAGCATATATGACATACGACTCTAGAAAATTCATTGCATCCAGCTGTTTTCCTTTGTTATGACGAGTCACTGCGCTGTACGGCCTTACACTGCTGCATAGTTAAGCGCCGCGGGATGGTTTAAGGTTGAACTCTAAGCCGCAAATGAATTCGTCAAGGAGCGCGTTAGCGTCCATAGCTTTACGCGTTTTACGCGTCGCATTCGTGCGCTAATCTCATCCCTGGCCACCATGGATGCCATTCCATCTCGCAGCCTTCTTCCCAGAGACGCTCATCTCATCTCATCGTCCGACCCAATTTCACCTGTCGACACTAGCATTCTTTGTATCTATTTACGGGGAGAACATTTGCCTGCATTTGATATTTCTTATCAGTAGCCAGTTTCATTGAAAAATGGCTACTCAGGAGCAAGACTTCGCACTTCTCAATGACGCCGTACAAAATGATCGCGTCCGCAAATTCATGGATTTTCTCGACGATGAGAATATTGCTACAAATTATAGAGACCATATTCGTCTAATGCTAGCGCGCAATGAACGTCGACTAATCGTCAGTATTGATGAAATACGGGAATTTGATCGTGAATTTTGGAATGGGTACGTCTTACGGTGGTACTTCTGGAGAATGATGGATCGCTAAGATTTACTAGAATATTGAAGGAGCCTTCGGATTATCTGCCCGCAGTAGACCGTGGATTGAAGGAGGTCGTGATGGCCGTTCGGGACAAGTCACGCTATAGCACTAACGAGTCTGATGTCTTTTACGTCGCCTTTCGAGGCAGTTTCGGTGACCATGCGGTGAACCCACGGACAATTTCAGCACGCCATGTTGGAAAGCTGGTCAGCCTTGAAGGTATTGTCACTCGATGCTCGCTCGTTCGTCCTAAAATCGTCCGATCTGTGCATTACTGTGAGGAAACCAAGGTTTTTCACGCTCGTGAATACCGTGACCAGGCTATGGCTACCACGATGCCAATCCTTGGCTCGGTCTATCCCACGGAAGACCCCGAAGGTCGTCCTCTTATAACAGAATATGGTTATTCTACCTATCGTGACCACCAATCTATGTCCATCCAGGAAATGCCTGAGCGTGCTCCTGCCGGACAGCTACCGCGAAGCATTGACGTTATTCTTGATGACGACCTTGTTGATTCAGTCAAGCCTGGCGACAGAATTCAACTGGTCGGCATGTATAAGTCCATGGGTAGCCGGTCCGCAACGAAGGACACTGGCTCCGCACAATTCCGAACAGTTATTCTTGCAAACAATATCGTTTTGCTGTCATCTAAGGCTAACGGGGGAGTCGCTCGTGCTCGTATCTCCGACATTGACATCCGCAACATCAACCGTGTTGCAAAGAAGCGCAACGTCTTCGAGCTTCTATCGCAGTCACTTGCTCCTTCGATATATGGTCATGATTATATCAAAAAGGCCATTCTACTCATGCTACTAGGCGGTATGGAGAAGAACTTGGATAATGGCACTCACATTCGTGGTGATATCAACATATTGATGGTCGGCGATCCTTCCACTGCGAAGTCTCAGCTCCTACGCTTTGTTCTCAACACTGCACCTCTCGCTATCGCTACTACTGGTCGCGGATCGTCCGGTGTCGGTCTCACAGCCGCAGTTACATCTGACCGCGAAACTGGTGAACGAAGACTAGAGGCGGGTGCTATGGTTCTTGCCGACCGCGGTGTTGTTTGTATCGATGAATTCGATAAGATGAGCGACGTCGATCGTGTCGCGATTCACGAAGTCATGGAGCAACAGACTGTTACCATCGCCAAAGCCGGTATTCACACTTCGCTTAATGCGCGATGCTCCGTCATTGCGGCTGCGAACCCAGTGTTTGGACAGTATGACACCCACAAGGACCCGCACCGAAATATCGCTCTGCCTGATTCACTTTTGTCTCGTTTCGACTTGTTGTTTGTTGTTACAGATGAGATCAACGACTCTCGAGATCGAGCGATTTCGGAGCACGTTTTACGTATGCATCGATATATCAAGCCTGGCATGGAGGAAGGCGTCCCAGTGAGAGAGGATATCGGCCAGAGTCTACAGGTTGGCGATGGATCAAGTTCACGGCATGCACATGATGACGTTGAGGATGATGAGGATATTGAGGTCGCTGGTGGTGTCGGAGATGACGCAGACGAACACAAGGTCTACGAGAAATATGACTCATTGTTGCATGCAGGTGTTACTACGAAGACGAAAGTTAACGGTACCAAGAAGATTGAGGTCCTGAGCATTCCTTTTATTAAGAAGTATGTTCACTATGCGAAGACTCGTATCAAGCCTGTTCTCTCGAAACATGCAGCGGATTATATTGTCTCTACATATGCGGGACTCCGAAATGACGAGCTGAGTGCAAATCAGCGGAAAACTTCGCCCATTACAGCGCGCACACTCGAGACTCTCATTCGTCTTGCGACAGCTCATGCCAAGTCTCGACTTTCAATGCGTGTTGAGACAAAGGATGCCAAGGTTGCTGAGCACATATTGCGGTTCGCATTGTTCAAGGAGGTTGTCAGACCAGAGCGGAAGAAGAGACGCCGGCTGGAAGATGACCACGACAGCACTGAGAGCGAATCCGATGACGACGCCTATGACGAAGATGCAGAAGATTTGTCTTCATATTCACGCACGCCGTCGTCGGCTAGCCAATTGACTCCTCGTCAACAAGCAATGAGAGCAGTTCGTACGAAGGCAAGATCAATGAATCGCTCGAGCACGATTGATGAGTTGGATCCGGACTCACTATACGATGAAGATCCACAGTCTAGAGATAGCTTCCAGGTATTGGCTGAAGCGGTTGAGGCTATGGGAGTTGCGGATACAGGCGAGGGAAGTGGTAGCATGGCGGGACAGCAGCCAGGTACAGGTGTTTCTCCTTCGAGATTTCAGCAATTCAGCCGGATTCTCGGTCAACTGTTGAACACACCGATATTTGCGGATGACTACGTGCGGCTAGAGACGCTCATCCTGGAGGTTAATAAAAGAATGCAGCAGGAGGACTTGTTCTCAGAGCAGGAGTTAATGGCAGCTCTAAATCGTATGCAGGAAAAGAATCAGATTATGGTGTCGGGAGACATGGTGTATAAGATTTAATTTGCTGGTGTATTTATGTGACATTTGATTCAGTTATGGTATTGTGTATCTTTCTGACTATTTTTCTTCCATTTGTATCATACATTGACGATTAAGTTGTAGCTTAATAATAATTGATTTATGTGCACATGTAGGATATCGATACCCGGCTTGGTACAGCAAGGGGCGCTACAAACAAATTGATTGCAGCCGACTTAGGGTTTGTGGTTGACACCCCCCGAAGGACAACCCAAAATTCACCCGCGGAGATTAGCGGGCCTTGGATACGATAACGAGCGGTGTCTGCACCGTAACCGAAGAATATCTGCGCAAATAAAGCGCATCACCGTCTTTATTTTTATATGAATTCGACGCCATCTCAAGATTAAGTGATGAGTCGTCACCCCCTGCCCCGATGGCGTAAATGCAGGATCGCACTTTGTAATACCAGAGGTTGCGCAAGCTCCAAGGGCTTGAAAAAGGTTCAAGGTTTATTTATTCAGGGAGCTTTTTGTGGGTGAAGGCGCACTGTTGTCATATGGATCCCCGCTAATCTGCTATCTGCGTGTTGAAAGATGACAAATATTCTCGGTGACTGGTCGATCCGCGATTGCCGTAGTCAGCGGAACTGCGAACTTTGAACCTTGTCTCCTGTCTCCTGTCTCGACATGCACTCTCCAATTATTATGCCTCCGTTAAAGGGCTTGTAAACCTCTGCTCTGAATGCTTGCTTACCAAATCCGTTGCTACTCGGAGTTATCTCAGAGAATTTGGGAGTCCTGTTTGATTTCACTGATTCCAGCTGGGCTTACTTCGGGGCCGGATAGCATCCGAATACGAGAGAGCATAATCGCTCGTTGCGTTTGGCAAGAATGTTAAATTTAAAAGTGTGGTGGTGGACAGTGAAGCCGCTAGCCGTATTCAGGTTAGCTCAAAAATTAAGACCCGAACACGAGAGCTTTGTGACACAGCCTCGGAGGGCTCCGGGTGCCGGCTACGCTTACCCGGCCGGCGCATCTCACCTCGAACGATCGCTGTTCTTCCGCTCAAATAAAATTGTGCAGTTCCCGAACTGTTGCTTTCCGCCGTCACCAGAGTCCTCGCCTGCTTCTGTGCCTCATTTTCGTCGTCAACCACAATGGCTCTCGAAAACGTCACTACAGAGCCTGTCTTCTTCGACAAGGCAGTTTTATCGTCTAATCTGGGCTTCATTTACACCAACATTGTTACCGGCGTTTCTTTCTGGAAAATCCTTGTTGGTTTCCTCTTGTTCATTACAATCTACGACCAAAGTACGTGCGCCCTTAGTCTTCTGTTGCTCGAAGTCATCTTGTTTTATTTCTCGTGAACTGGTATTGTTAACATTAAGGATAGTTTCCTATGTCTCGAAGAAGGGCGGCATAGCCGGTCCCCGGTTCAAGATTTACCCCATTATTGGTCCTTTCTTGGAGTCCGTCAATCCCAAGTTCGAGAGCTACAAGGCTAAGTGGGCCAGCGGCCCTTTGAGCTGCGTCTCCGTCTTTCATAAGTATGTATTTCTCCTGTAATTAAAGCTGATGTGTGTCTCGTGTATTTGGAAATTTTATGCTGACTGTCAATTCTTGTGCAGATTTGTTGTCATCGCGTCGACACGTGATCTTGCTCGTAAGATTCTAAACTCTCCTGCCTATGTAAAGCCCTGCGTCGTCGATGTTGCTATCAAGCTTCTCAGACCTACGAACTGGGTTTTCTTGGATGGCAAGGCCCACGTTGATTACCGCAAGGGTCTTAACGGTCTCTTCACTCGCAAGGCGTTGTCGGTTTACCTACCCGGTCAGGAGGATATTTACGACAACTATTTTAAGATTTTTCTCGAGATGTCGAAGCCAGGCCATGTTCCTTTCATGCACATATTCCGCGAAATCAACTGCGCTGTCTCATGCCGTACCTTCTGTGGTCATTATATCAGCGAGGAGCAGGTCAAGATTATCGCAGATAACTACTACCGTATCACTGAGGCTCTTGAGCTGGTTAACTTTCCTATCATCCTTCCATTTACCAAAGCCTGGTACGGCAAGAAAGCTGCTGATATGACCCTTGATATCTTCGAGCAGTGCGCTGCTATGTCGCGCAAGGCCATGGAGGATGGCGGTGAGGTCACTTGCACCATGGACGCTTGGATCAAGGAAATGTTTGCGGCTCGTGACAATGTTAAGAAGGACGATGGCACGTCTGGTGTTACAATCCGTGTCTTCACTGACAAGGAGATTTCTGAGACCGTATTTACTTTCTTGTTTGCCTCCCAAGATGCTAGTTCCAGTGCAACTACCTGGCTTTTCCAGATTCTTGCTGACCGGCCAGATGTGTTCGCCAAGGTTCGTGAAGAGCAGTTGCGCGTCCGTGATTACGATGTCAACAAGAGACTCACCGTCGACATGGTTGATAAAATGACCTACACTCACATGGTTGTCAAAGAGGCGCTCAGATACAGACCCCCCGTCCTTATGGTTCCCTACTTGGTTAAGAAGGACTATCCCATTTCTCCTGACTATACAGTTCCCAAGGGATCTATGGTTATTCCTACCCTCTACCCTGCCCTCCACGATCCTGAGGTCTATCCTGAGCCCGAGACATTCAATCCTGATCGATGGGTTGGTGACAGTAGTTTGGCCAACAAGGCTTCCAAGAACTGGCTTGTCTTCGGCACTGGACCTCACGTGTGCTTGGGACAGACATATGCGGTTATGAATTTCATTTGCATGGTTGGCAAGGCTGCGCTGTTGATGGACTGGACTCATGAGGTAACTCCCAACTCGGAGGAGATTAAGGTCTTCGCTACCATATTCCCTCAGGATAACTGCAAGTTGAAGTTCACAAAACGGGAGAGTGTTGCTTAAATTTTAGATCAGAGGTCGGGGTTGTAGAGTTGGTTAATCTTGTATAATAGCAGTGGTTTCATTAAAGGTTATTGACGTTAATTGGACACTCGGGATATTTCGGAGCCATTCCTCACACACGCAAGTGAAAGTTGTTCTCAAAATAATTTTTGTATGTCGCCATTTATCGGAGTGTGGAATTCTAGAGGCGTTTGACTCCAAAATTGAATTTAGAATAATTAATTAATGTTATTTTCTATCGATGGTTTACAGATATTCTTATTCAGTAGCAAGGTGTAGAATGTAGCCTTTAGTGAACATGTTGAGGTATTGATGTACATATTTTCTCCGATCGATCTGATATAGAGACAGAAGCATTCTAGGCGAATGTCGCGACGAACTTTTGGAAATGATCACAAACATAATGTAAATGTCCGACAGTATATTTCGGCCTCGATTACTTTGTTCGGCCGACATAGCCTTCGCGATTGATAAACAGGAAGCCTGCGGTTAGACACCATTTGGCTCAGGATGTGGCTTAGGGTTGACTAACTAAACACGAAAAGTTCTCCGCGGTCCTATATTTTTCCGGTACACACAATCGCTTGTTAAAATGACGCAGTAAGTTTTCCCGCGTTGGTGTCATTAATTAACTATTGGAGTTTCTACTAGGTTGCTAATTGGTTGTCTGTAAACAGAAAAGTACTTCTTCTAGGCTCTGGTTTCGTCGCAAAGCCTACCGTCGATATTCTCGCGGCAAGACCTAACACCGAAGTCACTGTCGGTATGTATATGCAATTAGCTTGCTGTTGTGTCTCAGTGGAAGATAAATTACTCTCTTTGCGAGTGGCAGCTGTATTTCTAAGCCTAACTGTTGTTATAGCGTGTCGTACTCTTGAGAAGGCCAAGGAGCTGGCTGGTGATGCCCCAAACACCAGGGCAATTTCTCTTGATGTCACCGATGAGCCTGCTCTTGACGCTGTCGTCGCTGAGCATGATCTTGCTATTAGGTGCGTGAGACTTACGATATCATTCGCGAGATTTTGCTTACAGTGCTGTAGCTTGATTCCTTACATTTACCATGCTCTGGTGGTCAAGTCTGCTATCAAAGGCAAGAAGAATGTCTTGACGACTAGCTACGTTTCCCCTGCTATAAAGGCGTTGGAGGAAGAGTATGTTGTTTTATTATTGTCTATCAAAACTACATGCTGAGGACCGTGGCAGTGCCAAGAAGGCTGGAATCCTTGTCTTCAACGAGATTGGGTTGGACCCTGGTATTGACCATCTCTACGCTGTGAAGACCATCGAGGAGGTTCACGCTGAGGGCGGCAAGATTGTCAGCTTCCTGTCATACTGCGGTGGTCTCCCTGCCCCCGAGGCCTCGGACAACCCACTGGGATATAAATTCTCTTGGTCTTCCCGAGGAGTCCTTCTCGCTCTCCGCAACAATGCTCGCTTCTGGCAGGATGGCAAGGTATAAATTGTGATTCAGTTTCTTGGATCTGTCATTAACATATGGATTAGGTTGTAGAAATACCTGGAAAAGACCTCATGAAGTCGGCTAAGCCTTACTTCATCTATCCCGGCTATGCTTTCCTTGCTTATGGTAATCGAGATTCTACGATCTATAAGGAGCTCTACAACATTCCTGAGGCTCAGACCGTTATTCGTGGGACCCTCCGCTATCAGGGTTTCACCGACTTCGTCCTTGTCCTTGTCGACCTCGGATTCTTGGATGAAAGTCCCGTCGAATATTTGAAGGAAGCCATTCCCTGGAAGGAAGCCTTCGCCAAGCTCATTGGCGCCAAGTCTAGCAACGAGGCTGATCTTTTGGCTGCGATCGATGTGAAGGCATCGTTCCCTAGTGAAGAGGAGCGGGCTAGAATCATCAACGGTTTTCGCTGGTTGGGCCTTTTCAGCGAGACCACTATCAAACCAAGAGGCAATCCATTAGACACCATTTGCGCGACTTTGGAGGACCTTATGCAGTACGAGGAGGGTGAGCGTGATCTTGTCATGTTGCAGCACAAGTTCGGCATCGAGTGGGCTGACGGCTCAACGGAGACTCGTACCTCCACGCTGGTCGACTACGGGGACCCTAAGGGGTATTCCTCCATGGCCAAACTCGTTGGTACTCCTTGTGGCCTTGCGGCATCGCTCATCCTGGACGGATTTTACAAGCAGACTGGCGTCGTCGCCCCTCTTAGCTCCGAGATCTGCGATCCTTTGAGACAGATCTTGAAGGAGAAGTACAATATTTATATGGTTGAGAAGACTGTGAACTAGGTCTATTGCAGATTAGATTAGATATGTGGCTTGATGAACTTGATATGCTATTCGTTATGCAATCTATAATTTAAAAGTACTATGCTCGGTAGGTCACAATAATTGCAATAATTATATGTATCCATTTATGTACAACCCAAACCTTGTAAATGCAAAGCCAGCAACACCAATTACTAGACCAACGAACTAAAAGTACATGTATCACTTTCACCAAGCATAGAATTTGTTTATTTTAACTTCAATCGCTTTGGTGTCGCCGTGGCGGCCGCTGTCTGCTTTTTGCCGAAACTAAGCGCAAGCTTGATTGGTTGCGTTCCGTCGCGCTGAAGTTCCTTAGTGTACTTGGCATCCTCCGACTCTGACTTGTTTTCGTCGCTCTCGCCTTCCTTCATTTTAAGCTTTTTGAGCTCTTCGCTCTCCATTTTCGCCTTCTTGACCTGCCTTTCCAACTGTTTCTGTTCTCGCTCCACGTCGTCCTTATCGCCCCTCTCTCGCTTACGAGCGAGGTCGCGTCGTCTGATAGATTCTGGCGAATTATCAATATACGCAATCGTATAACCGCCTTCCTTGCCCGGATCAATGTCAACCTTACAAATCCCTTGATCAGCCAAATACTTCACAAATTCTGACAAAGACACCCATCGAGTCGCATTCATGTGAATATGATTTCGATCTGAAATATACTCCTGATAGAATTTATTGAAATTGATCTTCTTTTCACCGTGACTTGATTTGAGCAGTGAAACGAAATCTCGCTTGAACTGCTCGGAGTATTCTGCAATCTTCCTTTGTGGATTTTCGCCAATGATGAGCATTTGGCGGACATGACTTTCGGATTGTGTGTGGCAACGGAAACCGTTTTCATCTCGACACTGTTTTTCACACACTGTTAAATATTAGTACAATGTTTACTGTTAAGCCCAAATCGACCATTCGCGGGCAAAACGTACCTTGACAATACCAACGTAGGCGTTGAAGGCCCTTAGCCTTCATTTTATTGGCAATATATTTTGGTGTTCCAACTTCGGCTCGCCCCATTTTGATAATCTTCTGTTGTTCTGTAGATTGCGATAACGGATGATGGATGAAGGAATGGTGTTATTGTGCCACCTATGAAAGACGATAAAATGGTTCGTCGCTGACAGAGACCTCCAAACTTTAAACATTTGGCTTGGGACTTCTGGACAAAATTTATTGCTTCAAGATCGCCGTGGCCCACTGTACGGCACAGTATTACAGAGGTTATATCTGAAAGATAGCGAAATGACAGTAGATACTGAATTTGATATTCAGTCCGATGCCTTCATGGACTGGTTGCGAGCGCAGTCAGGCGTCCGGATAGCCAGCAAAATCAGTCTCCACGATCTTCGAGCGCAGCAACAAGGTCGAGGCGTGGTCGCGAGCGCGGATATCCATGAGGGCGAGCTCCTTTTCTCATTTCCGCGGTCTGTTGTGCTAAGTATAGAGAATTCCGGGATTACTGAGAAAATACCCGAGATTTTGGAGTTAGATCATTGGATAGGAATGATTGTTACGATGATGGCAGAGAATAAGCCTGATTCACGGTGGAAGCCATATTTTGACATACTGCCCAAAAAATTCACAACGCCTATGTTTTGGTCAAAATCTGACCTGGAGGAATTGAGTGGAACCACGGTGTTGGCCCAACTGGGAAAAGATGATGCGGAGGCTACCTACAGAGACGTTGTCCTGCCGATTGTTAAGAAGTACCCGGATGTTTTTGGAAAAATTGATACCTCAATCGATGCATATCATAGAATGGGATCGCTCATTCTGTCTTACAGTTTTGACATTGAACGGGAGGGTCGGTCTGACGAGAACGAATGGGACGGAAATGGGAATGATGAGGAAAAGCTTGTCGAGGAGCTTCCAACGGTCGAGGAATCGGATTCAGACTACGAATCAGCAGAAGTTGAGAATGAAGATGAAAACGACACTCTGAATGAAAATGATGAAGATCGTATTGAAGTTGAAGAAGAGGAGGACAATGACGACGATCAAAAATTTTTAAAGGCAATGGTTCCACTGGCGGATATGCTGAATGGAGACTCTGATCTGTGCAATGTATGCCTTATTATGACTCGACAGACCATCTGGCGTGCTAATTTTCAATCTAGGCTAAGTTATTCTACTCGAAAGAAAATTTAGAAATGAGAGCCACCAAGTTTATTCCGGAAGGTAGTCAAATATACAACACATACGGTGACTTGCCGAACGCTGATCTTCTCCGTCGTTATGGATATGTGCGATTTGGCAAGACGAAGAATGACGTTGTTGAAGTCGAGACTCAGCTCGTAATCGACAGCTCTCCCCATAGGTTATCCGAGACTCTTCTGAAAAAGAGGGTATGTCCACCTCCGTTCTCTGTAGCTGTACTGTAATAGGGTAACAGTTGAGTAGATAGATTTCATGATCGAAGTCGACCAAGAGGAGGATGAAGAACTCCTTGATGAGTAAGTACTCACAGCTTGAGATATTGCGACTGGGGCTAATCTGTTTACAGTTATATTCAAATCTCAATCTCTTCCTCAGCAATTCCGACTTCGGCTCTTCTTCTTACTTACATTCTCATGTTGAACCCGACAGCATTTAGAAGTCTAAGGAAGCAGGGCCACGACGCGGTTCAAAGTATCACTCGCAAGGAACTCAAATCAGAGGAACAGCGCGAGCTCTGGACTACGATTATCAAAAAGAAATTGGCCCAGTACAAGACGGACATTGTGACGGACGAAAATTTGATCCTTGAAACGCCTCCGGACCATAACCTTAACCTGCGGAACGCTATCGAAGTCCGATTATCTGAAAAGCGTATATTAGAGGCAGCTATGAAGAAAGTCAGAGAGTGGAAGATTAAGGACAAGAAGAGACGAAAGGAGTTTTCTACCAGGCCCTCGAAGCGTAGCAGAAGCTAATCAGGTTTGAACAGTATGGCAACTTGCAATTTAGAACTGCATAAATGGACAGTGGTAGAACATCAATTAATATACATTTAGTACATGATCCACGAAATAAATTAAAAAAACTACCACGAACAGCAAAACAAGGACTCCTTATGCCAACCAATAAGAGAAATGTCTTATGACAGTATGAACAATATGAATCAAAGCGGTGCGTAGAGTATTTGGGTAACTATCACGAGTCAGCGTCACATCCGTCAATTCCTAACACAGATTCACAATCATACCATATTTTCTGGCATATCGGCTGACGCTAGCTACGGCGAGAACATTGTGCTTAATAGAGGTAGTCGCCAGATGGTTTAAAACCACGTGATTCGGAATGGGCAAGACGCTACTGTCATCCTTTTCCGTAGAATTTGTATTGAGAATAACTGTTTCGAGATGAGGTGGAAGATATGGCGGTGCAGAGTAATCTTCTGATATATATCTTTCAGTTGCTTCAGGATTCGTGAAAATCTCTGGAATTTCACTAGTGTATTCCAGTGGTGGTATTGAAATTGTGTCTTCGAATTTTTCTTCCTCCAATTGGTTCTCACGCTCCAAGGACGGAAGGTCCATAGAGCTAACTTCTATATAGTTAACAAGATTTCCCATCGAATCAGTAGCGGTCGGTAGGGCATCTGAACAACGTAGCTCATTGTCGACAACAAATCGTATCCGGTGAGTACCAGGCGGTAAGTTGACTACAGTCGAGAAGTCATTTCCACTATATCAGTTAGTAAATACAATATTGAGGTGTGCCTGGAACAACACATACTTCCGGGTCAATTTAATCATTTTTCTCCATCCAGTGAATGTGCCAGTGACATAGACCTTTTTTCCACCGTGAACCCAGCTAATAAGGGTTGGAACTGTTTGATCTATTGAACCAGCAGTTAGTTGTCGTCAAGTTGCAGGAATATCGCAGCAGGAACATTTACCGCTTGGTTCGCCATATGATATATCAATCTCCTCCCCAGAAAGCATTTTCGAAACTGGTTTCCCTGTCGCGGCTGCCTCCTCTGCAGGCTTGTCGGTCGTTGATTCCACATTTTCACCTAGCTTAAGTCGCTGCAATTGAATATCGTCGACGACGCTCTCCGCGTGCTCTGCAACAGCTTCTGAATTTATCGCATCGTCCTCGAAATTTTCTCGATGCTGCGCGGTCGGTTGTGAATCGAGCGATTCGGACCTCAAAGCTTCCACTATTGATTTTATTGACTTGGTCTTCTTATCTACCTGAATGTCATGGGATTTGAAATAAGTCCCCGATTCGTTGACGTGGTTGTGCGTGATATAGACTGACGAAGTGTCCTGCGGGCTCGTCACCTCTGACCCAGTCGTGGACTGCTCCTCCGTCGAGGGTGCCTCAGGCGGCCGCTCCTGGGAAGTCGAGTTTCCCATTTTCCAGTTCTACTAGAACACGAGCAATACGAAAGTGACTGGAATAAAAATCGGTGTGAGGAGGGCGTATTGGCATTTAACTGGTCTAGATTGCGTTTCAGATCTGCAACTGATGGGGCCGTGATAGCCGGGTAACTTAGCTTGATCCGTAGCTTGCTATGACATTGCGGTAAGCTCATCTCACTAACAAACTCACTTCGCACCGTCAACCTCACCACAGTGCACAACGAACTGGCTCCACCTTGGTCACTAATCACTGATCCACTGAATAGGCCATAGGCCTCACGTTCACGTATTCGGATGTCACCCACGGTCAAGTAGCCAGTAAACACTCAGAGGATAGATACTCTCTCCGTCATATGCCTCATCATTCTCAGTTACATTCCAGAGATTATTGCTCCATATAATTGCACATGATGGTGCATAGCAGTTACCAGGGGGCCAGCATGTCTGTATTCGGCGTTCTCTGGGCAGTTTGCAGAGCTCCCGTCCTTATCCCGGTTAGAGTTCTTGTTTACTTTATTCGACTGATATTCTGGCCGGTTCCGACGATATTCCGCTTTTTCTATAGACTTCTCAAAGCTGTCTTGTTCCCCCAGCCGTTGCTAAATGCTTTCGGACCGCTATATTTTTTCTTTTTCACGTCAATCAGTATCGGCATAGTTATCGGACTTTGTTTTGGTTTGGCTTCTAAGGTACTGCAGTTTATCCTTGGAATATCACAATCACGGAGAGTAGCTGTGGCTGAAACGCGATTGTTGGAAGATGGCGGCGGAGTGAAGAGGAAGAAGGTAACCGCCACTATAAATGGACGAAAAGTAGAGAAGTTTGCGGACTCAGAGAAGGACAGGGATGTCGAGAAGACTTTGTCGTTGTTAACTACCCCACGAAGGAGAGAGGTACCGTTGACTTACGCGACACAGAATGGCGTGATTAAGCGTGAAGCTGTCGACACTAAAGAGCTTACACCAGCAGATATCGTTGCATACAATGACGACAGATTGTTCGAGACGTTCAGCAGCAATGCAACACAGCTGAGATATATATCGTCGATGCCACTTGAGTCGGAGATCTCGCTACGGCATTCTGCTCTCCTGGGACGACATCCACCGACGATTTTAGAGGAAGAGGAAGAAGACAATAATCTGGAAGCAGCGGGAATTGCAGCTGATGTCAACTCCAGAAGAGCACGTAATATTTACACAAAGCCTGAGAGTAAAAGGCTGATGGGTCTTACTGAAAGAAACCTTAATACAAACCGTCCCGTTGGTATCAAAAGCTGGAGATCTTAATATCCTGAGGTCAGGTAGTACAAAGGTTACTTGTATCATAGTTGAGTATCGTTGATTATTATTGGATACGATGGTGAATTGCGGCATATAATATGTTTTGGCGTTATTGGTGGCTCATTAAAGTAATGATATATTAATAATTTTTATGTTGGAAGTCATTCAGAGTAAACGATGAGTGGGTATCTTTCAATGAGTAATTACATGTTTTCTAATTATATAATATAATAGTAGCATGATCGTTGACTTCAATTATTTGGCAATTCATGGGTTTAGGGTATCAGTATCAAAAACTCTAAATCTGGTAATCGTGAACGAAGTTTTTACGTTTAAAGCAATAACATTGACATTTCGAACCACATCCTATTCACTCGGTTCGATTACAATGATAAGTTGACAAAATTGAATGGCTAACGGAGCCTAGTCGTATTACTACATACATTTGAACTGTATAGTTTGTAGAGGCGGTATATTGTAGAAATATTGAAAGCGGATTTCCTGTGAGAGCGCTTTGATGGACGCTAAATAATCCCTATGTCCTTGAAACCGTGGCCATCGGTTGCAGATCAGTTTAGCTGGAATACCGTAGGACAAACCATCTTCCTTCACAAACCAAGCTTTCCAACGATCCAGACACTCCGACTATTTGATTGCTTTGTTTAGATCTAGTCAATAGTAATATGGCATCCATTAGGCAGCGCCATACGTTTATTGTACACACTCAATTTCGTGACACGGCTGACACACTCAATTTGAGCAAGCACAAGCTGGCACTGAATGATGTGCCCGGAACCAGACAAGATAGACTAATTGTGACTGAGGATCATCTTAAGGAGAGGGTAATTACATTTTATTGTGCTATATTGCATTAAAGATTTTGGAGGAGTGGCAATTGATAGATGTGGCAGAGCATCCTACAAGCGGTCGACAACGTTCGAATTGAAATAGTATCACAAGAGAACTTCGCGCATATAGCACCATTTAGCAGACAATTGGCGTGGGGTACACATATTAATGTGGTCCCTACCGAAATATTCAACTGGTATGCAATGCCGTTCGTTACTACAGCGCTGCGAATGCTCACAAATGTCTAGGAACGGATTTTGCAAATGGATTCAGTCGTCAGTGAATTCGGACATCGCCTGTATCGGCCAAGAATCTTTTATTGAGGTGCCTTACGGTTATTATCTATATTCGCCGCACACAGATTCCTCGCAGCTGCTCGCATATATCGAGAATAATTACTCAGATGCTCAGCAAGATATAGTAGCCGAGGTGGAGGAAGCGAACACTGCCAATTACATAAGTTTGTCAATGAACAAAAACTCGACAGACAAGAAAACTTCTGGTCGTCTCATAGCAGAGGCGTATTGGTACTATGGGCGTTGGACGAAGACAGTTAAGGCTGGCGGTCCCGATCACAGAGTCGAAGTCGGCCTGTTAGGAAAAATTGCGGACGATCCCCAGGGTGAATTGACATATGGTGGAATTCTGGCTGTTATTGGGGAGAATGAACAGTTTGGTATGCATGCTAATTGATGCTAGGTTACAAATCTGGCTAACAATGCAAGTACAGTCCCCACGTTGTTTGATTTCGCTCCAAGACATCGGAGTGTTTACCAACCAGCAGTCTATTATCCTGATTTCCGGCAACCATACGGACTTCATCCTAAGCATTTAACCACAGTACTTGGAGATATTTCACCTCCTCGGAAAAAAATCACCGTGTTAGACGTGGGTGGGGAGAACGACGAGATAGATGTGTCAGAAGCAACAACGTCATGCGGACTCTATGGGTACTATGTCCTGCCTAACTTCATATTCGTTGATAAGTATCAGGTCTCAGACTTAGCTGATGCCAAAGCTGGTGGCATTAAGAGAGTTGTCGGTATATGGGGCGAGACAGATTTGGAAATACCAGTGTGGATGGTTGAGAAGTGGGGAAGCACGATGCTATTAGAATTAATCCCACCAGAACAGCCTCTCCGTCCGGGAATAATGCAGCAACTAGATATTGAAATTCCTATGCATTCCAGGTACGAGGTTCCAAAGTGGAATACCACAGTAGTCAAACACGACATGCCTTGGCCAACATTATTTTGGGCATGTAACGGCTCAGCGGAGTCCGAAATGACAACGAGTCCTTTCGACAGCAACGGCCTTGGTCATGAATACTTGTTCGATCCCGGCACAATGTTTTATTACCTGCACCCTAACCAGACAATCTCAAATCCAGTCAATAAGACATATTTAGTCACCAACCTCAACATCCCAGTGGTTCCATTAGAAACTTACAAATATGTCCAACCATGGACAGTCATTGTTATATTACTAGGGTGCATGTGGATTTTCTACAAAGCGTTTCTTGGATTTAGACGCGATGGTGGAATTCGGAACGCTCCAGGCGTCAAACCTGATCAGGATAAGTTGGAAAAAAAGGGACCGAAGACAGAGTAGTGAATGACAGCATTTGATGGATAGACATAATTTAGAGAATTGTGTACAGATTTTGTAGCAAATTATCTTTGTCGTATACTCTTCTCGCAAGACTCTCAGCAATCATATTTAGTAGATTGTTTTAACTAATGTCAAGAAGCCAAGTTGGATTGTCTCTCTTCCCATATAGTGCATGCAAAACTATCGATTGAGCATCACACTCTGGTAGATAGTAGTCTGCTGATTTCGATGCTAAGCCTAGGTCCTCGATAAGCCTAATCGCCGCATTGGCAAATACGCGCTCTCTCCATGTTTCGGTATCATTCCTACTGATGCCAAACTCTGCCAGTAGAATGAATCCCAAGGGTAATTTGTAGGCTTTCCCGTTTAGAGCGGGGCTTGTACCTGTGACGTCACGATCGTTGTCCACGAGAGTCGAGCACAGCAGAATCGCAGACACAAGACCTATCATACACACCACTCCCATATACATTGTTAAGATATCCGTGCGCTAGCGTATGTCACAGGCGATCTCTGGCAAATAGCCATCAGAATTTCTTACGCAATGGGCATCTTCTCGATGTTTAAGACCGGCGTGTTTCCTATCTGTGCTCGAGTCGCTCCACCATCTTCGTTACTTGCCAAATCAACTAGTTCGCGATTTGGTCAAAACGCGACTCGAATTTTCGGGCGACAGCAGTCAGCGACTAAAGCACGACTTTATCAGACTAATTCATCCATTAATTGGAGACGTGGTGTTCTGTATTCGTCGGTGTCGGCCATCACATTGTTCGCGACGTCAGGATCCTCAACCATTCGGTGCGATGCTACTGGTGGTCGCAAGCACTACTCAGATTCAAGTGCGACAGTTGCCCAAGAAATCCTCTCAGATGAGCCCAGGAAATTAGGTGGTCTTGACTATCGGGAGCTTGCCATTGGCAGTTTCACTGGACTATTTGTTGGATTATTGATTGGCAAATTCAGTCGCGTACTCGCGTTCCTAGCAGGAAGTACATATCTATTTCTCCAAGTGAGTATTAATCTTCGTCGACGCTTGCCATACCCGCGAAGTGACTGACATATTGCACAGTTCCTAGCCAGCCGACGGGTGATCACGCTGCCATATAATCGATTTTACACGTGGGCAAAAAAGCGCTACGGAAATAAGGAATTAATTTTGGAGAACCTGTCGTTCAAGGTTGCCTTTGGTGCAGCAATGGTTGTCGCTGCTGCAAGTGCATAGTAGTCTCTACGGAATTTTGATATGTATCTGCTACATCGGTTTTATGGGGAAACAATTTTAGTAGTCATGTAAATAGCAAAGCATGTATTGATAAGATAATTTGCACAAATTACAAAGTCAATCGTATTTTACCTCATGGCACCACCATGTTCTAGAATCCAAGTAATTATCTCATCATATAAGTTATCTCCTAGAAGTGCCACCGAATCCTGTTGACGGTCTGTCGCGGGAGTCACGATCTCTTGATACCGAGCTTGAGCTTGTCCAAGCGCTTCGGCCACCGAATGAAGACCCGTATCGTCTTGCCCCAGAGCCATAATCATCATAAAACGTAGCGTTCTCGGAGGTAGTAGTCCCGGAATTGGCGAATCGATGATACAGCGCCGTAGCAGCTGCCCCCGCTCCTAAACCAGACCAAAATCCCGGTCTCCATTGACTTTCTTGTTGATATTGCTGCCATTGTCTTCGTTGATCGCCTTGTGTAGATGAAAACCACTTGCCGCTCCCATTACCATTATCATAACGAGAATAAGGCGGTGGAGGTGGCCCGCCGTCTCCTCCGGTATCGTTGTCATTATCAAACCAGCTTCCAAAAAATGAACGTGTTGGTCGGCGTCGCGCAGGTGTTGGGCTGATATTTGCTCGACTCGAAAAGTTCCACACCACATAGTATGCCAAGGCTATGAAGCCAAGGAACATTAGCAGAGTCGACAAATACGAAGAGTCTAAATCCACACACCGGCGGTTAGCTTCAATGCGATTCAGCACGAAAGACCTGCACTTACAGTCAGGTCTACCATAAGATTTGAAGTAGCTCGGTTTCCCATACCGAGCATAGCCCGCATCTGTCAGATGTATGGTATATTCCACACCGCAAGATCCGCGTAAAATATGCGGATCATCTGCAGACGAATATCCTTCGCAGACTACCTCTGTCTTACCAAGCCTAGATATTACCGTTAGATAAATATTTCTCTGTCTGGCAATGTAACCTGATGGCTGACCACTCACCTGAAGTATCCAGGAATGTCCGCTGAGCACTTCCATTGCACGTCCTCGCTGCCTCCCTCTCCAGATCCCATGTTCCTGCATTGCATGACCTCGACTTCGTACAGATCTTTAGCATCCCCACCAACCACTTTCAGCTGGGGAATAGGCTTCAGGCGCCTACCTGTAGTCATGACATCTTTTCGTAATGTTAAAGTCTGTACTTTTGATAATAGCCCTCTTTTGTCACCTCCAAAGGCTGAGATCGACTGTGGAAGGGCTAGAATCAAGACAATGATCTCCACTAACTGTATTGCTTTGATCTTCATGCAGAGTATTTCCTAATGCCTTGCTATTATTTTTTACTGGCTTCAAATATAGCGCTTCAGTGTAGTAGGTGTCACATCTAGTTCCTGGAAACAGCCGATACTGGAAGCAGCTGCCAACGACGGCTAAAACGGCCGGGACTAATGTGGTACGCGTGGCCTTTATGGTGTTCGTTGGGAGTTCTGGAAGCCACGTATCATAGCGTTCATGACTTTCGACACTCAATGACATAATGCTCGTTCCTTTACCATCTACTTTACAATTCAGTTACACAGTCCTCCAACGAAAGTGGCAGGAATAACGTATTGAGGTTCGTCACAAGTAGACGCACAGTAGAGCATGTCCGAGCGCAGGTTGCGACTTACCATCCGCAATACATTTGCCACCAATGGAAATGCTCTACGTCGAACGTCGAAACTGATATTATAAAGATTATAAAGAGATAATGACAAATGTGACACTGCTATTGTGTAATCATACAAAAACAAAAAAAATGCACTACTGAACGCTTTACCATATACAACTAACACAATCCACGATCAATATACTATCCTAAGACGCAACAAGAAACTCAAGGCGCATAATTTATGACGCGGACATTCCCCTAATCGAGTTAGTACACGATGATTTCTCCTGTTGCAATAATGTGGAACTTACGTGATGGACAAATCTCTCATGCCCTGCAAAACCTGCTCGACTCTACTATCTAGGAAACCACCAGCGTACTCCTCTCTAGTACTTGGATCCAAATACTGCTGCACCTGAGCCATTCTAGTGTATGCCTCCGAGCAAAATTTAAGCTGGATCTTAACGAGAGCCTCAAATGACGGATCGAGGTATGGAACACGCAAGTCAATCAACTGAGGCAATTCGCTGATGAGTTGATTATTTAAGTCCTCGTAAATCTGTTTGGCAGTCTCGGCATCTTTCTCAGCCTTTGGTAACTTCTGGACATCATCAGATGGTTTGTCGATGAGCTTTTTGACTTTAGACCTCATGGCATCGTAATCCAGCAGCTTGTGGTTGCGCTTCTTGATCGCGTCGTTAATATCCGGAAAGTAGGAGCAGAATCGGGAAATGGGTTCTAAAACTGTCGCACGGTACGGACCATCCAAGGCTTTGACGGTGTCGGCGTCGAGATCTTCGACCGCCGTGCGGTAGAATTTGCTCACACCATCGTTGACGCCGGCCTCTCCGTAGAAAGCGTCAATCGTTTCAGCGATACGTGTCTGAGCAGCAGTCATAGCTATCCAAAACTGTCAGCCGTTCTCATTCATATCATCAAAATGCCATAATCTACGCACCTCGTAGCGAATCGAGGTAACCTTTGGCTTCCTTCTGTAACTTGTTGGCGGCCGATTCGAGACTGAAATTCTTTACTCAGCATCCATATTCGAGCTTAACATCTCCAGACAAGTACTCACGTTCTGAACCTGCGTTCTTCTAGCTCAAACTCCCTGTCAATCGTTTTTTCAATCTGACCTGTCTTCATCATGACCTGCACAGTCCTTCCGTTAGTCCGACATATCCACGATCGCTCTTCCTGCGAAAGGGAGCAGATAAACTTGTTTCAGGCACATAAACTAAACCGAAACCACATACAGTTGTACCGGCACGATTCACTGCCTTCTTAAACCCGGACCAACTCATCGTTGTGGCAGAATTATGATATCAGTCGCAGCTATATATAGTAGTCACACGGATTCAGATTACTTCCAATAGAGTCAATAACACAAAGAATGAAGTAAGTCTCTTGTGATTAAATAATAACGGGGATGAGAGAAAAACCGGCAATGCAAGGTGAGAGCGTCGTAGCCTCGAACTGATGACGGTGCGCTGAGGCCGCAGCGCTGACGACTGACTGACGTTACGCGCAACGGATGTCACGGATACAGTTCTGCATCACTCGGTCGTGTTGTGCGTATTTAGTGTTGCAAGTACGCGAAGGTGGGTGGTTACACTGCCACAATCGGTGCACAGCCACGTACGCTATAGCGCCGCACCAGACCACAGAACCATGGACTTATCGTCGAAGTAATCCAATACACTATTGCTCCGATTCAAGTTGATCGAGATCCGTATCGGTACGGAATACAACGCTCACTATGCTGAATGAAGGCGAATATTCGTTGGTCCCATCACCGGGGTTTGTAGTGAAGACAGCATTGCAGATTCCAACGACGGATCCCACGGCTTCAGCGGGCACAAAAGTATTTTTGAACATATGCTACAATAAGCGTGTTCCTGAAGCGCCAAGTATTAAGACAACTCGAAATTGTGCTAATGTGTTCTAACAACTTCAAAGGCGGATTTGAGAAAATTGAAGAGGCAATAATGCGTGATGATTGGGCCATACCGGTCATTGTGTCGTCGGCAAGAGAAGATACGGATAAAGGTATTGATGTGTCTACATGTGGCGCGAGAGCTAGACTAACTGCGATTATCTAGCTGGGTCGAAGTGCTTGGTTTACGATTGCTGTGCGAACACGAAAATACTCCAATACGCTCTTCGTGACAGTAACGTCCGCCTCGTCCTCATCGAGTCTTGTTTAGAGGTAGCAGAGCACCATGCAGGAACAGTTTTTTCTCGAGGTATTTTGTCGACCAATGACTGGATACTCTTGAATGCGCTGACATTTTTTTTGCAGACTATAAGCTACCGAAATTAAAGTGGAAAGGCCCTATGGGAGTCCCAATTGTATATCGTGATGAAGCAGCATCATATAAGTCAGTCCTGAATGACGACGCTGCAACGACTAAACCTACCATTGCTTCGACATTAGATGATCTCGCAAAGAATATAACGAATGATGACCACCTGCAGAATGCCAATAATAGTATAAAGGAACCATCGTCCCAGACAATGGCCGAGTCCAATAACTCTTTGTTATTTGTCGAACAGGATGCGGACCAGGGCGCCAATGGTATTTCGTTACTTCCGAACATGGTGAACAAAAATTCGAAGAAATTAGTTATTGAAGAGATTTATACCAAGTCATCAGAAGACTTGACGCCAACTCCACCAGATAACAAGGCAAAGCCATCTAATGTGAATGTCAGAAATCTGCAAAGAACATTGTTTCCCATGTATCAAGTCTCGGTGACATCAGACGACACAAAGGCGCTTTCCTCAGCAATCTTGGAATTGGTTAGCCCACAGCTGTTAGTTATCAAACTACAAGGGTCTATGTCGAAAGATGTTGAGGTCATGGTTCCTCCCGGGGCGAACTTAGAAAAGATGCAGGTATTCTTTGCAATGGACACAAACAACTTGTCCATATTTTTATGATTGGCCGTAACATATCAAAAACTTGATAACACACGAAGCGAGACCGAGTTGTATTCTCAGTCCGTGCTGGACTGGGCCCACGCCATAGCAGAGGTCGATCTAGATTGTGGAATATGCGGTATGGTCCACTGGTATTAATTGGTAGATGATAACGTGGGTTCAATACTACCGAGAAATGCAATCGCAATTTGAGAACAGCTAGTAGAGATGCCGCTGCTGATACTGATATACACTTCCTAAAATCCGAAGCAAGTCTCGATATGAACGGAACGACGAATTAAATTGTTGTGAATGGCAACACTGAACATCGCTTTGCAGCGCCATCGCCTGGATTTCTGCCATTATGTGAAATAATTATGAAATCAATTACCACTAATAAAATTCAGTGCAAATGCACACTCTGGAAACCGGAAACTAGTAAGCCATGCAGTGTACCCTAGAAAACCAAGCGAAACAGAAGACTAAAACCGCTCCTTTAACCGCGACGCCACAACTCTAAGATTTCCGTACACTTTGCCCGGTGGGCTACCTAAAATTAAACTGACGACGGATTCTCGTGCCATTCTGATATTCTGAAACCCTCCCAATATGTGAATCTTGCTATCTGCAAGGACTATTCGCGTTCGTGTAGCGTTCTCGATAGCGAACTTGGTTTTACCATCTTTGCCTGCTATTCGGCCGATCGCACGGGCGAGATGGTCACCCTGGAGAGACTTGACATCTTTGATTTCAAAGGATTCGATATACAGATCGTCTAGTCGAAGAAGCGCAATAGCGTCCTAGAAAGAGTTAGTTCGGAAATGACGACCAAGCGTTTGGAGGAAACAAACTTACGTCGACGTCGAAACCAAGGGTAAATGCTTTAATAAAGTCGGCACCCTTCTGAATAGCACCGGCATCATCAGTCTGTCTATTTGTCTATTTTCATTCCGTCAGCATGCCGTCTCCTGTATAGGTACCACATCGCCATATATACCCTTAATTCTACAGTCTTTGTTCGAATGTTCATTCTCACTTGTAATTTCAGATGCTCAACCAGTGGTGGGTATATCTTCGTCCACACGCCCTTCAATGGAGTCATTCTATGTGGTGGAACGGGCACCTTTCGTGATTGTGATTTTACGCGAACCTATATTACATAATGCAATTAATTACTGATCTATGTCCAGCGATTATGTTTACGCACCCGTCTCTCCTTTGCACTTCCAAACTTCGGCCGTCCGTCAAGGTCAATTTCCATGCCAACTGCAGAAGCAGTAGGGACTTCGGTCCCTTCACCTAGACCTGAGGTCGTAGTTGCAAGAGCATCGATCAAAACCTCGTTATCTACCTTGCGATGGTTAGACCCTCTTCCTCCACCGGCTGTGTCCTCGAAAGCAAGATAAAATTGCTAGTTACCATCATAATCATCAACCTCTATCTTTTCAGCCACTATTTCGGCAGGCTTCTCGCGTAGAGCTGTGGGTGCAGGCATTTCGCATAAATTCCAGTGTCCTATTAATTATCCGACAAAAAAATTTGTACATGTTGACGTCGCGTTTGGGAGATCTAAACTCCCGGTATGAAACGTACGCGAGTTCGTCGCAAATTACCCGAGCCAGTACAGGATATACGCGGATAAGTTTGCAAATGCTTAATAGCTTGCATTGCATTTAATCAGGACAAACTTAAATTTCCAGTTTGAGTTTCCTGTCTCCGAGGTTTTGAGTAGTGCCACACGTAAATTTATCTCTCATCTGTCCAGCACCACTTCTTTAGAGGACTTCAGCTAATTAAATCAATATGCACTTATGTGGGACTATATGGTCGATGATAGAACACGACATATATCATTGAGCTGTGAGCTTGATTGGTTTACCGCCTACCGGATGGCATAGAATCGAATCATAACCCCTGTCGCGTGGGATTGAAGACTGGAGAGTTTGAATTGATAGTCAACGCTGAGAAATACGAAAATTATGCAATATAACCTTGCAGCGCGCAATCGACGGCAGAGGGGTACTGGAAGTGGAGGCAGCGGAATCGCGCGATGGTGTCGATGCAGAACGGGAACGGGAACGGCTACAAAGATATCCAAGATGCTTGTAAAACCTCCAAACAGTGACTACTACTTTGAATATACTATCATGTTTAAATTGCTGTCCAGATAGTATTGAGATAAATGATCATATCAAATATGCCTCTTGCACGGCCGATACCTCTATTGGAGTGGCAGAAATACGAGGTGAAGTCTGAGATAACCGACAATATACATAAAAATTATCTTATTCGTTGAAATTACCAAGCGCAATGCCAATACCGCGACACCATCAATAATATGAAGCATATCACTTTCCTCTAAACTCCACTAACATATCCCTGGAATATACATAACGAAAATTCTGACCAATTGCAATTATAAGTGTCCAAATACACACATCTAAAATCAACTCCATTACTGGGACACGAACACTTTATGACCCACCCAGCCTATGACCCCTACCCCATCTAAATGATACACTTGATCCCTCTGGCCGTGAATTAGATGACGTACTTCCGGGCCTTCCAGATGCTGCGGGAGCACTCGGATAGTACGCACGTCCAAACGGCCTTTGCACATGTCTAGTATCTGTTGTCCATCCAGATTCAACAGACCACGCCGCAGGCAACAACTTCTTCAACCATTGCGGAGTCTGGATAATAGGGCTTGGTGGGCTGCCTGGCTGCGACATCTCCAAGTGTTGATACAAGTAGGACGCGACCACGCCGGTTACTGATATGAGAAATGACGACTGACCCCCAATAAGCAGTTTAAACGCAAGGAGAACAGCCGGAAGGTACTTTGCCTTGAACGTGATACCAAAATAAAACTTCACAATCCGCTCAGGATTGTATTGTGACCATGTATGCGTAAGAGCAACCAATAAAGGCGCCAAATATGCCAATCCACCGGTGAAGTAATTCAAACCCTAAAAATGCTAGTTAAATAACATAGTCCAATATTCTAAGATGAAGAAAATGTAATATAGATAGCAAGATGTAGGGAGCCACGACCACGACCACCAGCAATTAATCGTGCAGGCAGGTTTCTCATAACAGCGCCCACGATCCCTGCATATGAATTCTCAATTATATGCGAATGATTGACTCAGAGAATCATACACAGGGCTCAATCTTCTCCATCACCAGAACCCAGAAACCTATGGAGCATAAAGGCCTTGGGGCAGAAACAGGAGTACTCAAATTGAAATGATGTATACAAAATCGGCAAAGCTAAACAAAAACACAACTTACAGCAATAACACTGCCGAGAAGTGTTAGGAAATAGATGTAGTCTGCTGTATATCCTCGAAACTTTTCCATCTCGACATCTTTGCTATAAGTATAAACTAATAGTACAGTTAAACCTATCCTTGAATCACAACGCTAATGTATACTTACACATATAAATCTCCATCAATTTTGACATGGGATCTCCGCCAACAACAAAGAAAGCTGTGACTGAGGCAACAAAGTAAGTACGCGCTCAAATACTATCATAGTCACCCTAACAAGTCGAAATCGACTTACGTGGCCTCCATAATTGCAACTTATATACAGTCAATGGCCAGTAATTAAGAAGCAAAGCCGGCGAAATGACATTCAGAAGAATGCCGAAGGTCGTGCCTATCGTTCCGAGAAGGAACACCCGTGTTATTGGCGGAACCGAGTATATGAAACTATTGGCAAAGGTGTTGGCAAAATCTTTTCAAACTGAATGCAGATCTAGACCTAAAGAGTAAACTGTCGGACTTACTCTACAATCTCGTTGGCCATTGATATGTCGTCCCAGTGAACCAGTTAATTCACAGTCGAAAATTTTCTCACTGAGGAGAAGAAACGAATAAGAATTGAGCAGTAGTGTGGTTTGATCTCCAGCAGATTAAGCAACGACTGGCCTCGAACGTCGAATGATCTCGGTTGAGCACCACAGCATCCCCAAACCCTGATGGCCAGCTGGATCCACCGTATTCCTTAGCCCTTGTTTGCACAAGTGCAGCGTGTCGCACGCATAATTGATTTGACGCGTTCTGTTCGCGTCGCACGCGTCTCTCTTCTTTCCTTTGTACTCGGTTCCGTCCCTTTGACAAAGTTCCCGGCACAACAGCGCCCTCGGCGATTTTCCGCTTACGCACTCGATTTCAAGAATCACGCCGTCACCGTACATAGATAACCAACCCTTGAGCCGACATGGGCGCTGACGGTCGTCTCGCGCTACTACGTGAGGCGAAGAAGCTGAAGGCAGAGGGCAAGTCGCGCCTGTCGACCTACAAACTAGAGGAATCCGAAGCAATCTACGATGAAGTTGACGAAGCAGGGTTTAAGCAAGTTATTCGAAAGAGATTGATGAATGAAGACTTTGTCGTCGACGATAATGGACTGGGATACGCCGATAACGGAACCTATGATTGGGACCACACTGGAGAATATGAAGAGAGTGAAACTGACGACGACGGTCCCAAAAGAAGTGAGCAACTTGAAATAGTTACAGATTTATATGGTGTGGTGCTAACGGCTATTCCACAGAGAAGAAAAAATCAAAGGAGAAGAAAGGCGGTGACTCCAAGAAGCAGGAAAATGCGATGGAGAAGTTCGTGTCCAAATCGTCCTTCTTACCGAAGAATGGTGCACCTGTGCGTATCAATAGAGGCGCGACATGAGATATATCGGCTAAATTTGAGTTTAGAGAATTGCTGCTGCGGACGATAAGGACTTTATGGAAAACTTGCTAGGAGAAGTCGAGAGAGCCAGTACGCGCAAGCCAACACGGAATACATCGTCCGGACTAGGAAATTTCACGAGCTTTTCTCGTTCGCTTGCAAAGCAATACGACTCACCTCCTCTTCGAAGTAGGCCAGTGAATTTGACTAGCTCAGACGTTGCAAGAGAGGACGCGGGTCCTGTCGAACTATCCTCGCCTCACAATGGGAACATGATGGACGTAAAGATGGAGGAGACTGACCACACAATGAACTTGCCGTCGTCACCGAGTGAGTTAAAGTCCAAGTCCAAAAGTTATAAAAGGTTCGAGCAGGTTTCCGACCATGACGATTCCAATATGAGTGATAATGGTACCTTTGACCGGTCAAACGTCGTATTCAATGCTGAGGATGAGCAAGTCGAAGAGGAAGAAGACGAGCAGGGGGAAGATCTGGCAATCGAGAGACCTACTGGTGCATCCACAAATATTCCTGTCATGAGTGTCAACATATCCGCATCTAAGCCTTCGCTACCAAAAGCAAAGCCGAAGTCGGTCACAGATGACCCACGCACTGACCCAGTTGAAGGCTCAGACATGTGGACGACCATGAATTCAGCACTTCCCGTTGCATTGGCATCATCTCCAGCTCCGAATATGGCGCCAACAGTCGGAAAGCTTCCTTTATCTGAAGTCGAGGAGGACGATGGAAGTGTCAAAATGTTCTGGACGGATTACTGCGAGTTGGGCGATCGCTTGTTACTTTTCGGCAAGACGAAGCATAAGAAGTCGAATACCTATGTCAGTTGCATGGTTCAAGTCAGCGGTATCATGCGAAAGCTTTACTTCCTACCGCGATCTCATCGCGTCGGTAAGAGTGATTTTCTACGGACCATAGCTAGGGTTTTGGGCTAACATTCTAGTAAACGGAATCGAGACGGAAGAACAGGTGACCATGCAGGAGGTGTACACCGAAGTGTCGAAGCTGTTCAGCAAAGACAAAATCGAATGGCGGTCCAAACCATGCGAGCGTAAATACGCATTTGATCTTCCAGACATTCCTCACCAGAGCTCGTATCTTATGGTCCTGTATCCGTACTCCCATAGACAGTACCCACAGGACTTAAAGGGCGAGACGTACACGCACGTTTTTGGTACATGTACTGCACTTTTTGAGCAATTTGTGTTGATGAGGCGAATTGTGGGGCCGTGTTGGTTAGAACTTCGGGATGTCGATGCAAAGAGCATCACAAATGTAAGTTTCTCGCATGTTTGTTATTGGTAAATGACTAATTGTCACAGTCATCCTGGTGCAAAGTCGAGCTTGCAGTCAACAGTCCAAATGCCGTCACGCCGCTTCCAGATGGAGACGCGCCACAGATGACATTGATGAGCATCGCGCTCCGTACAGTAATGAACCACAAGGACAACAAGCAGGAAATCGTGGCCATTAGTGCCCGCGTGTTTGACAACATCCATCACGACACGACCGAATCTCCGGAGAACCTGCGTCCGTACACGTTCACGATCGTGAGACCTATCGGCTCTGTATTCCCGGCTGGTTTCGAGGCCGAAGTTAAACGGAAGGGCCGTGGTACGATATCGCTTGAGAGAAATGAGCAAGCGTTGCTCAGCAATTTCCTTGCTCGGGTACAGAAATATGATCCAGACGTGTTCATGGGACATAACCTCGACTCAGTTGACCTCAACGTCCTGCTGCACCGGATCAAAGCCCGGAATGTACCAAATTGGCACCGAATGGGCCGCGTGAAACGGTCAGAGTGGCCGCGTTCGTTCGGTCGCGGTGGCGCGTCCGCGTTTTTCGCAGACAAACAAGTTGTGGCCGGCCGACTTTTGTGCGACCTTGCGAACGACCTTGGCAAGTCTGTAATGGCGAAATGCCAGTCCTGGAGCCTTACTGAGATGTGCAGTCTTGTGCTCGGCGTGAACAGATACGAGACGGAAGAAGTGGACATGAAGAAGCTGTCGAATTGGACGGACACGGCGACGGGGTTGTTTGAGTATATGATGCACTGTGAACTTGATACGCATTTTATCGCTGCCGTGGCGATCAAGACCCAGATGCTGCCGCTCACGAAGCAGTTGACTAATCTTGCAGGTAATTCCTGGGCAAGGACTATGAGCGGCACGAGGTCAGAGAGAAACGAATACATTTTGTTGCACGAGTTCACGAAGAACAAGTACATTGTCCCGGACAAGCAGCAATTTAATCCTGCGCAGCACAAGAAACAAGACCTGGATGACGACGAAGAACACAACGACGATGATGCCGTCGTTGGATCTAACAAGAAAAAGGACAAATTCAAAGGAGGTCTCGTTTTCGAGCCCGAGAAGGGCTTGTATGACAAATACGTGTTGGTTATGGATTTTAACAGTTTGTATCCGAGCATTATTCAGGAGTACAATATCTGTTTCACGACCGTTGATCGTTCGAATTGTGTAAGTGACAGCATTTCCCATCTATGAGATACACTGTGATTTTAACATTTCTAGACTGAGACGGACGACATGGTACCGGATCCGCCGTCTTCGGATATGCCTCTGGGTATTCTTCCTCACTTGATTGCCACTCTTGTCAGTCGTCGCAGACAAGTCAAGAGTCTGATGAAAGATCCCAAAGCCACTGGCGTCCAGAAATCACAGGTGCGCGTCTTTATGACTCCCTTCTTCGCGGATTCTCTTACTGACAGTCGCAGTGGGACATCAAGCAGCAGGCACTCAAGCTTACCGCTAACTCGATGTATGGTTGTCTCGGGTACACGAAATCCCGGTTCTATGCTCGGCCACTCGCAATGTTAACAACGTACAAGGGCCGGGAGATTCTTACCAACACCAAAGAGCTGGCCGAATCAATGCAACTCAAGGTCGTGTACGGTGACACCGATTCCGTCATGATCAACACGAACTGCGACGTCTATGCGGACGCGCTCAAGATCGGCAATGAGTTTAAGAAGGCCGTGAACGAACGATACCGGCTTCTCGAGATTGACATTGACAATGTATTTCAACGCTTGCTAATGCACGCGAAAAAGAAATACGCGGCGTTAAATTGCGTGGAGGTAAACGGCAAGCTGGAGACGCAGGTCGAAGTCAAAGGTCTGGACATGCGTCGGCGGGAGTACTGCGCTGTTTCGAAAGAAGCGTCGAGTTTTGTGTTGACGAGGATTTTGTCGGGCGAGCCAACAGAGACTGTCGTCGAGAAGATTCACGAGTACCTGCGGGAGCTCGGGGATCAAGTCCGGAAGGACTCTATTCTGCTTCAAAAGTTTGTCGTGTACACTAAACTCGGCAAGGAGCCTGAGCAATATCAAGGCGGCAAATCGATGCCACAGGTCCAGGTTGCTTTGAAACGGAAAGCCCGTGGGGAGAAAATCTTCGCGAACGACGTTATACCATACATCATTGCTGGCGGAGAGGGCAGTAATTTCGCCGAGCGCGCCTATCCCCCGCCGGACGTCACGAAGGCCGGCTCAGACCTCAAGCCCGACCATGAGTACTATCTCGCGAAGCAGATTTTACCGCCGATCGAACGTCTTTGCGGTGCGATTAACGGCACGGATGTGATGCGGCTTGCCGACTGCCTCGGACTCGACACTCGCAAGTACGTACTCCACAACTCTGGGGATGCTGGGCCGGCGTTTGACCTTGCGCCGCTGGAGAGCTCAATCAGCGACGCCGAACGGTTCCAGGATGCCAAGCGACTAGAGTTGCGATGCCCGTCGTGTTTGAATGAATTCCAATTCGAAGGCCTCTTGCAGTCGGGCAAGATCTGCACGCCGTCCGGTATTCGGTGCGACAAGTGCGAGAATCATCTCGCCGTGTTCTCGATCGTCGCGCAATTGGAACGTCAGATCCGGCGGGAAATAACACAGTATTACAATGGTTGGGTTGTGTGCGACGACAGTTCATGCGGGAACCGAACGCGGCAGATAAGCGTGTACGGCAAACGGTGTATCGGGAAAGACGGTCTTGCGCAGTCGTGTCGTGGAATAATGCAGTTTGAGTACACGGATAAAATGCTATACAACCAATTGCTTTACTTTGACTCGATATTTAATGTGGACAAGGCGAAAGGAAAGGGAGACGTAGAGGTTGATGCGTTGGCGGAGCACAATCGTGCGTCGTTTGAGATTGTGATGGGTGTTGTGGGGAAGTATTTGAGTGACTGTGGACGGCGATATGTGGATTTCCACAATATCTTCGACTTCATGCAGAGGTAGAAGAGACGCATTTGTAATGGATATGTTATCGGCATGTGTACTATAGTTTACTATACATCAATGATCCTCATATTCGAGTCCATCTTCGTCATCCCGTACTCTGTCCCCGTCCATGTTGTCCCTGGCAAGCATGGCCTCCAACGCAGAAATATCGCCGGGAAAGCTCTCTCTCCGCCGCCCCCCCTGTGCAACAGGCAACCTCCCGTCAGCAGTAACATGCTGCATCAAGTTCTCCCTCTTGATCTCCTGAATCTCCTCTCTCCTCTGCGCACTCGCCATGTCCTCATTACTCATTCTGGCAAACTCTACCGGGCTAATTTCGCCTTCCGCGAGCCGCCGGGCAAGCGCAGGATTGTGTTTTAAGTTCAACAATTTCTCGCGCAGGACCGGACGATTGATGTGGCCGTTGTTCATATCGAACAATGCTTCCTCGACCGCGGTGCCGATGCTAGATATCGACGCACGACGAGCGGGTGGGAGCGGCGGCAAGCCGCCGCCGCCGGCGGTGTCGGCGGACGTGCAGACGGACGACTCGATTGCGTTGGAGATTGCTATAGCTGACTTTCTTCGTGCATCAGTCATGCTCGTTGATAAATTCGACAGCAAACGTAAAATTATTCCCACAGGTTAAAAGTTGCGAATGACAATTAAATACGATCCGTTCCGGAAGGGAGGAGGTGGGATGATCATCCCCGCCAGCGCTCAACGTAGAGCTGTGCGGCTCGTGATCTTAACTCTATTGCGTCATGCCACATTAGCGTCATGCGTCCTCCGCATCACCGTGGCGCATGATCGTGAGGCGCGAATCGTAGTGGCTGTGACTTGGGGTGGTAAGGGGGGGCAATCACGCCGGGGGATTACAGATCACGCTAGTGCTGCGAGTGGAACCTAATTTTATTTGATCTGGAGTGTGGGGGTTGACGTGTGGCTCATTTGTTGTGACCGTGGCTGTCCACCCCGTTCAAGTTGCGGGACCCACAATTGGCCAAAAGCGGAAGCCAACGCGCGGTCGGAACTAAAAATCAAATGTTCTCGAACTCAATGGAATAACAGGCACAATCCGATTTAAACTCTCCGACATCTCCGATTGGGGTCCACTCTTGGCAACTCCGCGCTGGCCTCATCTCCACATTTTCGCTTAAAAGCAGAATATGCACCATGCATTGTATGTCTTGCCACCTTGCAGGCAAAATCTGATTTTACCATTTGCTATGTACACAGAATTGAACATATTTTTGCAACGGAAGTTCATAATTAATATTGAGCTAAGGACAATAATCACTAAACTTTTGTTCAGTCACTCACGTTGAATAACACGAAACTATTTTAAACTCCGCCCAGCTAAAATAACCGATGCAAAAAAAAATAACGAACCGACAACGACAAAAGATAATACATAAACAACGCCATGAATAAATAACAAATAATAATAACACAAGAGCTAACTATGTAAAATATGTACTCAACTATAGACAGCACAAATCCAGCACATGTTGATGAAATAATAATGCAAAGTAAACAATACACATTCTCAATCACACAAGCACGACTAAAATATGCTTCACGCGAGAATAACGACAAGTAATTCCAAACTGTAGAAATTCGCCCATACCTTCCCATTTCCAATATCCAATGCAAAATCAATGTAAAAAGATGCCAAAGTGATACTCCGCCGCCCTTCAAATCATAATGTCATATCTCAAAATATAATTGATTCTCTACCAACCTCGAGCATGATATCCGAACTCGGTGTGGTCAAACTCCGCGCGGTCACCGTAGCTGCTTCCAGCCACGACGC
The DNA here is from genome assembly GCF_038497645.1 of Lipomyces chichibuensis. Lineage (NCBI taxonomy): Eukaryota > Fungi > Ascomycota > Lipomycetes > Lipomycetales > Lipomycetaceae > Lipomyces > Lipomyces chichibuensis. The sequence continues at coordinate 117,980 of NW_027117465.1, read as the reverse complement.
GAGATGGTTCAGGATAATGCGTCAGGTTGGCAACGTCGTGCGAAGTGTGGCGGCGTTTCAGAAGCGCTGCAGCCGTCACGTTCTTTTGTTGACGCTCCCAGAGTAAGTTCCGTCGTAGTGATTCCGACAGCTCGGTAGCTAACATGTTGCGCCGGGTACTGCGTGGTGACAACGGTGGTTGCGATTTCGACGCAATCGATGCTGATGAAGCGGTTACTGGCACAATGACGGGCTCGGTGGTCGTCGTCAACTTCGACGAGCGGTTTTCCCTCTCGACACTTTCGGACGGCATATGGTGCTCTAGAATTGGCCCCACAGCCGGCTGGTTATGGTGCACTGTAGCGGACGCACGACGGGACGACGCTATTTGCTGCTGTTGTAATAACTGCTGCTGGATCTTTGACGACCGCGACGAATTCTGTTGTGCATACGTGGCAGCAATAGCAGGTGTAGACCGCGATCCGACAGTTGCCAACGTCACTCGTTCCGGCTCGGTGTGTAGCAATGTCGACAACATCGACGGACGAGATGTAATCATCGGCCTCTCTTCCCGTACGAAGAACGAGCTCTCGTCAAAGCTAGGCGGTCCACTCTCGTCAACGGAGTCCCAGTCAGAGTCAGCGTCGTCGATCGCGCTTTCGGAAACCACATCCTCATCGTCATCTTCAATGTCGTCGTCTTCGTCGTCCTCAATCTCTCCTGATGAGGGAATTGTGACAACTTCTTCTCGGAACGACGTTCGCTTGTGACCACCCTTGCCATTAAATGCGGAAGAGGCGGCTGGCGGTGGCTTCTTCCCACTAAACGAACTTCGTAAATTCGACGCCTGGCCGGTGGTGGCCATGCCGTTGCCCGCTGGTGAGACACTCTCGCCGAAGCCGTCTGATTCACTTGGCGATGATTCTATGAAAAACATCTTCTTTTTATCTCCGGCGTTGCGGGCCGCCACACGTGCCGCAAAACCACCGGCACTGTCGTTTTTGGAGACCGGCTGAGGCTGCGATCGGGGTGGCGCAATAAACAGCTCGCTCCGGACGGAATGCACAGAAATTGCAGAAGGTGAGAATCCGCGTACGATGCTAGTGGAGGACGGTGCTGCTCTAGACAAGTGCCGGTCCGAGTCGGTCTCTGAGTCGGAAGTGTAAGCGGACCGCGGCAGCGGCTGCTTCTGGATTGGAATATCGACGGCAACTGGTTTTTGCGCAGGCACAGCGACAGATGGCTGCTTGGGCATGACCAACGCCGATCCAGCGATTTCCTTATTCGCCTCTATCAGGCTTTTCTGTTTCTGTTGTAGGGCGAGTTGTTCTGACCGAAGAGCCTTCCAGTGTTCGTCCTGCGCAATGTTAAAAGTCTCTATAACTTTCTGAAACCTATCGGTGGTGCTGGACTTTTGCATCGGTGGCCGAGAAGGCTTTGGGGCTTGCGCGTGGTGGTCAGACGACGCGGACTCGACACTGGACGAGAGATCAGGACACGGGGAGCTGGATGAGGAGGATTTGGAAGAGCGGTGGACGGCGTCGTTAGTAACGAACGCCTCGCGGTTCCAGAGCCGCCAGGACAGGTTCTCGAGACGACGTCCGTTTTCGAGGTTCTCGGCACATTTGGAGAAGACAGTCCAGATGGAGAAAAGGTTTTCAGCATCGGAGGTGTCTAGCTTTGAGATGTTGTCGACGGCGAGCGAGAGGAACGGGTCCTTTAGTTTCGGCGGCATCGTTGCCGAGTGTCGAATAGGATGTTGATGATGATGGGAGATGGAGATGGTGTTGTGAGAAGAGTACAGTACAGCTTGAAAGAAGAAAGATTGGAGGGGTGGAGAGGAAATGGAAAGAGAAGATGAGGGCAAAGGAGAAGTATTATTGAGTCCCTTCTTTTCTGGGCCGCAGAAAGGTGGGAAGGCAGTTAAACGATTTTTGGGGGAAGTTTGGTGGCATGTGCTCCTGACGGCCAATCGCGCGTCCGGCTTTAGTTCGACCGGGTCATGTGCATGAGCGCCACAAACGCGCTTTCCCCATGTGACCGCCGAAAATTCTCGTGGCGGTGCAAACATGCTGACAGTCAGTAGCGGCGATGCACCGCCACATAGGCATCAACTGCAGCCTCGAGAAGAAGCCCTGAATTGCTTAAAAGTCAGCCAACGCAATTTTTAATAAACCAGCACAGCACATCATATCATAGAATTATAAAAGCAGAAACAGCAGCATCAGCAGCGGGAATAATAATCCTACTACTACTAATAATAATAATAGTAATAATACTATAATAATAACAACAACAACACTCACCCATCGCAACCAGCGCAGATCCGTCCATTGCGCCGTGAACTGCGTGTCCATTTCGTACCCTGTCGGCTCGATGTGACCAATGCGCATGTATTACTGAAACCAGTTCCTGTGATGCTGTTTGTTAGCCCGTGAATGCAAAGTTCTTGTGGAAGTCACACTATTAAACTTGGACAAACTCACACTCGGCGGCAACTGCAGACCAGCGAGTGCCGCGTAGTGCCCACCGAGCACCTGTTCAACTGCTCCGAACGACGCATCCTCCGCGACTTCCTCGCCTTCGTCCCATCCTCGTCCGAGGACTCGTGCGGCCCGACTACCGAGCACCTCGTCTGCGGCCGGCATCGTGTTCGCTCCACGATACACACGCCGGCCCATGGCTGCGTCCGCACCGGCCATTGCGAGCGCCTGTGCGGTCCGCGTTCCAACTGTGCGACGCCCAGCGGCCACCGTGTCGTAGACCGTCAGTCTACGTCTCCTCGCGCCGCCATTCTCATCGTCGACGTCCTCGCGATCTCCATCTAGGTCTCGATCTCGGTCTGCGGTTTCCCTGCCTGTCTGTTGTACCATTGCACTTCGCGTGGCTCGGGTCACTCGCGCCGTAATTAGGCTGCGGCGTCCATGGCGGTGCGTCCGCTTCTCCTGCTCCTCGTATTCAGACCCGTCAGACTGTCCCGGATATTCATTAACGTCGTCCTCATGCGTGCCCTCGGCCTCGAGATTCTCATGTTCATCTTCGACCGTGAACGTTGTCCGCCGTCGTTTGGCGCGGTGCATCGTGACAATCCTAAATGCGCGTAAGCACACACTGCCGAAAACAAATGCGTAGTCGTGTACTAAACAACCGTACGTTTCGTTTCTGAATTCTATACAATCCCGACAATAGCCCACGTCATCAGTAATGAGACTCGCCCGTGCAAATCTCCGCCGTGTAGTTAACAATGAGAATTCAAAGAATAATAAAAATTGGAAGGAAGACTGCACGATCCTTGACGTCTTGTAGATGTTCAATACCAGACGAGAACCGGATTTGTCTCGTGCAGTTGCGGAATAAACGCCGAACTGGTGGCGCGGCTACGCTCCGCTAACAGATTTTCAGGGGCTTCGCGACCGTACTATTATTATTGTCGATATCACCACTACCGAAATTTATTATATCGTCAAAATGGCCGATTTGCAACCGGAAATCGGCCCCGCGCGACCCCCACCACCACCAGATGACGACATCCAGCGTCAGGCATCGCCATTCTCACTCGACAGACAACTTCTCCGCGAACTGTCTATCCCACAGCACATTCCCCCACGATACACCTTCGGCGTCCCTGATTCATCACTCACAGTCCCTTCTCCCGCATCATCGTCTGCATTAACACCGGCCACAGCACTCGCAAAGTTACTAGATGCGAAGCACGGCAAAGCGGGGTTTGATGCGCCGGAGCAAGTGCACTTCAATTACCGCCTAGCAAACGACAGGCAAGTTTTTAATCGCAGCAGACGGCTCGAGCGACTTGTGACCGACGTATTTGGCCATATCAGTGGCTTACATGCGTACGGCTCGAACTTGGCAGATGTCTGGAAGTTAGACGACGTTTTGTCAAATATATATCTGCCGGAAGAGAACTTGCGCGAGACCGACAATGACAGGTTTGCTCCTGCTGGCAAGATGGTTGATGATAACAAACGGGGCCTTGTTACCCCCGAAGTTGTACAGAGAAAGTCAAGGTGGGATCAAATCCAAGGCGAGCAGGATTCACTTGCGAAGGACAATAAATTAGATCGCCATCGAGACACAGCGGAACACGGTCGAGTCAGAACCCGTGATCGAGAACGCGATCCACACGGTGAAGACGTACGAGTTAGACACCGCGAAGACAGACACCGCGACGACAGACACCGCGAAGACAGACACCGCGAAGACAGACAGCGTGAAGACAGACAACGTGAAGACAGACACCGCGACGACAGACACCGCGAAGACAGACACCGCGAAGACAGACAACGTGAAGACAGACAACGTGAAGACAGACACCGCGACGACAGACACCGCCGCGACAGAGACCGTCAATATCGCGACCAAGAACGAGATCGCCACAGACCAGACCGTGTAAGATAATAGGAGGTTATAGAAAACAACATTGTAAATATAGGATCTTCATCTGTAATATATTTTTATATCACCACGTACACATACATTATAAATTACAATCCGTACGCCAAAATCGAATATTTACAACCAGCCATCACAATGAAAGAAGAGACCGAAATATATACAAAACACAAAAGTATGCCATTTACAAAACTTTTTGTATCAAATCGTCAAGGTACTGATACTCATCAAAACAATCTGGAACGCAAGCTGCAGCGACCACAAGCCGACCTTCCTCATCCGGCGAGACCGTTCCTCCTCGTCTTTGACGTTCGCGGCAATCGCCTCGTACACTTCAGCCGATAGATCGTCCATCAGGCCACTATCGAAAACGGTCCAGCTTCCGTCAAATTCACACAGTCGTTTCACAACCCGACAGTTGATCGGAATGTACGTGTTGCGGCTATTGATATATGCCACTATCGGGCGCACCAGCGCGTTGTTAATGTACGACAATTCCGGCGCAAGCAGCGGCACGGCAGCCCGCACATTGTTCAGTTGAACGCGCAGATCAAACACGACGTACTTTTCCGGATCTTTCTTCGCAATGAGGTTACTGCTCGGAATCGCCATCACATCATCCAGGTCAATCTTATTCCAATTCTTCAATCTATGGAACAGTTTCTTCAACAACCACTTATCCTGCGGATCCTTGTCATCCTCCTCATCCATAGGCTTATCCCTGTTTCGCCGCCGCGACCGCAATGTATGTTCCCACCGTTCCACAATCTCGTGCACCACTTTCGAAAACATCGCATCACTGTCATCAGACGGAATCATGATATCCGCAATAATATCCACGTCTCCGCTTGTGATCCAACTAAACGGACCCTCACCTATGCCTCGGTTCAAATGGTCTATATTCACGCCATCTATCCGCAGCCGCGATGTCTTTTTCCACGGATTGGGCTGCGTTGACCGATGTCGATCGTCGTCGCCGAAGTTCGCATTACTCGGCAACTGCCGTGGGTGAATCGTAAACAACGAGTCGTCGTACGAACCAGACATATGATTCGCGCACAGAAAATCGTAGAAAAGCCACTGCTTGCGCAACTGCGGCAAGTCGCATGAAAACATACTGATCTGGAACGGTCGGAAGCCGTCCGGCTGCAAGACGGTCACAAGAGAGTCTTCGAGCACGAAATGGTCAATCTCAAAGTCGCCTGGCCGGTGCTCTCTTTTGTATGAACGCGGATCCACGTTCGGGATCCATTGCACATGCGTTCGATCGACCAGCCCGCGGATGCCCTTGACCTCAACATCCTTCAATATTCCCTTGCCGTTCATCCATTTTCGGAACGACAGTGTCACATTGATAGAGTCCACCGTCAAATCAAATTGCGTGTAATTCCCGTCATCAATATCTTCGTCGATCGCTGGTATTATTTCCTTGCCCTCATTCGCAGAAGATGCTGCGGCAGCCGCTGCTGCTGCCGCGGCCGTCTCTGGCGAGCCTTTTGTCACTCGGTTGCTGTTCTTGCCTGGGCGCCGGGACACGAACACGTTTCGAAACGCTATCACCCCGTCGTTCCAATGCGGTACAATAGCGCTCTCGAATACGACCGTGATTCCCGTTTCTTTGGTCAGATAATTTCCAATCATCCTAGCCAAAGTTTCTACACTCGTCAGCTCAACTATATCGCTTTAAAAAATACATGACAACTCACCCTGAGCGAACACCGTGTTCGCAGTGAGAATCACCAAAGAGAAAAACGTAGTTGTTCCGAGAATCACCCACAACACATTCCCGACAATCAACCACGAAAAAAATGCAGACATGTCATCCATATTAAACGGTCTAACTTGTCGAATCAGTGTCCACTTGAACCGGATCCGTAGTCGATCAAATGCGCCCGTGGCTGCTTTCAAAAGTTCTTCTTTGGTCGGCCGGTGAAGATGACGCGAGACAGTGCTGCCCCAACTTTCATAGGCTGATTCAGTTTTGGATGACTCGTCGGTTTTGTGTCCGGATTTAGACTGGCCGTTCGAGAGTGTCTTCTGGCCTTCGACTGCCGGCTTATGTTGATCTTGAGTGGCCGAATCTGGCGATTGCCTGTCATCTATTTTGTTCTCAACTCTCCTGTTTATCGAAAAGGACCGTGACGGTAGCTGCTGCATCCGGCACCTTGCAAATACCTCCTTAAATTCAACCCGCGTCAACAGCGGCGTAGAATCGAATCGAGCCGGTATCTTCGCTGTCGCCACACGGCTGCTGACAGGCTGCAAGTCTGTTCGAGTTTGAATCCCGCGCGACGCCAATCTGGCCGGCACTCCTTCAAGCCGACCAAAACGCTGAATCAACTGTTTCCGGCATCGACTAATCATTGATTAGTTTAGTACTAAGGAAAGGGTCGCAAGGACCCTGTGTACGAATTGACGGCCAATGTATCTGAGTCTGTCAAATCTTCCGACGGATCGTCCAACCGTCCACGCCCTCGGTATGCACTACTGATCCGAAAATTATGTGAAACTGAAGGTTCCGATGCAGATCAGTTTGAATATCCACACCTCTACCAATAGAGTTTTTCTTGTTGAGGATTGGAGTGAATAACGAGATTTCTTGCTCTGGAAAATTTAATTAGCACGGGTCCTCGTCAGCGTCCCGGTATACTTTTCCCCACACCAGCCACCCGATCACCGTCCATACCAGCGTCAAAGAAAAAATGGACTTCACCCTGAGTCTCGTAAGTCAGATAGCCTCCGGAGGCTACTAATATCTGCCGTGAGACGTAGCGAAATCAGTACAAAAAGTTTGTCGATAAGCAGTGGGCTCTTTTTTTTAAATCATCTGCCGGAACATATTACTATGGACTGCCATAACTGAGATACGCGGCTTGCACTTTCGTAATGGACGAGGGTCTCGTACCAGCCGTCTGACGACGTAGGTTAGGGTCTCCTACTCTAGATGTCTAGAAAAACTTTCGTCATAAAATTTTTCGAAAGCCAATTATTTCACCGCAGTCTGCACTTACGATTATACGTCGTATTTAATTGTCGATCCAAATAAACGACAATATGGCGGCTACAGCGAGTGATTCCGGGGATTTTCTAATTAAGCCGGAGAATGTTGGGTCAAATGTTGATACTTCGACATGGCCATTATTGCTGAAAAATTATGACAAGTTGATTGTTAGGACAGGTATGCGTAAACTATGGGTCGACGGATTTAAGTGATTGATGTTAACGACTTTAGGTCATTACACACCTATTCCAAAGTACGCGCTTTTTGTGTTGAGATATTAGACAGATTGCGGGCATTGGCTAATGAATTATTCGTGCAGTGGGAGCACACCTTTGAAGCGAGATATCAAGAGTTATATTAGCAGCGGTGTCATTAACTTGGATAAGGTATGCCTTACTAGGACAGATTTTGATGCGATCGTAACGACGGTTAACGAATCATTTAGCCTAGCAATCCTAGCAGTCATGAGGTTGTCGCATGGGTTAAGAGAATTTTGAGGTATTCAGTTTTATCCTCGTGTGCCCTAGGAACTCGTCGTCTAACCTTCGTACAGAGTCGAGAAGACAGGTCACAGTGGTACGTTGGACCCGAAAGTCACTGGATGTCTTATAGTCTGCGTCGACCGCGCAACCCGATTAGTGAAGTCCCAGCAAGGCGCAGGTAAAGAGTACGTCTGCGTCTTACGTCTACACGACAGCATCGAGGACGAGAAACTGCTCGTGCGCCAGCTTGAGACGCTCACAGGTGCATTATTCCAGCGTCCTCCACTGATCTCTGCTGTCAAACGGCAACTCCGTATTAGAACTATCCACGAATCAAAATTGATTGAGTTTGACAATGATCGCAAGTTGGGGGTATTCTGGGTTAGTTGCGAGGCGGGAACATACATTCGGACGCTCTGCGTGCACTTGGGCTTGCTGCTCGGCGTCGGTGGACATATGCAGGAGCTGCGACGCGTGCGATCTGGTGCGATGGGCGAGGAAGACAACTTGGTTACGCTCCACGACGTTTTGGACGCGCAGTGGGTGTATGACAACAATCGGGACGAATCATACCTTAGAAGGGTCATCCGACCGCTTGAATCGCTCCTTGTGACGTACAAACGCATCGTCGTCAAGGACAGCGCGGTCAATGCGGTGTGCTATGGCGCTAAGCTCATGATTCCCGGTCTACTCAGATACGAGGCCGGTATCGAGGTCAACGAGGAGGTCGTGCTCATGACGACCAAGGGCGAGGCTATTGCGCTCGGTATTGCGCAGATGTCTACTGTCGAACTGTCGACTTGCGATCACGGCGTAGTCGCGAAGGTCAAGCGCTGCATCATGGAGCGTGATACGTACCCTAGACGGTGGGGTCTAGGCCCTGTCGCCATCGAGAAGAAGAAGCTCAAGACGGAAGGAAAACTCGATAAGTACGGCCGAACGACCGACGCCACGCCTGTGGCGTGGAAGAATGCCTATGTTGACTTGTCGGTTAACGGACATGCTGTCAAGGCAGATAATGAGGCAGTAGAAGACATTAAGATGGAGGAAGCCAAGCCTGAGCCAGTGACGGAGAAGATCAAGGAGGAGAAGACGGGCGAAGACGAAGAGGAAGCTAAGAAAGACGATGGCGAGGAGTCCCCGGAGAAGAAAAAGAAGAAGAAGAGGAAAGCGGATGACGAGAGCGGCGAGAAGAAGAAAAAGAAAAAGAAGAAAGAGTAATCTGGGCCGGGGAAGGGTTGTGTAAGAGTTAATTGCGTTTTTTTGGTTTAAAAGTTTGTTTTATTAGTTAATGCAAAGCGCTTGTTCCATTAGTACTTTGAAATGTAATATGTATTGACTGTACAAAGTATATGAACCGCCAAGCAAATCATTAGGCCGACAAACCAACAGCTGGGAACGAGGAAGAGACAGTGGCATTACCTTGGCAGAAAGAAGTATCCACTCCGCTGTAGTAGTAGTACGCACGTTTGACCACGAGCTGTATCTGGACGGGAGTGTATTTATAAACGGCAGTAGCGAGGAGCACGAAGCCAATGAAGAAAAACGAATCTAACAAACCATTAGCATCGGATAGCCAGAACCTTTGTGATCTTTTGGCAAACTACTGAGGATGAGCTGCTCCGTGCGCGTCATAACGTAGAGCGGCAATGTAACGTCATAGCGGTACTTCCATTTCTTGATAAATGTCCCCATAGAATGCAAAGAGCAATTTATTATGCGGTTGAACAAATTGTTAGACGACGAGTAGATGGTAGAAGAAGAGGAAGCGCGAGGGAGACACGATTGTAGACCCAGAGAGGTATAGCAGAGAATCGAAAACATTAAGTCCGCAACAGAGCATATGCGGAGCTTGTCCGCGGACAATTCGGAGGGCCCGGGATGGAAGAAAAATGACTTATGCGCAAACATTCACGCAGCGCGCGGACATATAGCGCCCAAGAATATTCATGCGACTGGTGATGACTATCACACTAGCAGGTTTGTATATGAACGACCGGTATAGGTACGTGTGCCAGGAAGTGTTCTCGGTATATCCTTCCGAGCATGGGTAATGTATTAGCGAATGAAGTGAAATAATTGACTGCAAATATGTTGGTCGGGAGCTTCTTTCTGAACCATTTCGGAACGGGCGGGCTACGTCATTGCAACTCTAGCTCAGGGGTGCATAAGCCTAAGCCGCAACAGGTATAGGGCACTACTTTAACTTCTTTAATTCAAAACGTCGTAACAATCTTAGCTTTGTTTACACCGCGTTTGTTTTGACTGCCGGCAAACACTAACTTGTTATCTGATATTTCAATATCTGCGTGGTCCACAAATATGATTGGTCAGAGTACAGTAGGTTGTACAAAACGTTCGCACGCGGTGGGAAACTCCGGCTCACCAAAACTGTTTTTGACTTATGCTGTCCATACTGAAGTGCGGCTTACAAAGTGATTGATTGGCCTTTCAGCTTTAAACTTTATCACAGAATACACTTTTCCCGCCATTGCCGGCCATACCCGAATCCAAATCCCTCGCAGCCTCTCGCCCATTGCCTACAAATATGTAATGGTAAATAATAGATGGCTGCCTTGTCGCGACACAAGGACATCTTGAGTTCTACACACGGCTTGAATCGCAATAGGAGATCAATGCGTTCTTAGACCAAACTCTGTACATTTATCATTTTCGGCCATTGTCATCACGACTCTTATTATCCTTCCGTCGCATCAGATTGCACTTTACTTCAAGCTCCGCCGCGTCCTTCATATCCTCGGGTACCGCACTTGTCAATGTTACTTCTGAGCCGGCCGAATTCTTCTCGGGAGTGCCAGGCCCCAGATGTTTCTGTTCTTTAACCGTGGCTTGCAGTAATACCTCACCATAAAGCTCGTCCAAAGACGATTTCACCTCGTCAATCAAGCCGACGTGCCGCTCTTTATCCCGTCGAATTGCCTTTTTCCGCTGCTGTGCCTTTTTCTTCTGCAATTGCTTTATTTTCTGCCCGCGCCGGCTATTCTCAGGATCCCGCAGATATTCCAGTTCTTCCGCTAATTCAATTCGTGCCAATTTCCGATTCTGTTCGCGCGATCTCGTGGCTTGCGACGATACGACAAATCCCGTCGGGATGTGTCGAAGCTGCACTTTACTGTTCGTCTTGTTGATCTATGTCGCAGATTAATTCTGGCAATTCCGAACACATATATTCGTCCAGATTAAGATTTTAGGGTACTTGCCTTCTGGCCCCCCTTTCCTCTGTGCGTGGTTAGACCAATACTAGATCTCAGCAGAGCACCATGGTACTTACCCGCCCTTAATAAACACTTCTTCAATCTCGTCTTCAGGAATCGTAGTCCGCGGAGGTAAAGCATTCTTCTTACACCTCAGCGTCGTAGAAGAAAATGTTTGCTTATTGTGTTGTATTATTCCCGCAAATCTTAAGTGGGAATTGCCGTTGTGCGATGTCACCCATCTGTTAGTGAAGCAGAGTAAGAGTGGTTTCGACGCAGATTTCACGCTGACGAGAGTGGCAGGCCACGCAATTATAGAAATAATCATTGACCCAATAATCCTAGCATAATGGTTGTACTCTGGAAAGTTTTAAGAAAAAAAAAGGCCGGCCTTGAAGAAACTGCGAAACGTTGCAACAAATCAGTCACACAAAACTATGTTGGGTCAGGGTTATATGTTTTGACTTATCGCAGAGCAAATGCGCAACGCACTTGCGGTCAAGGTTCAGCACATACGGTTCTAGACTTGAAACCTTATTCGTAAATTCGTTGCCGCGAATATGCAGTTTGCGTGGAGAGCAACCGTCAGATGATTAGCCAAAAAAAAGGGAGTTGGTGAAGCGCTGAACAGCAGTTGGCACGGTCTAGCAGCTGTCCACGATTTTCGTGTCACAACAAGTGAACGATCATCCGTAATCCTGCCATACATAACGATGTTATTAGGTCTCGTTTTGCTGTTGGTGGGTGTCGTTAGCGGCATACAGTTGCCGTTTAGCGGTAAGCCCATGATTCCCTCGCCGATAAGCCATGACGAAGAAAAGTACGCTAGTGGATTCACTCTGCGACATATCTTCCACCACGGCACGGAAGAATATGCAAAGTTGCACATGCGGAAGGATGTTGGCCCATCGTACCGGATGGCGTCGGGAAGACGGTCGTTTCACGTCTTGTCGCAGTTGAAGACGGTTACTCGGATGTCAGAGCGAGATCCGGATTTCATCGAGTCGTATCTTCATTACGCCAGGACCAAAGGTGCCGTCGCAATTGATTTTGATTGGATGCACGAGGATATCATGGTTCCTGATATTACGGACCGGGATACGTTAGTTGAGTTTGCGAAGATAACTGCGGATGCGTACGTTGAGGTTCCGGAAGGCGCGGATTGGGTTGATGTGGGATTGCCTTACAACGAAGTTAGTCCTTTTTATTTATGTCAAGTGGAATGCGAGGCAATGTTGACCATACCGATAGACTGGCGGATTCGGTTGGGATTCGAACGGTTTGCGTGGCCACGTATTTGTTGACGAAACCAATACAACTGTCATCATCGCCATCAAGGGCACCAGTGCTGCATTATTCCACAGCGACGGCGATACCGTGTCCAACGACAAAGTTAACGTATGGTAGTCTTTGTCAAATCCCGAGTTGAGCAAGTACTAATGCGTGAACTAGGACAACTTGTTATTTTCTTGCTGCTGTGCGCGAATAAGCTACCTTTGGAGCACGGTCTGCGATTGTTACGAGAAATCCTACACTTGCAGCCAATCCTGCCTAGAAGGCGCTCTTTACGCGGAGGATAAGTATTACAGAGCGACACTCGATATATATCGAAATACGACCTCGCTCTACCCGACTGCCAATATTTGGGTCACCGGCCACTCATTAGGCGGTGCAATGAGCGCTCTATTGGGTCGCACATACGGTCTTCCCACCATTGCATTCGAGTCTCCTGGCGAGCAACTTGCGGCGCAGCGACTACATCTCCCATTCCCACCTATCCCGCTTAACGAGACAACAATCTGGCATATCGGCAACACCGCAGATCCAATCTTCATGGGCGTCTGCAATGGTCCGACATCTGTATGCTGGTTAGGCGGGTACGCGATGGAGACGCAGTGTCATGCGGGCTTAGAATGTATCTATGATACTGTCAATGACAAGAGATGGCATATATCGATCTCAAACCACAGAATACGGCCGATCATTGACATGATGCTGTCTTATAACACGACCCCTAATTGTGTGGCGCCGACGAATTGCCAGGATTGCTACGATTGGAACTTTGTGTGAAATAACGGCTTTGTTTGTATTTTGTTAGGATCTTTTTCTAGCAATTTTGGGTATTTGGATAGGCGCATTCATATTTTGTCGTTGTGGTTGTATATTTCGGTGTTCATGATAGAAGTAGGGTGTGGCATATAGTGAGTGCACTTATGTAATTTTTTTTCTGGTTATTTATTTTTGGTATTTGTGTTGAATTCACGCATCTGGCATTTATAGAATTTGGGGTTATCTTGTTACTAATCTTGATTATCTGCGCTAATTATTGATAATGTTTTGAAATATATAAATCGACGTATTGGACGACGGCATTGCACAAAGTCACATAGCAATAATAAGGAACATCATACACTTTACTTCTCAAGCTTCCTCTCGACGAATGGCGTCGGCGGCACTGATACTGGGATTTCAACAGGTTCCCTGCCACTGAGGCCGGCGATAAATTTCTTGACCCAATCGCTTTCGATCGCTTGAGGCGCTTTATCGTAGACTGTCATGATGAGAGCAAGACTGACGGCAAAGACAAGTACATCGCCGTGGCTGGATAAAAAAAAGTTAGAGCATTTCGTTACAATCGTAGACCTCGGATGGAGACTTACGGGATCGTGCGGATTTTCCTGTGTTTCACCAGCGTCTTCCAGTACGACTCAAATGCCATACGGGCAACAGGGATATATCTTTCACTAACGTCAGTACCAGTAACCGTACTTCTCGAATCAATTCTCGGACTTACTTCGCCTGTCCATTGCTCATATCAATAAATGCCCATAAACCAGCCAAGAAACCAATGACTTTAATACGATACTGCGGAATTAACTTGTTTGGCAAAATGTATTGCGATGCACAGAGTCCCGTCCAGGCTGTTGCGGTTGTCATCGTCAGAAACGTGTTTGTACGGAGGAAACTCTTTAGCACAGCCAAGGTTTCTTCTTTCGTGCTGTTTGTAGGTCGTTAGTGAGTATGAATAGCAATGTCGTGTAAACATACTTGAATTTAAATTTCTTGTATGAGAACAGGGAAAGAAGCGCATATATTCCACCACTATATTTCGCGAATTGACCAAACTGGGGAACCGACGACTTCGCGAAATTGCGGAAACATGATTCTTCATAAGGGTGCATCAACGCACAGGAGAGATGTTCGATTCCCGGATGTGCTTGTGAAACAATCGAATCAATCAAACGGAAATTAGAAGGGAGAGCATAAGAGTCTGGATACAAAATTGGCGAATTAAACGGCCTGCCGTCATGTTAATTCCGAGCCTGAAGGGATCTGATACAAATATACGTACGGGTATCGTTCAAGAGTAATATTCTTCATGCTGTCTAGGATCTCCACCGGAGTAGGCCAGGACAAGTCCTCAGGATAATTTGCAGGTCTCAGGAGGATGTAATTTGGCGCAAATTTCATCATCAGGTTTTTAAAGGTCTAATGCATCGAAGTTAGCATTTCAACTATCGGACAAAACAAGAAAATTGCGTACGTTATTGCAACAGTCAGGATCATAAGTGAACGTGTATAACAGTTGAGCCATAGAGAACGGGAACAGAATCCAAACACCAACTTGCTCCCTCAGGAACGCAAACTGCTTCTTAATAGTCACATAATTGAACATGTATTCCACCGCGAGAGTCGCACAATAGAATGCAACGTATGAGCGGAACTTTCCGGCGGGATGCAAGTACAAAAATGAACCTGACAGAATACCGGAAGTGAACGGCACAAAGTAAGGCGATCGCAAGGTCCTGGCAATTCGTCGATGGCGCCGTCGGAACTTGCGTGCTTCCGCGGAAGCGATACCTGTGTGCAGCGACATTGTGAATTTGTATAGCAGTCGATACATCGCAAAGATTATGGCTACAGACGCGGATGCACGCGTACGTTTTAGAGATACCAGTTCTGGCGTCGGTCTGCAGACATTAGAGGCGTCAAATAAAAGCGTTTGACAAGTAGTACATACTGCCGCCCTTTCTTTGCCAAATGCAAAGAATATTCAATCAAGGAGAGTGTGGTGTATGATCCGGCATATAATCTGGCCGACACTCTCCACATTCTGCTCATCGTCAGCGCGTCGGCGTCCAGCAGAAGAGTGATCAACGTACGAAATATAAAAATCACTCAAGTTCTTCGACTGAAATGTAACATCCTCTAGAGAAGGAAGTACTCTAGAGAACATGTCCTTCACCACACTCTCCATTACCTCCGACTTCTGGATTCCTCGGATCTTCAGATTGACATTCATGGCTTTGCGTAGAATCACTTGATACTCCGCCGGCGACACTATATAATTCGTGATATACGCGACGAGCTCACGCCGTCGCTCCTGGCTATTCGACGACATGATGCCTTCACACAGGATGTCAAGTTATTTCCAAACCCAAGTGAAAGAAAATAAAACCTCCAATGGATGTGGAGTAATATATTTGAAGGCGATACCCGCCGTTCGCTATTTACCCCGCTACTTGTGCCGGCGCAGCTTCACACCACGAAGCAAACTGCGATTGAGTTCGTCATTTTGCAGCTGTGTCAAATTCATCTAGCCGTATAGAGATTAATCTGAAAGTAACATTTAACTTAAATCTCTGTTTCCATAGTTTCGCTCCCAACAATGGGTTAGGGATCTGATGCGGCGTATTGGTGGTGATTACAATAGAAAACCGGAAAAATTGTAGTTGTTCTACGGCAACTTGGTCTCTTCCAGCGCAGAAGGAATAATCAACGAAATTAGCTTACCATAGTGGCGGCCACTGAACTGTTGTCACGGTTACTAGGAAGATATTGGTAGTGCGGACGTGTCTACAACAGCCAGGCCGAGGTTCATGTCGCGCTTTCTTGCCTGAATTGATGTCTAGTTTTAGCAGCCAAGGATATCACCGCAGATAGATTAGACGCATGACTTGGAATTAAAAAGACTGCTTTGCATTGGCACTATTAACTAGAATTGGGAGCGATGCGACCGGAGGAGAATGCTGCAGTTGACTACTATGCCCTTCTCGAGCTCGAGTCAACAGCTTGCACGGCCGAAGAGGTCAAGAAGGCATATCGGAAATTAGGTATGTATTCTTTATTCGATCTGCTTCTTGAATTGACCCTAATGTGGCTGGATTTTAGCTCTATTGTATCACCCGGATAAAAATCAAGGGCAGTTCGAGTTTGCTGAAAAGTTTAAAGCGATAGTGGAGGCGAATGATATTCTCGGCGATCCCGTTAAGCGGCAAATATACGACCGCGCACGACAAAAGGCACTGCCTCGGAGTACGTATGGGACGCCATATACGCATTATTACGCAGACATGCCTACATATACAAGCACCTCAACACCAAAAGGGACGTGGGCCTGGAATAATAGTCAGAGGGAGCGATACGGATGGTCTAATACGTCGAGTTCTGGGTCGTATTATACGTACGGACGACAGAAATCTACGCCATCTACTGCCAGTGGAAAGCCACGGACATCACAATCATTCTCGAATCAGTACGGCGAGTCGTCTCGAAAGCAGAGTGCTTATGAAAACAAAAACCGCAACGCTAACCCCGGCCCTAGCACTCATAACAACTCTCACAATTACAATAACCGAAATAATGCTAAGGCAAAGCAAGCAAATAATTTTGCTTTTCCCCGGGCGCCAACCGCCGCAAAATCTGCGACTGATTCTCCGAAAATGTCGACAGACCAGAACAGTCCTAAGACGCCGCGATCTTGGTCATCTTCGAGGACTGCTTATTCCATGCGGACTGGAGAACGAACCTACGCTCCAAGTCCTCAAAAGGGTGCAGCTAATGCGACGTCCTCTGAGTTGAAACCGGATCCAGAAATGCCGGCTCCGAAGAGACCCGAAACAAGCCATCCGGAAGAACCTAGTTCGAGCTCAGGGTCGTCATCGTCAACGTCGACACCGACATCGGCAGAGGAATTTAAAACCTTTAACGGGCAGACGTCGCCTAAGCCTAATAACCAGCGCACAGGTTCTGGGTTGAAGTTTTCAACGTCGCCCAAGTTCGGCTTTACAGAGTAAGTAGTGTGTATAGTCTATCCTGTTTCAGCTTCTAACATTCTATAGTCGGCCGACTGCAAAACCGAAAGTATTTACAACGGCGACCCCAACGAGTTTCAATTTTGGTGTTCGAAGTGAAACCTTTTCTGATTCCTGGACTAAAGGTACGAACGCCAACGTCACTGGTACCTATTCATCACCAACTCCCAGTCCTCGGGGCAGTAAGGACGACCCTGTCGATGTTGACAGTGATGAAGACGTGTACATGTATCCTGATTCAACGATTCCCAAGCCGTTTAAAGAGAAAATTAATCGTTCATCAGATGACGATGAGAACAACGTTGCCAGCAAAGATGATGATAAGACAATCCCCAAGAATCGGTTCATGGCTGATATATGGAGTAATGCATTTGCCAAGGAGAACCCCTTTTTGTTCGACTCTCCTAGTGTCTGGAATCATTCAAAGATACCAACGTCAGTTAGACGGACAAAGCTTCGACCGACGGCGACCAACGCAAAACCTGCTTCTCCAGAATCTCGGCAACGGACGGTAAAGGAAGAAGATGCCTCTGAATGTCAAAATCCTAAGGCAGTAGAGACAGAGGCTCCAAGGCCGCCATCAGAAGGTTCGTCACAAGAAAGTACGTCGGAATCTAAGCCTATGTCAACACCGTCGCCGAAAAAACGCGATAGACACCGCCTTAAATCGGCAATGAAATCGAGGGCGCCACTAGGCGCTAGCTCGTTCGATGACCTCGGATTGTTCAAGACTGTCCCACCATTTACACAGGGACATGGCGAGTTCAAAATGGACGATCTTGGAAAGACATACCCGATCAATCCTGAGCATGCTGAGCCCGCAGCGGCAACAAAGACGACCTCTGCCGAATCAGATATTCCAATGGATTCACCACGATCGCCTGCGGAACCAAACTCACCAAGAACTCCTCCTGCCACGAGTGCGGGCTTCGCGAATGTCAACTCACAGCCGTTGCCCTTTGATCGAGACGCGCCTATATTTACGACGAGTCAGCAACAGCCTGCACCTACATCAATCGACTATCACGATTCTCGAGCCGTGTTTGACATTGAACCTCCATCGGCACCGGTACCACCGATAAACACCATAAATCCGACTGAAACTGAGCTGATGGACTATTGGCAAAGAGTACTTGTTTATCAGCAGCGGTGGAATGACTACGAACTCAAGATGACTCTTTATGTCAATGAGCGGCATCATGCTGATAGTCAGAACTCATTGCAGATTTTGTCCAATTCGGGAAACTTGGATCGCTATATAAAAGCATTACAGCAAGATGACCGCGTAAGGACTAGGTGGAACCAAGCCTTGAGTATCCATAAACGTGTAATGATAAATTTATTGGCCGTACGGAGAATAGCAGAGGGGTGGTAAAATCGACTTATAATTCAGTACGGGTAATGTAAATATAGCACACTTTCGGTTTTGTATTATAGCAGGTCAAGCATGTAACAGTATCCTATTAATTGTAGCATTATAGAATTTCAAAGTTTGCGTTCTATCAATCGTATTAACCATCACGACCAAACGATAACAGCCAAAAATCATAAATTTCCTCTATCATGACAGCAATTTCTACCTACGAGCTGTATATTTCCAGCAAAGTTTCCCTTATCTTCTCGAGTAGTTCAGTATTCTCTTCTTCCGTGCCGACCGTAATTCGCAAGCCACCAACGCAACCTGGCTCCTTTCCCCTGAATCTGATAACAACCCCTTTTGTCATAGCCAATGTCTCGTAAAGTCTCAAAGCAGTAGGACTTGATGGTACACCTCTGGGCTTATCGAGAATCTGGACCAATAAGAAGTTCGATGCATCGCCACCAATGAAACTTCCGATTCCTGGAATCTTGGGAAGCTCTTCTAGCAATCTTGCCCGCTGAGACACAATAGCGTCGATGTTCTGGTGCGCGTTGGATAGTCCGCTCGGCGATAAAGCCTTCAATGCGAGTGTACTAGTTAACGAGGAGATGTTGTAGGGTGCTTTCACGTTATTCAAAATTCGAGCCACACGCGATGAGGCGAAAGACGCGCCAAATCTATAGCAATATTGGCAAAGTGTAAAATAAATATCCCCTCTAAAATGAACATACCTAATGCCAGCCATGCCAAATGCCTTCGATAGAGTCTGCATCACGATTAGGTTATCGTACTCGGTTACCAATGGAGCAATCGAGCTTCCAGCGGGTGAAAAATCAATATAAGCTTCGTCGACAACAACAATTCCATTCCAAGTGGGATGAGCAAGGATTTTCTTGACAGACTCAGGATCAACCAAGCTCGCGGTAGGATTGCCCGGAGAGCAGAGGTAGACAAGGTGAATTGAACTGTCGTTCGAAAGGGCGTCCATCACGTTGTCCACTCGAAGAGGAAATCCTTTAGTCTCAAGATCAAGGTTGACAGTAACCACCTCTACATCATTGACCTGAGCTGAAACAGAGTACATGCCATAAGTGGGAGGGCATGTGAGCATCTTGTCCCGGCCCGGTGTCGCGAAGCAACGGATGACTGTGTCAATGCACTCATCGGATCCCACGCCGACATAAAGATTGTCTGGTGTCAACGGAATAATATCTGACTTCCCTTTATTTGGAGCGTTTCGAAGGTCGCATAGAAGCTGCTTTACATCTTCCTGGTGCGGGTCAGGATATCGGTTGAGGCCGGCAATCAAGTCAGCTTCAATAAGTGTAGAAGTATCCTTCGACGATGCCACTTCGGAAGTGTACACCGACGGACCATAAGCATTCTCATTAGCATCCAAGAGTATACCGGTCTTATAGTCACTAGCATAAAATCTGTTAGCTTGCAACGATTTTGGACAGGCAGGTTATGGCTAAGCATACTCTCGAGCACATCGATAAGGCTCCAGGAGCAAGATGTTCGGCCTGGTAATTGCCTCAAGGCTAAAAGCAGGAGATGTCATGTTTGTAACCGTCATCCTTCGAATCTAGCCGTCGTGACGATTTTGTAAGAAAATCCGTAAAGGCTTAAAGGCTTTTAGACTCTTTCGTAGGTTATTTGTGCTCATCGCATACTTTCTCGAGCCCAAAGTTTAAAGTTTGACTCATCATCGCCGCACCGCGCCCTTAGTTGAATG
Organism: Lipomyces chichibuensis; assembly: GCF_038497645.1. Lineage (NCBI taxonomy): Eukaryota > Fungi > Ascomycota > Lipomycetes > Lipomycetales > Lipomycetaceae > Lipomyces > Lipomyces chichibuensis. The sequence continues at coordinate 97,703 of NW_027117465.1, read as the reverse complement.
CCAGCCAGAAAAATACGTATATGTGCTGTAAGTTACGTCTCATTCAAAAGCCAAAAGCAGGCAGAAAACGCAGTGACGCGCTTTGACTGCCACGTCAACGAAGATTGGCGACGAAAAATTTCGATTGTACACGTCGCGACGAGGAGTTTGTTCTGCTTCGTGAACCATCATCCACCACCTACAATCATCAGTCAGTTCTATCTAAGTGAATCACGAGAATGCAGGCGCCGGTTGTTGTTATGAGTAAGTCCTTTGATCTTATAGTGGCTTATACTTTGCTTTATCGGATTGTTTGTGTTGCAAATACTCCACAAAGCTTTACTTGGTCATATTAACGTCTCTATTATGTAGATGCGGGCGGCGAACGCCAAACTGGTAGACGTGCTCAGGTCTCGAATATCACCGCAGCTAAAACGTATGTACCGGTATTGGTCCACGACGCTCTTTACTGATGGCTACAGTGTTGCTGATATTATCCGGACATGTCTTGGACCAAAGGCTATGCTAAAGATGTTACTTGATCCTATGGGAGGTATGTAACTAAATGCAATCGCTAAATATGAAGCATTTCATATACTGATTGGCTTAGGAATTGTGTTGACCAATGATGGACATGCTATTCTGCGTGAAATCGACGTTACTCACCCTGCGGCTAAGAGCATGATCGAGCTTAGCAGGACTCAGGTAACTGATCTACCGGAGCGTCAAGTGGAGCCTGCTGACCACCTAATAGGATGAGGAAGTTGGAGACGGTACTACGACTGTTATCATCTTAGGTAAGTATGGTGCTCTGTCGATACGTTTAATGGTTTTTAACTTGACTGCGACGCTCAGCTGGTGAGATCCTCGCCTTCGCCTATCCTCATGTCGAGCGGAATATACACCCCGTTGTCATCATTTCCGCGTTCAAGCAAGCTTTGGCCGATGCACTTGAGATCACCAATGATATCTCAGTTCCAGTTGATGTGAACGACGACGAGCAGATGCTGCAGCTGATATCAGCGTCTATCGGTACGAAGTTTGTCGCGCGATGGAGCACCCTGATGTGCAATCTGGCATTGCACGCTGTTCGTACGGTTGCAATCGAGGTGAATGGCAAGCGTGAGGTGGACATCAAAAGATATGCTCGTGTCGAGAAAATTCCTGGTGGAGAAATTGAAGACTCACGAGTTTTGGATGGCGTAATGCTGAACAAAGACGTAACCCACCCAAAAATGAGGAGGAGAATAGAGAACCCGCGTATAATTCTCCTTGACTGTCCGCTGGAGTATAAGAAAGGTGAATCCCAGACCAGCATTGAAATTACGAAACAGGAGGACTGGGCAAGGATTCTCGAGATTGAAGAGGAGCAAATTAAGTCATTATGCGACATCATTTTGTCGTTCAAGCCAGATCTAGTCATAACTGAGAAGGGTGTTTCTGGTAACTTCCCCTGTGTTTTGACATATTAACGGTGTCTAATTCACGACAGATCTTGCCCAGCATTACCTACTGAAAGGTAACGTGACTGCCCTACGACGTGTCCGAAAGACCGACAATAACAGAATTGCTCGGGCGACTGGTGCGACCATTGTCAACCGTATTGAGGATCTGCGTGAGTCTGATGTCGGGACTCAATGTGGATTATTCAATATTGAGCTTATTGGCGATGAATATTTCACATTTCTCACAAAGTGCGAGAACCCTCGAGCCTGCACTATCCTGTTACGTGGACCCAGCAAGGACATTTTGAACGAGATCGACAGAAACCTTCAGGATGCCATGTCCGTTGCGCGAAATGTCTTTTTCGAGCCCCGACTATCCCCTGGTGGAGGAGCTACTGAGATGGCAATTAGCATTAGATTGGCTGAGAAAGCGAAGGACATCGAAGGCGTTGTCCAGTGGCCATACAGATCCGTTGCCGAGGCTATGGAAGTTATCCCACGCACTTTAGTGCAGAACTGTGGCGCCAACCCTATCAAGGTGCTTGCCGAATTAAGAGCTAAGCACGCGGAGGGTCTTTATACTTACGGCATCAATGGAGACACTGGCAGGGTTGTCGATATGAAGGAATATGGTGTCTGGGAGCCTGAGGTTATCAAGCTTCAATCGATCAAGACTGCCATAGAAAGTGCGTGCCTTCTGTTGCGTGTCGATGATATCGTCAGTGGTGTGAGGAAGCAGGGCGACAAAGCCTCAGGAGGTGCCGATGCGGGCCCACCTGCCGAGTAGCAGCAATAGATGGTTTTTCGTGACATTTGCATGTATAGTACGCCCTCGACACGTAGGGAGAAGGGTAGTGGCAACGAAGCAAATCGTGTAGATAATATGACAATCCAATTTATCTGACTTTGGTGCCTTGCACCTGCCGTTACCTAACTTACTACCAACACAAAAACTGACGTACGCTCATATCGTGCATTTGTGACTTTTAAGTCTTTATCTCGGATGTCGAGGACTTGAAAACCTTGTATGCAGTCGCCTTTCTGCTTACCGCAGAACTTCTCTATGTGCTACCATGAACACTCTCTTGTCTACGCTGGCGTACGATTAGACCGTCGTCCGCCACTTTTCATTATTACATTCTCTTCTCACTTTCTTTCCTTTGGACCAATTCACATTTTAAAATTCCGTCATGATCATCGATTTCCATCTATCGTCAAACTCATAATCTCATCGACAGCATCAATAGTATCAATAAATATCCGCTGGTTACTCTTGGTCTACAGTACCTGCCATTGTCTAAAGTTTACCACCTCTCTTCACCGACGATAACATCAAACCAATTATATGGACTACTAGGCTTGACCACAAACACAAATCGTACCTGACCAGAGATTGTGACCACTTCTTACAGATGCTTCAGCAACTGGAATTACGATAGGTTCATGTAATATTGTTATCCCTTCATGAAAATCCCTTGAATTTTGTGGATTACTCGCATAATTGAAGCCAAACCCATCTATGCCGAAAAGGACAAAAACCGGAAACTCCATAAGGTACCAAATGTAAAAATCCCGTCTACCGTAACTATACATACTAAAGATTTTATTGGCCTTGGATCTCTGGTCTCAAGAACTGTGACACCAGAGCCACCATGTGTTGGCGTTCTTCACTAGTAAATCGTTGATCGCATTCCTCAATTAAACTGTGAAGTGCAGCTTCCGATCCGGGAGCAACGTTAAGCAACTGTAATTTTTCTGCCTTCTCTAGCTCATATACCGATATTTCTTGTAAAAAATTTCGAATATCGTCCGGAGTCTGCTTTGCTGCTGGTGTCCCTTTAAGGTACCCTTGGAGCTGGACCTCCGTTAGTCTAGCACCCGCACCGACACCATAATATTCATCCTACCTCTAATAAAATTGTTTCCAAGTTCTCTGTCCGTTGGATTGACCGGTGTTTCGACGCTGATCTCTTCTGCCGTCGCTTTATGGCATGAATGTGTTCCAGAACTTCATAATTAGAGAGTAGCTTGTCTCGCGGATTTTCGACCTAACAAAAATTTAGCCAATAAATCTTTCAGCGAAACAGAATTATCATTAGCCTCGTGTACAGCCTACCTTCATCCTGTGCTAGCTGGGAAGCAATATGTTTTGAAATTGTGGAGTTGGTAAGGTTAATCGAAAGGTTCGGCAACGGCACAGAGGTACCTTGGTAACCGTCAATTTACCGCTTACTTTTTCGTACCTACCCCTGTAAACCCTCGAAAATTGTGTGCGGAACGGCCAAGCCCTTAAATTTTTCTCACTGAGCCTGTTCAAATACTGACTTCATCCTTCTCTGGTCTTTGTGAAGACCGCCAACAAGTCGATTCCTTGAATTCACATGGCTCATCAAATACGCTTTGGCTCCGGTGATCAGCATTCAACTTCAGATAGCCGTCGAGAGCTGGATAACTTACTTGAAATGGATCCCCAGAATCACAGTACGAAGCGGAAGGGTTCGCCGATTTCTGAACGCTCTGCAAAGCGAACGTCGGATGGCAGGTCGATTACAAATCTGAAGAAGAGTGCGCCGGACTATGAGTTGCTTGCGGAGGACGGTAAAGGCAATGAAGTGTATCTTGACGATATTGACGAGGTCGAAGACGACGCTCGAGTTCACAGTGACGCGCTCGAAGATTTGGAAACGCTGTCAGATATGTCACTTCGAAACTCCCCGGTAAATTGTAGGCGAAAGTCACTAAATACCAGTACCAACCACAATAGCGGACCAAATGGCAAGACGAGTCAAGAGTTCAAGATTGCAGCGCCATTGGCCGATTCGGTCGAGTGGCAAAGGACCATTGAGAAAGTCATTAAGAGCGTTGTCTCCGTGCGATTTGCCCAGATTGCAAGCTTTGACTGTGAGCCTGCGTTGGTCAGTGAAGCGACTGGATTTGTTGTCGATGCTGAGAGGGGTTTAATCATGACGAACAGGTCAGTTACTTTTTGTTGCCCGTTGTGTAACTCTGGTTCACGTACAATATAGACACGTCGTCGGAGCAGGGCCCTTCAGGGGATATGCTATTTTCGATAATCATGAGGAGGTAAGTTTCTTTTTCACACTTTACGGATTTGTAGCTAATCGAGAATGAAAAGTGCGATGTGTACCCGATATGTAGGTTTTAACTTCACGTCATAACTAGGAGTCTATTAACATGACATTAAGATCGAGATCCAGTTCATGATTTTGGATTACTCAGATTCAACCCAGAAGATATCAAATATATGGATGTTGTGGCCTTGAAGCTGCGGCCTGACCTAGCAAGTGTGTTGTTCACAACTGAATCCAGAGGAACGCTGAGCTAACATGCCTCTTATTTGTAGAAGTTGGAGTGGAGATTCGCGTCATCGGTAACGATGCCGGTGAGAAATTGAGCATTTTGTCTGGATTTATCAGTCGTCTTGATAGAAATGCGCCTGATTACGGCTTTCTTTCCTACAACGATTTCAATACGGAATATATTCAAGCTGTACGAAATTCATCTGCATTATCTTGGTGCATACCTGACGCTGTTTTAGGCTGCAAGTGCTAGTGGTGGCTCAAGTGGAAGCCCAGTTGTCAATATTGATGGCTATGCGGTTGCAATTCAGGTATACTGTGATTTGCTTCTAGTCCCATTTGTCAGATACTAATACTGTCTAGGCCGGTGGAAGTAGTGAATCGTCGACGGATTACTTCTTACCACTCTATCGAGGATTGCGGGCCCTACAGTGTATACAGAATGACGAACCGATCACAAGAGGTACAATTCAGGTGCAGTGGTTATTAAAACCATTTGATGAATGCAGACGTCTTGGGTTGACTTCGACAACGGAGTCAACTGTACGAAGAGCCTTCCCGGATTGCATTGGCATGCTAGTGGCCGAAACTGTACTACCTGAAGGACCGTCGGATGGTCTAATTGAGGTTGGCTGGTCTTCTTTATTTCAATCGTCACCGAGCTAACAAGTCAACAGGAAGGTGATTGTCTCGTCAGTTTAAATGGAGAGCTCCTCACCAAATTTGTGCGTCTTGATGAGATTCTAGATTCTTCTGTCGACCAAACCGTCAGAGCTGTGATTCAGCGAGGAGGAGTCGACTCTGAAATTGACATTGCCGTCGGAAACCTCCACAAGATTACTCCCGATCGTTACGTTGAAGTGGCTGGGGCTACTTTCCATAACCTCAGCTACCAAGTCGCTCGCCAATACGCAATCCCGGTTAGGGGAGTATTCATCTCTGATCCCGCTGGATCTTTCAGATTGGATCGCGATAGAGGATGGATACTTGAGAGTATTGATAATGAACCAACCCCAGATTTAGATACATTTATAGAGGTCATGCGCAAGGTCCGAGATAGGCAATGGGTTGTTACAATATGCCGTAACGTTCAGGACATGCACACTATGGTATACATGCGTTGGTTGTGGTTCTACGTAACATACTGATCCAAATTTTAGAGTACGGGTATTGCACACATTGACAGACACTGGACAGGCGCCTTCAGAATGGCAATCAGGAACGATAAAACAGGTCTTTGGGACTTCGAAAGTCTTGGTGACCCATTACCTCCTCTACCTTTAAAGCCTCAGTCTGCGAAGTTCACCGAAATTAATAATACAAGCATTGCAAAGGCCGCAAAACTCATCCGCAGTTTTGTGAAAGTCACATGCTTGGTTCCTATCAAAATTGATGGCTTTCCAAGATCTGCTAAAGCCGGTCATGGGTTGGTTGTCGACGCAGAGAAAGGGTTAGTGGTTGTAGCACGCAGCATAGTACCATACGATCTATGCGATATCGTGATCACCGTGGCGGATTCCATCATGGTGCCAGGCCAGGTGGTGTTTCTGCATCCTACTCAAGGCTGGGCGGTCGTTTCATATGATCCAAGCTTAGTAGAAGCTCCAGTCGAGACGGCGCTTCTGAGTACGGAGATGATTCAGCGGAATTCTTCTACAATTTTCATGGGCTTGAACCAGAATATGCGACCGCTGGTCGCACGGACAACGGTGACAGACATTTCGACGATGACTGTACCAGCAAATCCGACGACGCCGAGATATCGTGCGATTAACATAGACGGCGTCACTGTCGACACTGTATTGGGTAGTCAGTGCGGTTCTGGCGTGTTGGTCAATACCGACGGAGTTGTTGGCGCGCTGTGGCTAACTTATCTCGGCGAACGGAATACCAGCAGTCGGGATGTGGAGTATCACGCCGGTATCTGCACCTCCAGCATTATTGCTATTCTGGAGAAGCTTCGCCGAGATGAGACACCAAAGCTTCGGATATTGGATGTCGAGTTGAATATTTTGCAGATGAACCAGGCACGTATTCGAGGTGTCTCGGAAATGTGGATTAGGAATGTTGAACAGGCGAATGACGAGCGCCATCAGCTATTTGCGGTCAGGAAGTTAGTTTGTGGTGACGCGCCGCAGATTTTGGAAGAAGGGGACGTTATCCTTTCTATCAACGGTAAGACTCTGACGCGAGTTTCGGAGCTGGATGTGATGTACGATCAAGAAATCCTCGATATGATTGTGGTCAGACGGCGCAAAGAGATTCAGCTGAAGGTGCCAACTGTCTCGACCGAGAACCTGGAAACCGATCGCATCATTATTTGGTGCGGTGCGATTTTACATGAGCCGCATCATGCCGTCAGGCAGCAGATCAAAAAATTGCATTCGGGTGTGTACGTCAGTGCACGAATGAAAGGATCGCCGGCTTATCAGTATTACATTGCGCCGACATATTTCATTACTCATGTGAACGGACAAGCAACCCCTGATTTGACAACATTCCTACAAGTAGTGTCGAATATTCCGGACAACACTTACTTGCGGCTCCGTATCGTGACGTTTGACAATGTCCCGTTTGCCAGCTCGATAAAGTCTAACTTGCATTATTTTCCGACGATGGAGCTCGTGAAGGATCGTACTCGTCCTGGCGAGTGGAAAAGGTACACGTACACGGGTGGAGTTCGCCGGGAGAACCTTCAAGGTTTGATTGGAGAAACGACTGGTGAAGAGGGTAGCGACTACGATTGACGTTGTTGATGATGAGCTCTGGCGGTGATAGAGTAGATTGTACATATATCGTGTCGGTAGAACTGGGCATTGTTTTACACGAACGAATTAATCTGCATTTGTTTTGCGTTCCATTGTTTTGGTCGTATGTATGCTCATGGTAGCATTTTTTGGAGAAATATAAGTGCACCAATAGCTAAAGCTAATATACTATCGATGCGTGAAATAGCATCATATAATGGTAAGCAAATGAATTATTCTGGAATATTCATAAAACTGTAGGTCTAGTGCGCACAATTTGAATTTACTTAACCCAGTCTATAAACTGTTTTGTAAGATCGACAATGCTCTGTTCCAACGAGATATACTCAATTCCAAGATCCTTTTTGGACTTCGAGTTATCAACATCGAAGATCTTCTTGGTCGAAATGCCGCCCTCTGTTGGCACCTTTCCGCTCAATTCCGGGAAGTTCTTGAGCAGGATATCACATATGTCCTTGTATGAGAACTTGTCAGCCACGATGAAGTACCGCTGGTTCTCGGCCTTTGGAGTCTCGAGGGCCAAGACATGGGCCTCAGCAACATTACGAACGTCGACCCACGCGAGGGCGGGGGTTGCTGGGATCGTCGCTTGCGAGCCGTTCACGAGAGACCATATGTTCGCATTCGAGGTATTTAACGTCTGTGGGGTTACGTCGTGGATCATGGGGCCCCTGAATGTACCCGTTAGACGTAACTTCGAATGTAAAATGTGAGCGAAACTTACCAGACGAGAGGAGGGTTGATAGTGGTAATTGTGAAGTTGGGCTTCTCCTTCTCGAGGAAGTCCCAGGCGGTCTGTAGTGGTTAAAAGCGTTAGAAGCGCGGTCTTTCTGTGTCGAACAATTATGCAGACTCACTTTCTCAGCAAAAGTCTTGGATGCACGATAGGTAGTGGAAGGGTTAGTCCCAATGGCTTCTTCCCAGGTGACCTGAAGTTCATTATTAGCATTCTGCAATAAACGCTCTATATTGACTTCACATACAGGATTCCAATCAGCCTCGGTGTAGGTGTGCTCCGGCCAGTCGCCCTTCGTGGCGTTTATAATAGCAGCAAAGCTCGACGTGATAACAACGCGCTTGACCTGAGGCGCGAATTTCTTAGCTGCCTGAAGAATAGACGTAGTACCTTTGATGGCCGGGTCTAAGAGATCCTTGACAGGGTCGGTGACCTTGAAGTGGAATGGCGACGCTGTGTGGATAATAACGTCAACGTCCTTCACGGCTTCGTCAAACGCGTTCGGGATAGCAATGTCCTCGACAATCACGAACGAGAGCTTCGAATCGGCAGGGTACAGGGATTTGAGGTAGTCGGCCTTGGACTGCGAGCGGACGGTGGCCTTTACAGTGTAGCCCTTCTCGAGCAAGGTCTTAAGGACGTGGCCCGCGATAAACCCAGACGCTCCTGTAAGCAAAGCAATCGTCATTGTGGGAGGTTACAATAGGTAGATGTTGCCCTGGGCGAGATGAAGCTCAATCAGATGCGGTTAGCTCTTTATATGTTCTTTGGTCGGCTCGGCATTCGTCGTCCGAAAAACCTTGTCGAGCCACTCCTGAGTGGGAATTATGCCGATCTTCTCCCTCCACAATCCACAACAGACGATTTTAACAAAACCAGATCAGGCTTCAATTGATTGATATATATAACTCTCAAGAACCATTATAATAGAGCAATTCAACGATCAATTGAAGCTTCCGCAGTTGCGTTTGAATGCTGAATGGTATGATCATTTCCGCGGCGCCGGAAATAACTTCGGAGTTTAGTGTATGTTTTCCTAGAGCGCCTACGTCATTACCAATGTGAAACATATTCTCAGATTTACTATATATTATATTTCAGAGGCAACAAGCATAATTAGCAGGCTGTCGTAGTGATCCATAGAACGATTTCCTCAGTACAGATTCTTTGCCGATTCATGCAGGGGATGCAAATAAATTTTTGCCGTATATCCGAAATGTGGTGGTGGGACATGTTGCATACAAACTATTTTATAATGAACTGTAACTCAAGAACCATGGTAAAGCAGTAGCATATCTTAAATCTTAAACTAGTCGACTTCTCGTGTATGCAGGAGCTGATATGAGAGCTGCACTTACTCAAATGGGGAGATTCCAGCAAACAACTCAAAACTGTGGAAATTGGTGCCAAATGTCTCATCAACCATAATATCCTCGATATCTTCCGATAAGAATTCCGGCTATGCATAAAGGGAGTAATTTCTTGTAAGTTGTAACTCTTTCAGTAATAATAGTCCACATTTTCACCTAACAGTATCTGTGCTGACAAGTAACTGTGTTCATCATATCCACTCCAACTGACTGCATTATCACGACTGCTGCCTGCAATAAACGGAACATGTACGCTTCCGAGTGGCTGCGTACAGGCATCGGGATCAAAATAGATAGGCTAGCCGCTCTGGAATGCCTCTTTTTCTCCTGTAAGCCATTTGGCTACTATATAATATACAGTTTCTGGCGGAACAAACAAGTATCCAATGGACATTGGGTAAATTGAAAGAAGGGAAGATCAATGTTCTTCGAGGGGTAGGGTAATGTTTAGGCAGCAAATTATTTACGGCTCAGTTCCTGTTGCTGGGTACATAGAAACTGGGAGATACAAGTGGGAGCTTGGCCGAGTGGTCTATGGCGTCAGATTTAGGTACCTTGCAGTATCGCATTAAGCTTACTGAACGCCAAAATCTCTGATATCTTCGGATGCGCGAGTTCGAATCTCGTGGCTCTCAATATCTACTTTTTTTTTTTCCTACTTTTTATTAATTCTATAGTTGCTTCTGTCTGATTCAGCATTGTTTGGGTATGTCAGATATAAATTTGCGAGCTTTCTTCATTCATAAGTAATATGCATAAGTAATGTGATACGTTGGAGTATTATTCACTAAATATCAAATCATCAATAAACATTATCAGCCCATGATAATCCTTAAAATGCAAAATCCGTCCTCAGCTGAATACTAGGTGTCGAATGTACAAAATCCTCACCATCGATATTCGCATTTATCGCAGCCTGACTTCTCATCAACCTCTCGAGTTGCAAACGCTGTGCCGGCGATATCTGGGCGACCACAGATTTAAACGAGACAGTGTCCACACCAGCTATCTCAATTAACTGCCGTCTCTGAATCGACAACGTCTCTGGTTCGTCATCTTTTATGTTGTATAATATAACAGGTATGCAAACCGCCATCGCTGGAGCAACCCTTTCGCCGTCTAAGCTTTTGATGAACGCAACTAAGATGTCGCACACCAGTTTTGGCATATCCTCCCCGTCATCGGTCAACAACAGCTCGGACGTTGCCAAAGCTACTAATTGCGGAAGAAGCTTACGGCCAAGCATTTGCGTGAACGACCCGCGGCTAGATGTGATAAGCAGTGATTTGGCGCACTGGGACGCAACTGATGCGACCTCGGGATTGTTGAACGACTCGATGATAGCAATACTGCAGTCTTCGATTAGCGAGTCGTTTGCGGACATGATCTGCTCACAACTTCCGATAACAACGACTACACAAAGAAGACAATTCTTTCGAAGCGCGACTGCATCTTTATATTGCGCATGACTACACACAGGTCAGCTGAACCGAACTGTAATCATGCTACAGTTAACGTACCTGGTCTGCTCCAACGTAGCTATTAGTAGTGCAAAAAAACTACGAATCCCTTGCAAAATCTGCCCATACGACTCCGAATCAGACTCCGTGCACGACTTGACAACATTCCTAAGCATGCTCTTCAAATTCGGTAACAACGCTGGGATAACAGCAGCCTGACAGGCTGGCGTATCCAGCAGACAACTGAAAATGTGGAGGTAAATAGCATACAAATCCAACCGCATACTAAATGGGAAACTTTCGATCATGTCTTTGAATGCATCCATCGCTTGCTCGGTAATCGCAATTACTTCCGCTCTTATGGGCTTAGGATCTATGAATTTGTTAGCCAGCTATCTATACAGTACTAAAATAGAGTTCTTACTCGTTGGCAAGTCCGCCACGGAAGGATATATTTGCGTGAGAATGAGGATCACACCACGTAGTAGCTCAAACATCTGATTGAGGCCATCACTAACAATCTCGTTACCATTTCTAACACGTCAGCTGGGGTCATTTGATGATAAACCACTCAAAACATACATATCCGTGTCAAACGTCCGTTTTGATGCCGGATGATTAATGCACAAATTCTTAATTATTTCAATCAATGGTTCTTGACAATGATAACCTTCCGTAAGGATTATCCGATCAAACAAGTCGATCATCTCTGTGAATACTGCAGCCTGATACAAAGAATTTCCACAAATCGACGGCAGTAAAATCTTCTTGAGCGCGTTAAGTATCACAGGCATATCATCCTTCGAAGCCATGATGTCACCTCCTGGAGCTTTGACGAGGGCTTCGAAACATACACCAAAAAGCACGAAGAAGAACGCTGTCGGCTCGTTGTTTGTCTCGTTATGGCTGCCATTTACGACAGCACCCTTTCGGTCGTCCAGAGCAGCAATAACAAGGTCTGGTTTCTGATCGATCAACGAAGCGATAGCCTCCACAAGCTTGAGCCACGACTGTTCATAAAACTACATCAGTGTCAGTATACATAAATGCAGTCGCATAGGTAAATATTTCACCTGTAAAACGTTGTCCTTAGATCCAGAAGAATATGTGTTATCCACTGGACCCGACAACGTCATGGTACCACTGCCGGGGCCTAAATCAGGCTCAAACCTGAGCTGCGCAAACTCTTTAAGAGCCGACAACCACAATGGGGCCAGAGACTTGATATGAGGCATTGTAACATCAAGCAAATATTCTTGTTCAATACTAGCGACCTGCAATTCTGCCCAAGCTGACAAGATGGCAAGTTTCAGCATAACTTGAGCATTAGAGCTGATCACCTTCAAATCCCCTAGCGTAAGTTCGTCTCCCTCAGTTATACAGCTATCCAGCGCGTTGGTAAGCAACTTGAGAATTCTCCCCATTCGCGGGACATCTCGGACAACACCGTTCGCTATGAAATCCGCACACACGTTGATGGCCTCAGATGCGAGCTCCGGAGAAGAATCTGAAGAAAACGCTAGGGTTAGTGCCGATGCAATCTGCGCCTGGTACTGTTCCAAAAGAGCAGAATCTGCAAAGTCCGGATCTGGTGTCCTGCCAAATGTCTACAAGAGGTCAACGACTACTCAATACCCAGTACCATGAGTGCTGACCTGCAGAATATCATCTAGTAATTGTACGCCAATAATCCTCATCTCAAGCACACTGGAAGTAGATGCCGAAAACGCTGCACGAATGATATCACCAATTCTCGCAATCAAATTACCTGGAACTTCTTTATTCATGCCAAGCATCTCCTTCAGGCAATTCAAAGCGAACACCCTAGTTTGCCATTTCAAGGGCACACCGCCTTCTGTTTTGGGATTCGAGTCACCCGTTATGCCTCCAGATCCATCCTCAGAGGCCGCGAAAGATGCAACTTCTTCGTCTCCAAGGTCGGGATCAGGTGTAATATCCTGGGAGTGTGATTTAGCTGACCGCATTCGTTTTCTCGCAACCAGTTTGACTAAAACTGCTTGACAACGAGCAACCCATAAACGGGCCTCAGTAACACCGGTCTGGGAAAGCCACGTCGATATGATGCTCTTCAGACCCTCATGCCAAGGCGTCGTATCATATGCTAACCATATGTGGCCTTCAAGTGCTCGACCTGCATACGAAAACACACTATTAACATCATTCCTGGCAAGTTGATAATAACCATCAATCGCAGCGTCCCTTAGATCTTGAATTGGTGAGTTGATATATTTCGCAATTTTCTGACAGAAGCCTCTCGTGTCGAAGTATTGTGGGGCGAAGAGCAGAGCGTGTTGATAACACTTAATCGCCTCCACGACAGCAAATGGATCGTCTTCATTAGCGATCTCTTGAATTAGAAGAGAAATTAGTTCCCTATTCTTGGGATGTTCTTGAAGGTCTGGTCCGAGAACTCCAATCAGAGCATCGATGCAATGCGTAAGAACTCGGACTGTCGAATATTCGACCTCCAGATTTGACGATAAGATTGACATGCACTCCTCATTATGCGTTTCCGAAAGATACAGAGTGCAGAGCATACCGATCGTACTAGGGGCGTAACTCGCATACGTCAAGCCAGCTGATTCCATAGTCGTTGACAAGGCTTTCATAGCCCAGAAATGGACGGTCGGATGCGGATCGTTGCTTAACGACATTAAAATACTAGCAATAGTCTTAAGGTGGAAACCAGCGGCCATGCCACCAACATGGCTGTGAATGCTGCCTAGCGTAAGTGCTAAACCAGCCCTTGCATTCGGGTCTCTGTTCTTTACAATCTCGTCGACCGTGTGCTTGACTTGAACGCCAGTAAACTGATGGCCCCCGATGGCAGAAAGGCGGCCAATGGCATCTGCAGCTATTATACGAACGTAAGCATCCTCCTTCACAGCAATAGACCGAAGCATTTCCATGATAATTTTAAGAACTGATTCGTCATTGAGTCTGTGCCTGTGGTTCCTCTTATCGCTAGTAATCAATTTTAAGGTTCCCGACAGAGCGACGGCGACATTGGCTGTAACAGCGGCTTTCCGGCCAGGATCTTTCTGCAGACTCGACGAGTTCAAAAATGACGCAACTTGCTCTAGAATACTCTCCTGAATTTTCTCCGTCTGCAACGGTAGGAGTAAGATGAACAATTCAATTGCGTAGTCGATAACAGCAGTAGCGGATGATTTAGGATATGACTGCCATGGAACCAATCCGGACTTAGTTTCAAGCTGATTGAGCAGAAAAATATAGTCATGCTCCAAAGCTCCCAGTGTAGGCTCATTCAGCTATAAAAGGTTAGTCGGCTAGTATTACTACGTGTTGTTATATGACTAAGACATACCATTAGCTCGACTCTGGAAGTGAATGAATCTGTGCTAAGCCAACTCCTATCCTCCTCCTCTTCACCCTGAATTTTCTCGAAGCCAAACTTTGCGGTACTGAATCCACGTATGACACTACAAACCCCATAGGCATAATTATCGGCAACCTCCCATACAGACTCGTAGCTTCCGGCACTCGAAGCAATAGTCGTACTCAGCGGCGATGTGTAATTATCAGGATCTGCAAAAAGCGACACAGCCGAAGTTAAAATATCAGCTTGTAATCCTTCACCATGCTGAACGTCAATTAACGCAATATAGCACTGGAAAACTCGTCGTCGAACCATCATTTCGTAGTCTGCCAGATGTAATGACGATGAGAGTCGCATCGTTGGATCTTCAACGACTTTCTTGGCCAAAATTAGATTCAAAAACGTGCTGGTGTTTTGTAACATGACAACTAGACGTTTAGAAACATCACTAGTCAAAAGTCGCGCGTTAAATTGTAAGAATGCCAGGATTGACGACAACGCACATTCCCGAACATGCAACAGGAAGCTGTATTCAAGCGAGTTCTTGTCCACGACCGAATCTTTGGACAACGGCTTGGGCAAAGCACTTTTCCACAGAAGCAAGAGTTGACTGAGATGCAGTTTAACGAAATTTGGACCAAGAGACATCAAACCGCTGATCAACGTCCACGCCACTTGAATCTGCGTTGTAGACACGAGCACATCGGATTCACCACTGCCTTTTAGAAGGGAAGTGGCCAGCGAAAATATTCGAGAGGTGAGATCCAGAGACGCATACTGTGGGCGGAGATTAGTGATACCGATAGTGATAGATAAAGCTGTTGCATATCCAACGCAACGTCCAGCGACGTCAGCTGAGGACCGCCGGCCTTTCAGAACAGCCAGTTCACGATTCAAATTGTTCATCATTGTAGTCGTCATATGTACAAGCTGCGATGGCACATAAAGAACAAAAGCACGGATGCAGGAACATGTCGCGACTTGGACAGTATAGTTCGGATGTTGAAGAACTAATAATAGTGCATCACGGATAGACGTTTGCAAAGATGCAATTGCAGACCCCAACGCTTCTATTAAGTACCTCAGTGCCCCCACGGCCCCAGCGAGAGCGTATTTCGACGGCTCGTACTGGTCCTTCATAACCACAGGATAGTTCTTCAAAAATTCATCCACCAAGATCTTAACGGCAGTCAACCTTCCAGTTTCGCCAAGGAACTGCTGACCAATCACGTCATTAAGCAAAAAATGTATATGCCGTCGGGTTGTCAATATCTTCAACCGATGATTCACAATATTGGCACTGGACAGGATATTGTCCAACATACTCTTAACAATTGCCAAATATTGCGATTCGATCTCCGCCGTACCGCACAGATAGAAAAATTCTGTGTATGTCTCCGCAACGCCTGCGCGCACTCTAGCAGATACTCCGGGCTTAGTGTACGCACCTGCCAGCTGCTCCAGCGTCTCCTCAAAGGTGTATGTAACATGTTCAACAACCTTCATCGTTGGTTGAGGTAAAGGAGAAGGTTCCTCTTCATCTGGATTTGGTGGAGGCGGCTTCTTCGACTTTTTTGGAGCGACTTCCACTACAGTTGTCGTGGTGGTACTGGCCACGGATAGTGACGACGCCCAGCACACAGCTGCGGCTTTGCGGACACAGATTTGAGGAGAATCGAATGCCTTCATAACGATCGCTTTAAGATTTTCCGAATCTGAGTGGTTGTTAAAGTATGACGAGTTCTTGAATATTTCGCGAAGACACTATGTTCGAATTAGAATAGGAAAGTTCTTCATAACGATAAGTGACTTACATCAAGAGCTGCCGCCCTTACAAGTGACGACTTGTCACTGGTTGCATTTCTGGCTTGCTTCCATACATCGCGAGCAAGATTCTCGTCAACGAACGAGCCGGTCATACTGAAGATTTGCGCGAGGGACCTAAATATAGCTGTTCGGTATCCCGCAGCCTATCCAACTAGTAAGCGGCGTTCCCAATGAAATTGAAGTCACTTATCATACGTTACTGGAATATTTCAAAACTCTCATGAATGACAGAATTCCGTGAGCAGCGATAGCCATGATCTAATGCGAGTTAGCCACTAAGTCGTTTTCTGCAATAGGGATAACGTACACTATCACCGGCTACGGAAAAGATATCTCCAATGACATGAACCAAAAAACTGGAATTAATGTTAGCTGCACCCGACATCGACCCGTTGGAACTCACAATTTTGAATCAATATTCTTGTCGGGCTTGCCCGTGTTCAAGGCCGTTAGCAATTCGTTAACAACATCAAACAATGTTTTTCGATCGCTCTTTGAATAAATCTCCATATAGCACCGACCCACCAAAGCACGAATGGGCCGAGTCAAAATAGACGATGAAAATGATGTGAATTTCCCCAGTTCGTTTTTAACGAACATTTGATGTGAAGTCGATCCATCTTCGTCAAGCAATTCCAAGTATTTGAACAGATCACTCAGCCATGCAAACAGATAAACATGCTGTTTATCTGCCGTCAGGCTGTTTAATTTAGCTATATCTAATTCATCTGGCAAAGTCGGAGTGAACTGGCTCATGGGCCCCGATACATGAGCCATAATACACGAAGCTGTATACTTGTATCTTACTCCAACTGGTGATTCGTCAACGATGATTGACAAGCACAGATGTCGTCGCAGTAATGTCCAACTGATCTTATTCGCGAGAGATTGACTGTTGGTTGTATGGACCAACCTATTGCACCACAGTTGTGAGAAGGGGCGGTAATGCGTTCGAAGTCCTCGAAATATCCACCGTGCGGCACAGGCAGAACCAAACTTTATTCGACAGCTAGCCTTCGAAAACTAGGGTAAATCGCAGATATGGCCCGCAATTGCTGGCACGGGGATACCGATATACAGCTTTGTACTCTAGCACAACCGCAATTGCGGCCGTCATTCACAAAAATCGTGGATATCTAAGTAATACTTATTGCTGGTGCTGGATATTTGGCTTGTTTTAGCGACAAGCAGATAATCCGGGATTGCCCCATCAGTATGCCGGGGTCGACGAGCCACTTGTCGAGAATTGAGGAAGAACGCCAGCAGCTATCTCCGATTGTATGCAACAATAGGACTCAATTATATTAACATATGACTGACTGTACTCAGATTCGCACAGGACTACTGTATGGGGCTCTAACAGGAGTTGTTGTTGCTCTTTGTGGAGGATTTACGCTCAACTTGATGTCATCGAAATTTAGGATGATACCAGCCGGCTTAAAGACGTAAGATGGCTTTATTCATTATACTCAAAAGCCGTGGCTAATAACAGTACTCAGTTTTTTGGCGTCAGGATGTATTATAGGTTTTGCGATCATGGAGCAAGACAAACGCGTCAAGCAGCATATATTTCTCCGGCAATGGGATTCCCAAATCGGGTTTAATGACAATACGCGCTAAATTATGGGATCAGTTGTTGTGTATGGTCTTCAACGGAGCTAATAACTGTTTACAAGTTAATCACTGGGGGGTTGGTGTTGGAAGCATCTGTGGACCGTTAAGGTCCATTTATTAGTATCATGTAAGACTACGGTAAATTGCGAACATGCTGATAATGGCGTACATATCATCTTCATCTTGTGTAGGCGTCTACTAGGTTATCGGAATTGGTTAAGATATTTGGAGTTCAAGGTTGTAGGCTGTCTTCATATTAGTCTTTTGATCTTCACATTCTTTTTCTTCAAATGGAATTTGCAGAAAAGTTTGAAATCAGTTTAAATCAACATTTTCAAATTAATATCGTTTGATTTAACTTCACACCAAACCTGCTCTTTAATGTATCGACCAAAATTATCCCAGTTTTATTCAACTTTTATTTACTTTTGCCGTCTTCTAACTTAATAACCACGGCCTATTATCCAACAAATCCGCACTCGAAGGATTACATAGTAAATGCTGATGTAAAACATTCAACGCTTTCAGTGAATCCTTCTCCTGAATAACGCAGGATATGTTGATCTCGCTGGCGCCCTGGCTGATCATCTCGATATTGACACCAGCTCCTGCAAGAGTAGAAAACATTTTGCCCGCAATGCCAACCATTTGCTTCATCTTCTTGCCCACTAGACTAACGATTGTCATGTCTCTGATAACATCGACCGACCCTAGTCGTTTAAGTTCGTCAACAGCATCTCGCAGATCATGCTCCCGTGACTCGTAATGCAGAGCCATGGAGACGTGTACTTCTGACGTGGAGATAAGGTCGACAACTAACTCCCATCTGTGGAGGATACCGAAGATTTCAGCTAAAAAACCGTGAGAATGGAATCGCTTATTTGAATGAAGGTTGAGAACAATAATATTCTGCTTCGTGGTGACAGCAGTGGGTTCCTTCTTCTGTGAATTAAAAAATGCCGATGAAATCCTTTCCAAGGCTGTAGGTGGATGCGGCGGAGTGACATCGCCTTTCCTTGAAATGTTATCTGGGAAGATAACAGTGCCATTACCGGCAACATTCTCGACATTCTTGATTCTGATGGGGATGTGTGCCCGGATAACCTGCTCCATTGTAAATGGGTGGATAACTTCCGAACCGTAGTATGTAAGCTCCGCGGCTTCGTCAGGAGTGATCATCGAGATAAGTCGAGCAGTGGGAACCTTTCTTGGATCCGCAGTAAAGATACCATCCACTTCCTTCCACACTTGCAGTTCTTCGGCATTGACACCAACAGCAGCAAGGGCAGCGCACAAATCTGTGTAGCCGCGTCCAATTGCCTCAAGTAAACCTGCTGGGACAATACCAAAGTACCCGGTAATAACTGGCACTTTCTCACCACACTCCTGTATCTTGTTGCCAATCTCAGTCGCAATGTGATCATAGAACGATTGGTCTAATCCGTGCTTCGCTGAATAACCAATAGGGATGATTGAGTCTAAGTTAACATACTGGGCTGCGATACCACGGTCATTAAGCAGGCCAGCCATAAATAGACAGCTAAGTTTCTCCCCAGCACCAATGATGCTGTCCTTGGTTCTCGGGCTGATTTCGTCAATGACCTTTATAGTATTAAGTTTGTTCTCTAAATCAATGTTATAGATACACACCTGAGCCGCACTCAGGAAGTTCGCAAGGATGTCGCATTCGTGACTAATGCTAGCCTCCAGATTGGCCAAAATATCGGCATCCTGAATAAATTTCCGTGAAACAGTAATATGATCGTCTTTAATCGTGTTTACAATGTCGATGTGCTTTGAGGAACCCTTCTTCAACGCGTGTTCGGCAGCCTTCAAGAGCCTAAAGCATTTGTCAAGTCAACTAATTGAATCAATAAATAAATAGCAACATGCACACCTGCTTGTAGTACCCTCAGACTTGGTATCAGTGCTTCTTGCTGAGCAGACGACTGCTACCCGATAATCTTTCAGATAGGCCCTGATGAGACAATGGTCAGTACTTCCTTTTTCTAGGTCATATTGGCTCACGAGACAAATACCGAACAATATTGTCCACAATTTCTAGCGGCAATTTGCCTACGCTAGTACCGCCAAACTTCTGAATGAGCCAGGTATCAGCGGTCTGGCTAAGAGTCTGGCTGCTGGTCATGCCATTATTGAGACTGACACTGCTATCACTGGTCGCGTAGGATGTTCTATCATTGCCCGGTAGAGTCATGTTGTAGTTTGGCGATAACTATGCCAATAACCAAAATTCTAAGATACGGATCTATTTTAAAGTGTGCTTTATGACCTAGCCGATAGTCAAAGAAATCGACTGAAATGCCCAAACTCAGACAGCTGGAGTTTGCCTGCCGTGGAGGCGACTCGAATTCGCGATGACACTTCAAAATTTTGTCGGGGGGGGGGGGGACCCCGACGCCGCATGAGAATGGTGGGCCAGGATAACCCTAACCTGGCACATATCCAACAGATTTTCTCACTTTCTCCGTTTCTACGGCAAGTTTTTACAGTAATTAATTGCCTTTGACTCTCGAGGCTGGCACGATCCAGTTCTTGTGGCCCCCCTGAATCAGTGTACAATGGAATCCGACGTCATCCTACAAAACTTGTGTTGCTGCCTATGACCTTGTACAGGATTTGTAATTGCCGAGCAACGTACAATAATATAACTGAGTAAAGAATGGTAAATAGCATAACAATCAAAAGCAATGAACATAGTGTGTCCAACGGGCATCTGTTGGGTATGCAGCTGGGAAATGTAGAGAAAATTTACATTCTCAGCGTCAAATATCAGACATGAATCATTGAATGGAAAGTAATTCTTGTTTAGGTGGATATATATATATATATATATATTGATTGATTACATACCTCTACTCAGCCAAGAGCACAGATGGCACAAGCTCCGAGCATAGAGAACATATCATAAGCTTCAACATCTCACGCAACAAGGTCAATCAGCCAGATCGAGGTAGGATACGCTAGCATGTTATCACAGGTGAACATAAGACGAGCACCTGCGTGCCAGTTTACGTCGTACATATTGAAAATTGTGTCATAAACTGCCAGATCTCTCCATACCGAAATACAATATCCTTACCTCTATGCTGTTCACGAACCAATCAAGTAGTAGTTTGCTGGCATGGGAAAGTCACAGGACCTGAACTTGAATAACGAGTTGGGAAAATCTTCGACAAACATGCAGATTGACCAGTCGCCAGGGGTTACAGCGTGTAGAAGCGCGCCATCTCACGTGGGCAAGAGACCAGCTAGCCAAATGGAAGTGTGTACATGCAGCTGACGACTTGTATGAGCCGACCGACACCAAAAGGGCTGAATTGTCCCTTGCGTGCCTGGCAGTAAATTGTCTGCGCAGTTTGCTGTAGCAGGATTGATGATCTTGTGGCTGGCGCCGGGCCGTTGACCGTTGGCTGCAATTCAGGATGAGCCTGGCATTAAGGGGGCCCCCTCCGATGACGACGCGGGGGCGCCGGCTTTGTATTTCGACTTCGCGATCACGCACTCACGTTACTGCAAGTGAAGTGTTACTGGCAGCAGTGTGCCTGGGGTGCCTGGGTTAGGGTAATACTGTAATCTGCACCGGCGTGCTCTAACGATCATCAACCATGTAAATATTATATATATATATATATATACATTTCCTGTCACGGTAAATGATTTAGAGGACTTCTACCTTGCTGTTCTATTGCCTCTGGATCCTGCCTTATTTTGCGGTAAATACACCACAGACACATCAACATGGCTCCACCTCGTCCCCGGAAAATCGCCGTCGTTGGGTCCCGCGCTGTCGGTACGTGGTTTTCGAACAACCGAAGTTTGGCAACACTAATTGCATGCGCATGACGTTCTAATATTGGGCGTATTTTATAGGAAAATCCTCTATGACAGTACAGTTTGTCGAAGAACATTTTGTAGAAAGCTACTACCCAACTATCGAGAACCAGTTCTCCAAGATCATTCGTTACAAAGGCCAAGACTACGCCACTGAAATTCTTGACACCGCTGGTCAGGTACGTATGAATCCAAGCCTAGGCACAAGAATCAGGCTCACAGTTAATACAGGACGAGTTTAGCATTATGAACCAGAAGCATTCTATCGGGGTCCATGGATATGTGCTTGTGTATTCAATCACTTCAAGTTCGTCTTTCGACATGATCCGAGTCATAAGGGATAAGATTCTAAATAATACAGTAGGACGAATTTGGGAATTGTTTGAGTAGAGGCTAATAGAGTGATAGGGTACTGAGTCGATACCGATGGTGGTTGTTGGTAACAAGAGCGATCTTGGTGCTCAAAGGTACGTCCACCTGCATTGCGCGTGCCTGGAAGCTGTGCTAAACAGTATATAGGAAAGTCGAAACAATTGAAGGAAAGAATTTAGCACTAGAATGGAATTGCCCATTTGTCGAAACCAGTGCCCGACACAATGCCAATATAGCAAAAGTGTTTGAACTTTTGATAGGCGAGATCGAGAAATACCAAAACCCAGCGCCCGATTCGTCAGGGAAGTGCATAATAACATAGGCGGAGAAGGGTTGTCCACATGAGTGATCGATGAATGCGCGCTGTTTGTGATTAAACTGTTTGGAATTCCGATTCATATAGCTTTGCAAGCTTGTTTGACGTGGGTTTTCAAGCATTCATTGGGAATGGATGGGATGGAGTTACAGTATCTTGCAAAAAGGAATTTATGGTTAAGCGTGTCGACGTCTAACATTTCGGCATTTTAAGACTTTAGGACTGATCAAAACAACGCGTTTGTAATTGATTGTATTATATGTTCGAAAATTTAACTGACATAGTGTACTGCGGAGACAGAATTGTCGTGTGGTGAATAAATATAACAGTGCATCCATTAATCTGTCAATACTGGCAAACTCGGTACGCCAACCCAAACTATTACCTCTTTGGAATAACAATATTAGCAACGACTGGACGATGATCAGACGAATATATGCCGTCTTCAAACTTGTTATTTAGAACTGCGTAGCCATAGACCTTGACACCAGGAAAAACAAAAATATAATCGATGATTCTCTTTCTCTCGTTCTCGGTAAATCCAGTAAAGGTGCTGGAGTTTCCGTACATAAGGTCAGTATCAACCAACTTCTTCGCGTCCTTCAGGAAACTTGAAAATATTGGGTATGCATCCTGATTTGGCTCAGAATTCATATCCCCTCCAATTATCAATACGTCATGGTCCTCCAGAGTTTCGATGATGTCCTTGATTAGCTTGGCGCCTTTAGTCCTCGCGACCGGTCCTTGACTATCCAGGTGTGTATTGAGTGCGTAGATGACGCGGCCACTAGGTTTGTGTTTCAAGAGTGTGACATTGACGATCCGGAAGTTAGCAGCATCCCAGCCCTTGCTAGGAATATCTGGTGTATCGCTCAGCCAGAACGTCCGACTAAGCTCGACCTTAAATTGAGAACGATGATAGATAATCGGATTATACTCTCCCTTTGATCGACCGTCATCTCGACCTACTCCGCAATATGCCCACTCATCCCCCAAAAGCTTCATCAGATCTACTAATTGATCATGGAGGACTTCTTGAAGCAAAACAATTGCGCTTTGGTTGAAGGTATTGAAGATAATTGAAGCGGCAACCGGATACTTCCGCTTCTCCCAAAGTTCTTCGCCTTTTAGGGTATTCCGAGTCGCATATCTAATTACCAAAGACTGTTAGCTGCAATGAACCTAATCCACTGACGGGTGGGTTTACCGAATATTGTGAGTGTATACTTTAACTGCAAACTCCTCATTGGTGTCTTCCCAGTTCACATTCAGATGCATGATATCGCTTACTGAGGCTCAGATTTAGTAACAGGCCGTGTTCGAAATACACCGATTGCAGCATTGATGAGACGTAAGATGCGGTCTGCCCTTGTGATATGTTAACAGGTGCCGATCATTGTGGCCCAAGAAGCAGGCACGCGCCGACGCGAGAGTGTTGTTAAATGCATAAGCTACGGACGAATTAGCAGGGTAACATACATTCCCTGGCCGGGTATGCCGCCGCACTAAGTCTGGATTCAGGAACCAGCCTGGTGGCTCATCGACTCCAATAGTGATCAAAAATCTGCTTGAGCCATTCGCTGCACCAATTTTGTAGCTGATATTACAAATGTCGGAATCATCGGAAACTGAAGTTGACACTTCTCTCACAGAGCGTGCCACCGTGGTCATGAACTTCATCCGCGGGCTGGTGCCGACAGTGCTTCATTTTCCAAAGGTCGCGGTTATTTGTGGCTCGGGATTACACCATCTTGCTGATGCAATGAACGCATCACCTAGGGTCGAAATACCGTTCTCCGATTTGCCATATTTCCCGTTAACTACTGGTAGGTATTAGGGGGATTGGGAGGTTGAGGCAGGACGTGCCAATGGCTGATATTCTACACAGTTGAGGGGCATATCGGCAAGCTTGTGTTTGGATATTTTGGCACCGTACCGGCTGTTTGCATGGTTGGAAGAATACAGTACGTACAATGTGCTATACAGTAGAAAATTTACTAATTGATAAAGTTTCTATGAAGGCAATCCTTTTGACATCTCCGTATTCCCTGTCCGAGTGTTCAGTGTCATGGGCGTCAGTACGCTGCTTGGTACGTCTTGACAGCTTTAGATCCTACTACCAAGAGTTATGAACTGATGAGCGACTTAATATAGTTACCAATGCCGCGGGCGGTCTAAACTCTGAATACAAGGTTGGAGATCTTATGGTTCTCAACGATGTAAGCTAAGTACTTTCTTATTTCATTGCAGTAGCTAATCTCTTACAGCACATAAACTTTCCAGGTCTGGCTGGTTGGCATCCTCTCAAAGGCTCCAATGATCCCTTATTTGGACCCAGATTCTTAGCGCTAAGCGATGCCTATGACCTTGAGCTACGGCAAAAAGTTTTCGAGTCGGCCAAGGCACTCAAGTTGGGTCGCGCGATTCACGAGGGCGTGTATGTATTCGTCAGCGGTCCGACTTACGAGACCCGAGCAGAGTCCAGAATGCTGAAAATGCTAGGCGCAGATGCTGTCGGCATGAGCACTGTACCTGAGATCATTATCGCCAGACACTCTGGAATGAAGGTTCTCGCTATTAGTCTCATCACGAACGCCGTCGTCACCGAGCCCACACCAAAGGCCAGCGAAGGGCCGGCGAATTTGTCTGCTGGAAAGGCCAATCATGAAGAGGTTATTGAGGCGGCGAGACGGGCTGGTGAGGACATGCGAGCCTTGGTTCTGGAAATTATTAGCAAGCTGTAAAGAGTTACTGTACGATTACGATTAGAGCCTGGCAATGACAAATTCATAGACGACATTTCATGGATGACATAGCCAGACACCTACTCCATTGCAAACATGCTATCTAGTGTTCACATATTTATCCGCCAATAACTCTAAAGCCACCAATGAGTAAAATCCTTTCCCATACCAAAATGAAAGAAATAAACAACAGTCCATGGGTCCAAACAATACCGCACATCATCACAATGCATAAACAGTTAAAACAATGTACATCCCTCATCAATCGCCCACCTCTGACCTTCCGGTATTTGCTCAATGACTGCACAGCTCTTGCCAATCACAAGGATTCCAGGAGGGCGGCTCCCAGCTGCTTCAAAAGCCTCTGCCACATGTTCCAATGTAGTTCGAATAACGCGCTGATCAGGACAACTTGCTCGCTCAATAATTGCACACGGAACATCCATTCTCCAGCCTGCGTCGCGTAGCCATGCCGTAACATCTGCCAGTCTGTGAAGAGCCATTAAGAATATAGTAGTTCGAGATTCAACAAATTCAGGAATCGCAGGCGCTGCACCCTTGCGTCCTGTCCCAGTGCAGAGAAGAACTTGATCCGCAACCTCTCTATGTGTTGGTGAGATCGCCGCCAATAATGGTCCTGATAACGCAGAGGTAATACCGGGAATTACTGTAGGCCTATAACCGTGCTTGGAGAAAAACAAATACTCCTCCGCGCCCCGACCAAATATGTAGGGGTCACCTTGTTTCAGTCGGACCACCGACTTGCCTTCCTTGAGAGCGGCTATACCCATATTGAGCAATTCTTCCTGCGCAGCTTCGGCATTCCCAGGGAATTTCTTGGCAATGAAAGTCTCTACGTGCCTAGGAATCAGATCCAATACACCCGCTGGCACAAGTTTATCGGCAAGAACAAGATCCGCGGTTGTTATTGCAGCCAGGGCGGATGTTGTAAGCAGACCCGGCGCACCAGGACCGGACCCCACAAGTGCGATGGATCCCTTTTTGTTGGTAGATACAACACCTTCATTCGTAGTAAAACTGCAACCTTGCCGATACTGTGAAGAGAGATCTTCAATAGAGATTGCTGCTAGTTGAGCGAATGGATAATATTCAACAACTTGTGATAGCCACCGAAGTCGCTGCTTCTTCTTCAGATCACGGCTCTTCTCCAGATCATTTTCTTCCTCAAGGACTAACTGATTGAATTTATGATTTTGTACCGCATCATCGTCATTCTGACCGACTTCGTGATATAGAGCATCCAAAGTCGCGCAGTGATGCTCTAGGTCTTTATCATCATCCTCTTCAATAGCACGCTTGAGCTCCCCCACTTTGTTACATACTTGAGCGATGTCTCGTGGTAACGAGCTAACAATCTCACGACGAATGCGGCTGGCAAGACGACAGCCTTTTCCTGACGTGGTGACACCAATCTGAAAAGGACCGTCGGCATGTGTCGACAATAATGTGAACGTCGACAATGCCGGCGAATCAGCAACATTGACGGGAATACGTAGCCGTTTACAGAGTGCGGATATATGGGTAGCTTTCAAACTATTAGTATTGTCACTAGTCCTTTCATATACACTACGTGTGCACTCACCCAAAACTGAAGTCGATTGAAGGGCGACAAAAACGGTATCGACAACGTTGTCGACCTCATCTCTGCCCAATATAGTCAGGTCGTCATCGTTGAACTCTCGTTGAATCCACGTAAAATTGGGATATGATGCTTCCTTAGCCTGAATTTCAGTTTCCCAAACTTTCACTGTCTGCGTGGTCTCTGAAGCCTTTGGAGCAATTAAGATAACATTAGCCCCACACTCCAACGACTTTGACACTCTTGTAAGGGAAAGCGCCGTTGACCCGATAACAAGATGTGTCTGTGATATGCAGTTCTGCGAAATCAATAAGCCGGGCATGTTTGCTAAGTAGCACCGACCGTCTTCTGCACTTGCCACAGGCGAGGAAGTCTGGATTACTGTCATTGCAAAAATATTTCGTGCGGTTGACAGTTTGGCTGTGGCGCAGCAATCAAATGCAATCAATTGATAGATGGTTATATCCTGAAATTGCCGGCAGTGTGACCTTTACGTAGCCCCTGAGCAGCTTCTTGTGGTCTGCATTCTGAGTACAAAGCACTAGCAGCATTACGTCTGCCCGTCGGAAAATGCGACTTAGCTAATCCTGTATTGACACCATAAGCATCTCCAATTGTCACGTATAGGACAAAGGACTAGCAGAGTTGTACCTGAAAGTAGCGGGATGGCGGGCGAATTGATAACTTTGAGGTTGTGATTCAAGCACTGTGATCTGTGATCTGTGAGTTGGGAGTATTGGGTTTGGAATTTCCAGCTCATAAGTTGGTTCAAACGATTGTTCCTGTTGCTTCCCATAATGTTAAGTCGCTTATATTGGCGCGCGATGTCTTATTTATATTTTTTTGCATTATCATATTATTGTATGATATCTATTATTGATGTAATGATGTTATTGCTATGAATTATGACTTTGATTGTTTTTTCATTATTTGTTGCAATTTATCGATTTCCTTGCTCCACTATGTCTATAACTTTTTTTCTTGTCTTGTATAATACATAATAACGGATTGCATTATGATGAACGTTGAACAAACCTATTGTCCTAGTACTTTTTATTGTGAATTATTGTAAGCTTGCGGAGTATGCTCATTATTCGCTTGCTTGACAGAAAGCTGCAAAGCTGCCAGTTGGGGACCTTCCCACCAAAATCTCCAGAATCACCCCTGCAGTAACTTCCCTTTTTGATAAATAGTTAGGAGCTAAGTTGATTACAAATAGAGTCTGCCTATGTACAGCGAATCTTGAAGGTTAAACCGTAAAGTTCGAAGTTTGTCGTGGTTAGTGCCATTGCAATGCCGTCATCACACGCTGGGATCATGAATTGTTCCAACTCGAATTTGATCATCACAAAAAGAGGGCACCGGAACTTCGAGTGATTCATCATTCTGTTACGATTACCCATTGTCCCGTGTTGTCGTACCTTCCGTACGTCTCTATAGCGAAGGGGAGTTTTTACATACAGAAACAGTGCGGTTATTACTTCCACTGTTTACACTGAAGTATGGCTGGCCATACATATATCGACCCGCCAGAACCGGTCCCACATAGCTCGCTAGTGTCGGCTTCACACTCGGGATTACCTCTCAATGATGGCAAGCTGCACATATTACTAGCTGCAACGGGATCAGTCGCCACAATCAAGATTCCTCTTATCGTCGAGAAATTATTAAGAATCTACGAGCCATCTCGGATATCTATTCAAATAATCCTCACCGAGGCCGCGGAGCGCTTTCTTCCGGCGGCAGACAAGCCGCTTCCGGCGTCCATACATATATGGCGAGATTCAGATGAGTGGGAAAATTGGTCGGCAAGAAGTGATCCTATAGTTCATATTGAACTCCGACGGTGGGCGCATTTGTTACTGGTTGCTCCGTTATCGGCAAATACATTAGCCAAAATTGCGAACGGCCTATGCGATAACTTGCTCACTTCGGTTATTCGAGCTTGGAACCCGGCAGTACCAATTCTACTCGCTCCGGCAATGAATACATATATGTACACAAATCCCCTAACGAAGCTGCATTTGCAGACAATACATGACATAATGGACTGGATAACTGTTCTTAAGCCAGTTGAGAAAGTACTGGCTTGTGGTGATATTGGAATGGGTGGTATGCGTGAATGGTCTGATATTGTTGAGGTTGTCGTGGCCAAGTTTCCGCCATCGCAATATTCAAAAAAGGAGAATGCGGTTTTACAAGGTCTTGTGCATGAGCCGTCTAGGCATGTCACACCGGATCATGCGGCTGACGGACATATAAGATTCCAGGATCCAGAGAGCGAGTAGACGATTAGATGGGACAGATGACAGTGTAAATGGCTGTGTAAGTTAACATTATTGTTTCCAAAGCAGGTCGGGTCATTCTGGAGTCCTTGTGTTCCTTTTGTCCTAATACATTTCAGAACATCGTCATTATATATAGGAGAATACGGTTTGATGTTGGTGAATGTCACTTTCGTGTAAGCGTTTTGTGTATGTATACCTCAGAGCAGCAATATGACCAAAAGTCGTGGTTACAATAACAAATCCATCAATCATAAATCAATCAATGACTACGTGTTTCAAGGTTGCACCAGCCTTGCAACTTTAAATATAATCAAGCGGGAAAAGTAGTATTTTCAAGCCCATAAGTATTGTTAACCGTAAATATATGTAGAAGAGCCTAGTCACGCCTCCTTTCCGCAGTGAAGTACATTCTAAGCGTGTAATAAATACTCCATCCAAATCGAAGTTGAGGATTCCATAACTGTAAAGCTGAGGACTGCTGCTACGATTCAGTGGCCCATCTTGTTCTCGAAGTGGTCACACACGAGACTCGACGAGCGGCTCTTCTTGTGTTCATCTACCGCCGACAATACAGAGCACTGGATGATGCGATAATGGATCAAATTCAAATCCGTCGGATGCTCTACCTGGTCGGCGGTGAATTTCATTGTTATCTAGGCCAAGCGGAGGTGTAACAACACAGAGAACGTTTTCACTCATCCTGGGTTTGGGAACTTATGCGATAGAGCAATCATCGACCAGGCGCGACTAAAGCCGGGCTTACATTCTAAGAATATCACTAGGAAGCACTAATTCCTTTTAGTTCATGTTCACTGTTCTTATCTATTATTTATAAGAACATAAGTTTTATAATGCACGTCGTTAATTAGTATGTTAGCGAAATACAGATATTTAAGACAACGCTTAAACTTGGGTTAGGTTGACAGAGGCCCAAAAATTACTCACGACTAAAGTTGATGCCACCACTAACTACACCCTAATGCAAACCTCCCAACGCGGTTAAATACAACGATCATCACCCAGCCCACGACTCCAGCATTGCTCCAAAACTCGCTAAAGCAACTGGACTACATAAGTTCCTCGACATTTTATGCCATCTCTTGCACCCAGCGCACTGCCGCTGTCCAACGGCAGTAGTACGCGGCGGCGCTCAAGCTTGAGTGACAATGGCAACGAGATTGCGGGCTGTCGACTGTCCACCTCTCGGAAGATGCAACTTTCGCCGTCGTTTGGCAGTCTAGACTCGAGCTCCCCGGGTAGAGCACAGTCGAAGGGGTCTTCATTTGTGGGACTCTCACCTGGATTAAGTTCACCGCCGCTTCGGACATTGCCTTCGTTAGACAATTTAACGGAAAGCAATTCGAGCGTTGACCATGCGCATCACCACTCTCGTACTCATTCTTATATGACCACTAACCACGGCAGCCATGGCCATCATATTCATATCCCTTCGTCTCCACTTTCGCGGTCTGCTGCTTCCCTGTCCGATATGACTACACCACCACAATCAAGACGGTTGTCGCTATCACCTTCTTCACCCCCATACATTCCACACCATGGACATCATGTTGGGCCACATGTCCGACGTCCGTCGATACATCATTCACATTCCGAGTCATTAATTGGGTCATACGAAGAGTCGCTCCTATCAGGCCGAACTTCGACGCCATCTTCGAAGCCGGCAGTGACGTTTCTAGCGCGGATAGGGGTGTTGGGTACAGGTGAGAACTGTCCGCCAAAACTGAAATGCCCAAGGCATCTCTCTCTCGAGTTCGAAGCTGTATACTACGACTGGCAGATGTCGCATTCGTACGGTGGACGAGGTACACCATACGTCGGTATGCTAGATATTGAGGAATATTACACTACTCAGGCTACGAAGGAACTTACAAAGGAGGGTGTGCATGGAAATTACAAGAAGCACCATAAGAAGCACTCGAAATCGTCCGCGTTCTTGGGCTACAGGATACCACAGCAGGGGCAAATCCAAATCGTTATCTCGAATCCTCATCGAACTGCAATTAAATTGTTTTTAATCCCGTACGACTTGCGCGATATGCCTGTTGGCTCGCGGACATTTCTGCGACAGAAGACAGTGGTGATGGAGGAAGGCACCGGATCGAAGGGTAGTCTGCGTCAAGCGGCTCATTTGCATGTGGTTAGTCCTGGTGAGGGGAAGTACTACCTCTCCAAAACGATCCGCGTTGTGTTTGAGAATCGCGCTCTGGATGCTACGACAACGTCTGGACATGGCGTGCTTGGCGTTTCAGCTTCTCCTTCTCCCATACCTGGGTCATCTAGGGAGAATGTGAAAGTTGAGACGATCAAGGGCGATTACTCGCGCTACAATCTTGACAGCTGTTCGAAGACTGCAAGGCGACAGAGTAGCGCCGCGTCCGCAAAGCTGTACAGCGCTCTCGCACCCACGCCAATTGTAAATGACGACTGTGCGATTGCGGAAGACGAGCACGTTTCTGCAATTGCTTGCAAGACTTCGAAGCTGACTCTATCTAAACCCCCGTCTCGCGCGTCCGACATGGATGAAATGATCGTCGGCATCAGAGATACAAGCCAAACGAAGGAGGATTTTATTCAGTCCAAGAAGATAGCGAACAGGCGGTTATTGGAGTGCAACTCAAATTTGGACAAAGGTGAGAACGAGAATACGATTGAATTGATAACGTGGGGTGAACTTTACAGTAGGCGTCTCAACAATAATGTTTGATTGGCACTGACGGCGTTTTATGTTTTATTTTGGATTATATGGTTTCGGAAACGTTATATTTGGCCAATATCAGCTATATATGTATAGCATCATGATTTTGTTACTGATTCTTGTCTGTTGGTTCCTTTCGGTACGGCTGGATTGTATATAGTCATGCATTCAGTAATAAATGCTACGTCACGCGTGTAAGACATCTAAGTAGATAGACATGAAAATGCACCAAATATCCCGGGAAATCAAACCAATATCACCAAGGAATTTCATAGAATTCAACTGCCAAAGATTGTTACATCCAATTCGCCCCACGTAAGAACCAAGCCATCCAGACTCCGAAGATACCAATACAAACCGATAGACTCAATGCTGCAAACGAATTAGTACCGAGATGTAATAAAGCGCGCGCTTGCGGATTGAAGTAGTTAAACCGCTGACGAGGCGCCGTGCCGTTGAATTGAGGCGGAATGACCGTTGAACTTTCCCCGGTTCCTGCGACTTCGGGATTATTGTCAGATAATAAGACGCTCCTGTTAAGCAAAACTATCGACCGGTCGATGCCCGGTTTTTCGGTAAGATCAAGCTGCTGAAATTGCTGTGTCTCGTCCCTTTTTGCAGCACCGGGCAATCTCGGTAGCTTGCTCACAGCACTCGCAAGACGCTTGGTAGTTGAACGTCTTTGTTTCTTCTGCAGCTGCAATACACGTTCTTTCTCCTCCATTATCCGCTCTTTCTCTGCTCTAGCTTCCGAGTCCGCAATTTGATTTTCCAGTAAAGTCTCCATTTCGCCATAAGGATGCTTCTCTTGTACTTCCTTCATCTCAATATAATCGTACCCGTCATCTACTTTCTCGTCGTGGTCTGAGTGATTCGCATTATCGAAAGCTCCGTTTGTCCGTCGTCGCCGTCTATGCCTCCGTCGATGTGATAAGCCCGGGGATGGGGTTGGCGGTGTAGGAACGGCTTGCGGTTCTGGGAACTGCCACGTGTGAAGGATAGAGTATTGAGATATATTTTTCCAGGCAGGCAACAGCGATGATGGCGGATACTGTGAATATAGTGCAAGCGACATGGACATGGCATCGGTTATGCTAACAGGAAGTGGCTGGGGCATGCGAGATATAATTGCATGGATCATTTCAGATTCCCCGGCAGGGAACTCAAATGCTTCTTCCCGTCTGTGAACCATAATCTGGAGCAATAATTAGAGCAAAATCAAACAGGACATTGCAGGGAGTGCCTACCACCGTGTACAAATACACCGGAATCGATGCACTTTCGCAGCCGAAGAAGAAATCAAACATCAGCGTAATCTCGGAGTAGGACTGGATATCATGTGCAAATAACGTTAATACAGCTGCCAAAGCATAAAACGGCTTTGTGTATCGAAGATGACGGCTCAATGGCTTGTCTATTTGTTCGAGCAATGGCGGGATCAAGTTCAGGTGATCTAATGCGGGCTGTAATGTCGGCAGCATAAAGTCGCGGAGCCGATACAATGACAGATGTTCAAGTACTGGCACAGCCTTCCTTTTCCCAAACACCATATATATAACTTGTGCAATGTCATGATATCCTTGGAAATATGATAGCTTTGGGTGCTGCCGTAGGACTTGGATAATGACATCGAGTAACTCGCCCTTCTTCACACGGAGCTGCCTCTGTGACAAATCTATTTAAAGAGCCGTAGTCAGTAATTTGACCAGTCGTGCATATTACCAAAATTTCTTACTCGGAGGGTAAAATATGAACGCTCTGTCAACGTCTAACCTAGCTTGTTCCTCATCTTTGTGTGCTGCAATTGCAGACCAGTCTGGATCAACTCTGGAGTCGGCGTTACAACCAAGTAATATTGGCCCTACAGTTGTCGTTAACAACCAGCACAAGTCTTAAAACTAGTGGGACACAATACAGGCCCGTTTTCTTAATGAGTCAGACAATAAGCCACTTTTCGATTTCGCGAGTCTCGCAAGCGCTCTGTGATCTCCCTTCGAAATTGCCTCTTTAATCTGGGCTTCCTTCGACAGTCGAAACTTTTGCTGAGGCGTAAGCTGTGGTAATTCCGGAAACAAGATCGGCGGATCCATCATCATGAAACCGACTAGGGTTTCGTTAGTTTTTGACCGGGCACTCCGCAACCTTTGATGCTGCAAGTGCCCAAAAGTAGTTTTTGGCGAACGTATTACTGGAAATAACTCGAGGGTGGAGTGTTCGCATATAGCTTAAGTATAATGACGGGTATGGCATATATACGTTACAATTTACGTATGTCCCAATGTGCAATTCAAGGTTTGTGAACCTTGAAGACTCATCACGACAGACTCATCTCGGTCAGTGTCAGATATTTGCATATTTAGGCTCATTAGAGATCTATCGCCTAACTTTGCAATATTTGGCGACGTAGTATTACACGGCACCACGACCTGACTATACGAGAAGAAAGGTAGCCAAAATATCTGCTCTGGTGCCAATATCCAGTGTTTCTCTTTTTATTAGCATACGTGATGAGATACTAGTGTCACTCCAGTAACAATGCGATTGAACATATGCAAGAATGCAAAGCGCGAATATATGCTAGATTTTATAAAACCAGGCCGAGGATCTCAGCACCTTCAGGATAATTTTAAAACCGAGTGAAGAAAAGAGAAGTTGAAGAATTACCACTTTACCAGTATTCACCGCGTCCCCGCCGGGGCCCGTGCCGGATATCTCCTGTTGATGGGCCACCCACCGTTTTCGTACAGCAGCACACTAGCTCGGAAGTTTTTGCGGATACTGCAAGGCAACCGAGATGACTACGCCGGAATGATAGTTTGCTCTTGGACACACAGAGTGCCAGTTGGATTCTCCCATGGCCCCACGAAATAACAGCGATAAGCTGAATTAGTAAATTAGTAATGCATTTTTCAACCAGTTGCCGGAAATAGTCAGAATAATACAGTCTATAAGAGAGAGATAGCTGGCGAAGCGGGGCTGTGTGGCGTTCCCACCGGATGATTCGTCGGTGGGGTTGGTCGCTGACTTGTTCGGCTCCGAAATATGTCACGTGCACCTCCACAGGTTGAGCTACCGAAGTCGGTAACGCGGGGTCATCCACCAAAAACACCTGCAATAATCCTCCTTGTCCGGTGATAGTCTGCACATGGAGTCCACCGTACATCCCGCAAATATCAGCTGTGACTTTTAGGCGACAACGTCCTCTAGTCCTCGACCATTCCTTCGTTCTACTCACGAAAACAATAATGACTACCGATTCCATACCAAGGGTCTTCATTGGTGCACTGGACGCCGGCACCACGTCTACAAGGTGAGAACTAGGACCATTTGAGTCCGAGGATGGAATTGTGCACGCTCCACGAGCTCTCCCGACCATATCCTCTGGAAACTCTTTTGACAGGTTCCGGTAGTGCATATGCTAACAACCGCAGATTCATTATATTTGATGATGCTGGTAGGCCCTACGCCACACACCAGATTGAATTCGGGCAGCATTATCCTCATGCTGGGTGAGTTGTTGCGCTGTTAAATACGCGTTCTGGGGAACAATACGCTGATCGAGTAATAGCTGGCACGAGCAAGACCCTTACGAGATCATCAAGTGCGCGAGCGACTGTATTGACGGTGCCGTTAAGAAGTTTGTCGCAGATGGATACAATGTCTCTGACATAAAGGCGGTTGGAATTACAAACCAGCGTGAATCCACTGTAAATCCTTGTTTTTTTCTTACGGCTATCAAGAACGGTCTAACAAAAACACAGGTCGTCTGGGATTCCGAGACTGGAAAGCCACTGTATAATGCAATTGCTTGGCCTGACACGCGTACTGCGCGACTGGTACATCACTTCAAGAACAAGAAAGGCGCCGAAGACCTAGTGCGAATCTGTGGTCTGCCACTCTCTACCTATCCGTCCGCACTCAAACTGGTGTGGCTATTACAAAACTTCCACGACGTCCAGGAGGCGCGAGAGCGTGGATCTTTGATGTTCGGTACCGTTGACACCTGGTTAGTATATAATCTGACCGGTGGTGGTAAGCCTGGAACCGACACCAAGTTTGTGACAGATACCACTAATGCCTCGCGAACTATGTTCCTAAATATTAACTCTCTCAAGTACGATGATTTCCTCCTTGATTTCTTTGAAGTTTCTCAGGGCGTGAAGCTCCCTGAGGTTGTGTGCTCCGCGGACAACGAGGCTTACGGTAATATCGCTTCCGGTGTCCTGGCTGGTGTACCAATTGCGTCGTGCCTTGGGGACCAGTCGGCCGCGTTGGTCGGGCAGCGAGCGTTCAGTGTGGGCATGAGCAAGAACACATACGGAACTGGTTTGTTCTTGCTCTACAACACTGGTGAGGAGCCAGTCTTTTCCGAGAACGGTCTCTTAACCACTGTCGGATATCATTTCAAGGGAGAGAAGCCTATATACGCTCTGGAAGGATCCATTGCAGTCGGTGGCGCTGCAGTTAAGTTCTTGCGAGATAATTTAGGGTTGATTTCGGACTCCGATGAGGTCGGGCAATTGGCGGCGAAGGTCCCCGACGCTGGTGGGGTCATTTTTGTCACGGCCTTCTCGGGACTGTTCGCGCCTTACTGGATTGACGATGCGCGGGGAACCATCTACGGTATCACGAACTATACAACCAAAGAACACATTGCTCGAGCAACTATTGAGGCAACCTGTTATCAGACTAGAGCAGTTTTGGAAGCTATGGCTAAGGATTCTGGCCACAAGTTGAACACGCTCAAGGTCGACGGTGGCATGAGTAACTCAGATGTGTGCATGCAAATCCAATCCGACATTATTGGCATTGACGTTGTTCGGCCGGAGTACAGGGAGACTACCGCGTTGGGGGCAGCATTTGCAGCAGGTTTTGCAGTTGGAGTTTATAGTAGCTTTGAGGAGTTGAAGCAAGTGAACACGGATGGGGAGACCACATTCAAGCCTTCCACCACTTTTAGGAAGCGCGAGAAGTTGTATAACCTTTGGCAGCGTGCTGTGTCGCGATGTGGTGGTTGGTTCCTGGATGAGGATGACGACTCTGAAGTTGAGGAGGAGACAAGAGTTGGGGACGGGATCCGAAAACAGTTTGCATAGGCTGGCATGGTCATGCCAATTGCAACCACATATACTCTGAGATATATAAGAAGGTGCATAATGGTGTTTGTAATTTGTATAATGTTATTGGTCATTTTGGATACTTATATTTGGGATTAATGTTACCAGGCTACCATATCTTAATTGATTAAAATACACAATAAGCTTACGAGTGTAATGGTTGCATGTCAATATTAGCAATATCCATAGCCCGCCGCGATAACAGCGCCTATTAAACACCAATGCAATTCCAGCAGTTTTATACTATAAAAAAAACTATACAGTAGACGCCTCTAGTGTGTAATTCCATCTCTTCGTCCCGTCAATGTATAGTTGATACTCTAGCAACGTAGTTCCATCATCTTTAGTTTCGATATCGATTTTGCCAACCTTAGAGTTGCCGTCCGGCATATACATGATGGTGATATCTTCATTATCCCTCTGTTTATGCGTCCTGATCGGGATGTAAAATTGACTGAGCGGACTTGCGGAGAACTCATACGCATCATTCCTCGAAACGCCATCCGGCGAAGGGAACTTTATCGCCGCCGCCTCATGTCTATCGCCGGACAGGATCACGACGCCGCCGACGTCCCAGAACCATTTCAATATTATCGCGCGCTCGTGCAGATATCCCGACCATGTATCGTACATGTCGATGCCTCTCCAGTTCTTAGTAAACGGGATCGACGACACGATGATCTTAAACGGAGCATCTCTATGCTGTTCAAGCCATAATTGCAAATCGGTCAGTTGCTGTTTGCCTAAGAGTGTTTTATTTGGCCCATCCGGGGCATGTTTTAGTGATCGATACGACCTCGTGTCCATCAAAAAGAACGGAATGCCTTGTCTTTCAAATGTGTAATACATCATATTTGGACGCATCGGAGGAGGATTACCGGTCCCTTGGTAGGTCCTCCACGCCGCCGTCGCAGGATAGTATAATTTGGACGACTGAGGGTCATAGTCATTTATGATCTCGTGGTCGTCGAAAACATGAAGCATGGGAAGGCGGTTAAATCCCGAAAGTTTGAGATCCGCATAAACATGTCGGTAGTGCACGCGATATGCCTCTTCGTTTTCGCCCATTAGTCTTGGGACATCAGCGTATATAAAATCGCCAAGGAACAGGAAAAAGTCCACCTCAGACAATAAAGGCTGATTTATCCGGAATCCATTGACCTTCAATGGATGATCGAAGGGGTTATATGGTATACGCCTGTAACAATTAGTCTACGACAAACGTATAACACACCTGCCATACGTACGCTTTAATACAAGACGAACTGAGAAAACTGAACTTTCCGGGCGTGCTGGGAGCCGTAGTGAAGGTTGAATTGAGACTCGGCGTCGAGATCGCATAAGTCGTCGATGGCTTCAAATCTGTAATATCAACTAGCACAGTATAATCGGTCGATTCATCTAACGAGTTCGCAAAGTTCTTTTCAAGCCAGCCAGACCAACTCGTTATATTAAACACGTCTGATTCGGAGGGATCCATTTCACGATATCTAACAATCACCGGAAACCTAAGAGCTTCGCGGACGACAAATCGTGCTGACACATTCGATACATAGCCTACTCTGGTAAACGTAAGATTGGGAATGGGGAACACCTGGTGCGAAGTATATATCAAGTCAAGCACGAATGCCATAAGCGAAACGTTGATAACGATGGTCAGTAATGTGGCAGCCGGCCTGGACTGTGAAGGAACGCCCCAGAACAAGACACTCCATAACGACCTGGACTCTCGTGTCTCTGCTGATGCGTGGGATGATACATTAGACTGTTCTCCTGTTTTTTCGTCGGACGAGTTATTTGTGGCTGTAGTTGGCTTCGTCGACGAGTTTGCGTTCAATATCACTTTTCCATCAGCTTCGCGTTCAGCTTGCCTCTCAGAGCTGAAGATGTAGCAGAACAAAGTGAAATAAGCAATAAACAGAGAGTATATCACGTTAGGCAAGACACTGGATGGGATCTAAGTGAAATGAAGCATTAAAATGTGCGAGATCAAAAGTGTGGTAACCAGAAAGTCATACCCATCGCAAGAACACATATGTAACAAGCCGCAGCAACGTGGAAGAACCAGCACACAAGAAGACTAGTAATGATTTAACGAAAAGCATGTCGTCTATAAATCGGAGTGTATCAAAACCACGTATTGCTACCACAGGAGCAGACAACTTCCGTTTTGCACTCTGCAGAAGCAGAAGCAGAAGATCATTAATATAGTCAACTTGAGGTCTCGCTAATGGACGTATACATCAAAACGTGGTCGCCGGTTTGTAGCGCTTAAACTTTGAACCTGACTCAATAAGTGACACCAAAGTTATGTAAGTCACAGCTTTGTATGTGCAACAGACTTTTGTGATTGTATTTCTACGCCACAATCATAGCCTGTTTTTACAGATTGTGCATCACATTTATTAACTAGATAGTTAACAGGCATTTCCTTAACATAGATAACCGCTATCAATGAAATTAAATGACCCTTTCCAGCCCTGCAAAATTCGAAAAAAATGCAATGAAATTCAGAAGGTACCAAAAGCGTCCTGGTAACGTAACAAGAGGTTGCGTCGAACGCCGTCATCACATACATACGGTCGCAAAGGCGAACTAAATCACCCGGACACATATCCGACAGCTAACGCCTGGTTTTCATCATGTACAACGTAAAACGCTGGAAGGTCATTAAAGAAAGAAAAAAAAAAGAAAAAGTCAGAGCTGAAAAATTTCGAGGCGCTTTATACGTGCGAACCGAACGTGCGGCGCCCTATTCATAGCATATACGTCTAACATTGTTGTAGATATAGCATACATATCAGAAAGACAAGACTGTGCTCGCCAACGAACTTCAGGGAATAGCGAAAAAAAAATAACGGAGACACCTTGGACCAGTTTCAACCGGCAAGCAATCCGAAGTAATTGAAGGAATAAAGTGATATTGGGTGAGTGAGTGGAGCCATATTTAAACTAGTTTTTTTGTTCTTTCTCCTTCGCGCTTAATATGCCGTTTTCGACGCGAAATATTCTCGTGTCAACTGCCCGTGGATTGTCGCCCGGTCAATTGAGTACCAATGGCAGCTATACCCAGGTTAGAGGTGTCAGGATAGGACCCGGATCATATCTTAACCGCGACTACGGGCTGGTGGGACGGCACACACTCCCTCGGTCGCACATGATACAATGGTTCGGCGAGAAGGGCCCCAATGGCGACTTCTACAAGAATCCGTTTTGCTACGCCCCATGGGATCACATACCGAATTACATTCCACACACATCTTCCAAGATTTCTCGAGACGAAATTGTCAAGAAAATGGCAGACTCGAACTATCGAAAAGGCGTCAATGAAAATACTTACAAGCCATTTCCCCTGAATTCTTACACCAAGACATCATTCGTGCTATCGGAGGAATTGAGAGAGGCAATTTTACAGTCATGTCGAGATCCTCAGATGTCTCTTTGGCAAGTAAGCGCAAGGTACGGTATCAGGAAAGAGCGCGTCGCAGCTACAGTTAAGCTTGCCAAGATTGAGACTCAGTGGGAAAACGAGGTGAGAATCCTTTAATTGTGCAAATACTCTGTTGGGATAGGCGGATTCCAGATGGTCAAATTATGATGAGATAAAGTACAAAATATTCGATTAGTCTTGAAGACTTCAAAATGGTTAGACTTGTCGCAGCTGATTTCGACGACCTTCTTGGAGAAACGCCATCCCATTAGACATGCGAGACTTCTTTTACTAGTGATTTTATTACTGACAAATGCCAAGGGAAAAATTACGCCGGATCTTGCTCGATATGCTCATCGCATGTATATGATGATGCCGATAACAAATGGCCGCTTATCGCAGAATACTCTGGCTGACAAGTTAGGGGAGGAGCCTTTGGAAGAGATTGTGCCCCCTAAGACCGCGCAGCGCAACAATATTCAGATCATGCATGAGACGGCAAAGTTCTCGCCTGAGGATGCGGCGAGCTTTTTCCATGCTCCAGAGGCTGCAGAGTTGATGGATCGGCAACTATACCGAGATATGCCCAAGGTCGTCAGTTTTCAGGGCGTCAAAGATAAGGATCTGGCGAAGAAGATTAAGCAGTGGAAGGGACGTTATACCGATGTCGTGTTTAAAGGAAATAACATATGGACGGCAATTCCGGCGAAGGCGGGCAAAGTCGGCTACAGATATGGTGCTTCCAGGGATCATAGGAAAAAGCATCGCAAGCATAAAGATGAAAGACTTAATATATAGGACGATCGCGGCAAATATTTTGTCTATACGCATTCGACAAATCCTTGTATATTTAGAACATCTAAAATATAGAATTCATGCTCACTAACTGCAGTCATGTCTATAAATTCGATTGTAAGTATGCTAAACTTCTAGTCTATCAAAAAATGCCTTTAGGCTCTCAACCTCGCCCTTCTCCCACTGTGTAATCTTTCCCTGCCATTTTGCACCTTTGCCTCCGCCTTTGAGGCCCTTGATTATGCAATCATCTCGTATTTTGGAGGCGACTTGGTCAGCTCCATCTCCAATCACCAATAGAGCACCTCCATTCTTTCCTGCGCCCGATGCAAGAATCACAACTCCGCTATTAGGTTCCAACTTGCCCATTTCTGCGACGAGAGAATTAAAGTAATCTAGACCGACAATGTCACCACGATAGACATACGACTTCTTCACAAGCTTGAGCGCTTCGTTGACACGCGCAGCTTCAGCCCTCACGACGTCAGCCATCCACAATTTCTCGCGCTTTAAAGAATCTCGCAGTTGGCTCTCCAGTCGGCCGATGTTTAATTCAATCTCCTCTGTTTGACATGAAAGGCGAGAATTAAGGGTCCGCGTCAAATAATTTGATTTCCTTGCATATTCACGCACGCGATCACCGATCAAAAAATGCAATCTGCTGTTTAATCCTCTAATTGGTAGCTGGTGAAGCAGAGCAATGGAT
Organism: Lipomyces chichibuensis; assembly: GCF_038497645.1. Classification (NCBI taxonomy): domain Eukaryota; kingdom Fungi; phylum Ascomycota; class Lipomycetes; order Lipomycetales; family Lipomycetaceae; genus Lipomyces; species Lipomyces chichibuensis. The sequence continues at coordinate 55,884 of NW_027117465.1, read as the reverse complement.
CCCATCTCCCTTGTATTCTTCAGATGAGTACCACAACAAGGATTCGCATCGAGATTGCCAATGTGAACAACACGAAGAATACCTTGTTCGGCATCGTAATCATCCGGAAGATTATTCTTATTCACGAGATCTTTGTCAGGCACTTCGACCCAGATGTCGATACCTTGTCTTATAACATCATTGCACCTGTCTTCGACTTCCAAGACTTCCTCATCTGTTAACTTCCTTGGCAGTTCTACATAGGACACTTTTTCTCCCAAACTCCAAGCTAATGTGGGGACTTCCATTTGATCCAGGATCGCAGAGATAAGATGCTGTCCGCTATGCTGTTGCATATGGTCAAACCGCCGTTTCCAGTCAACCTCTAACTTAACAAGAGTGTTGGGTTCAATACGCTTTGGCACTTGATGGAGCGCGGTGAGTAGCGCTCGACGAATTACATGAACCGGAAATTCTGCATCAGGAGTGGTGATGACTCCATGATCAGACGGCTGACCTCCACCTATGGTGAACTCGTGAGAAATCCCTTCGATAACACTGTAATTCATCGACGTACCTTCTGGAAATAGAATTGTGTCCTTAAGTTCAACTTCAAAGCATTCCTGGATGGTTTCTGATGGTGTTGTTGGTAATTTCGACTTCTTACTGGCTTTCGACGGAGGGTCTGTCTTGATTTGCCGACAACTGACTACGGTTGTCTCGAAATTGCGAAGATATGAATCAACTTGGCATGCTAACGCGCCGACGACTGCCGAGGCTGCCATTATTTCTTTAATGCTAAATACCAATTACAAATGAAGGTCCGATGAGCATCCTCTTCTACTTAACAGCTCATTCGCTCATGATAGCACTAGTTTGTGGAATGCTATTCAGGAATCGGGCTGTACCTATCACGGTTTAGATAACACTGGACACCTCTAAATTTCGATTGAGTGTGGTGCATAATTTGACTTGGCTCCGGGACGCCGACTTCCTCGGGCATTCATTCTAGACGTTACAGATCACACAGCAGACAGGAACATTGTGTCATATTTTATTGTACAAATTTAATATTGAATTAACACAAGGATGAAGATTGTCTCATGTATTAGTAATTTCGCAATAAATGCAGTTAAATGAAGGGACAAAAAGGTCACGCTGCGGCGCATGCGGTGACGCGTTTGTTCTGAGGTTTGAGTTCAGTTCCGATCTACTGCGCCAGCCATCATTGAGCAGCCCATAAAGTTGCTGCTCCGCATACTCCATATAGGCTGCGCGTTGCTTTGCTACCACTCCTGTTGGATAGCCTCCCCACCAACTCCACAGGTGTCTTCCAACATTCTCCTTCTCATAGCGCATATATTGCGCACTTGGCAGGGGGCGCACAATGTCACTATTGTCGACGATCCGCAATAAGGCAGCTGCGTTGACACTCTTTGATCCCAACACAGAGCGACGTTCGCGCGATGAGATCTTCCGCCAGACATATCGGCTGCCAACCAATGCCACACTGCAAGCCTCGATATCTACCGAGTTTTCTATAGAATCATCAGCACTATACTTTCCCGGAAAGCTGCTTTTGTCAGAGGCATACCTTGTTTTTGATTCAATAGAATCACGATCATGTTACTTTGTGATGCCATTAGTTGCTATACGTCGTGTCGAGAGACTTGCATCGAAGACCTACTTATTTGCGCTCACAATCCAGACCCTTCATGGCCTCAAATTTAACTTACAATTCGTTGGCTTGCGTTCTCAAATTGAACGCTTTTGTGACCAGCTGAAACAGAATTTGCGGTCAAATGTGTCCGACATGCGTCAACTCAGAAAGTTTCTTTCTACGATTTACTCAGAACAAATGCTCTCAGATATGTCGACAACTGGACCTGACGGTAAGCGTGATTCCGTGGCAGTACCTCCTGGTGGTCTAGGCCAAATATTCAAATATCCAGGCGACGCTCGGAAATTGCGAGATAAATCGAAACTAAGGCTCTGGGCCGAGTATATGCGTGACCATGGTCGCAACTTAACACTAATCCGACTGCCGACATTTCAAAAACTAATACGCGTTGGTCTACCGAATCGACTGAGAGGCGAAATATGGGAATTAACCTCAGGATCTATGTACTTGCGTCTAGCAAATCCCAATCTTTATCAGTCACTGCAGAAGGAGTACGCTGGTCGGACATCGCTAGCAATCGAAGAGATAGAGAAAGATCTAAATAGATCGTTGCCGGAATATCCAGCATACCAGTCCGAGGAAGGCATCGAACGGTTACGAAGGGTCCTCACAATGTACAGTTGGCGGAACGAATCTGTCGGCTATTGCCAGGCTATGAATATTGTCGTAGCTGCCTTACTAATGTAAGTTGTGCCACATATTCCAGAGTGAGGCTGTGCTAACTTGGCGATAGCTATATGAGTGAGGAGCAAGCTTTTTGGTGTTTGTCAATGCTTTGTGACCAGTTGCTTCCTGGATACTATTCACAGACAATGTACGGCACCTTACTTGATCAACGTGTATTTGAAGCACTTGTCGAGAAAACGATGCCAATTTTGTGGGAGCATCTTGTTAAATCAGATATTCAGCTCTCGGTGGTTTCACTGCCTTGGTTCTTGTCGTTGTACGTAAACTCAATGCCTCTCACGTTCGCTTTCCGAGTTCTGGACGTGTTCTTCCTGGAAGGTCCAAAAGTTCTTTTTCAGATAGGTCTTGCTATTCTGCGCATCAATGGCGAGGAGCTACTGGACGTCAGCGATGATGGCTCCTTTGTTTCCATTTTGAAGGACTATTTCTCTCGGTTAGGCGACTCTGCACATCCAACGTCGAAGAACGACAAACTCCGCGAAGTAACGAAGTTTCAGGAACTGATGGTCGTTGCTTTCAAGGAATTTTCTGTCATCACAGAGGACATTATTACTGAACAGCGACAAAAACATAAGAACCATGTTTTGGATAGCATCGAATCATTCGCCAAGAGGACCCAACTTCGAAACTTGCATAAGACAGGACATTTATCGCAGACTGATTTGTCTAACATCTACGACAGATTCTTTCAGGCACTGCAATCGGCAAGGCTAGGCCTAGGTCCAACAAAGACCCTCATGGATATGGAAAGTTTCCAGATATTTATGCAAGGTATCACAAAATGGGCAGATGAACCTCATGACTTCTTAGCCAGGCTCTTCCACAGGTGGGACGCTGAGCTGCGGGGTGGACTGTCGCTGCAGGACGTTGTGACAGGTCTCGGCAGTATCATGGAGGAAGATATCATGAACAGTATGGCATACTTCTTCGAGCTTTATGACGAGGATGGTGATGGCAAAGTCGATCGAGAAGGTATTCTACAAATGTCTGAGGGCCTTCTATATATCACGCGCCGCCTCACTCCCAAGAGTTTGCTTGAAGTTGAAGATACGAGCCCCCAGACTAGCTCTAACAGCGCGTCTCCATCACCTGGTCAGGCAGAGCCATCAGTCGACTACTTGTCGTCAATAAGTGCCTTTATCCGGCGGGCATTTGAGTATGCCACTCCTGACGTGTCTGAAGTAGATGCGTACTCAGAGAAGCTTATTCCTGTGGACAGCACATCATCATCAAATAACAAGGTCAAGGCCAATGCGGCTTTAGATCCTAACCACCCACTGCATATTACACTGCCAACATTCCGAATGGTGGTTTTGGCGGACGAGGCTCTCGAGCATTTCTTTGCCCATGACTTCGCAGCCTCTATGAAACTAGAACCGGCAAAAGGTACGCTTCGTGAAAAGGGAACGCTTCGTGAACTATTTGATAGTCTGGTTTCAGATAGTATGCGTGTCGCCGGAGAAGTTAAGCGGCGAATTGACGAAATGGAGCGGCAAGCGCGAGAACAGCAAGCCCGCGAGGATGCTGTTGCTGCAAGGACTTTAAATCAACAACAGCAGGATGATGACGATGACGACGATGATAATGTCAGAGAAAAGGATAGAGATATATTGACGGGCCTGGAGATCGAAGGAGTTGTGGACGTACAGGATAGGAATCGTGTACCGTCGGGACAGGCGTAGATATATCATATATAGACAACATCTGGGATATGGATATCAGTTTACATTCAAGCTTAATAGTAGGAGTTCTTCTTTGAGTTATGTGGACTGGAAAAGAGATGGATGCGACGGTGTTACAATGTGATCATGTTTACTTTGTTCTCTCTGCCCTCTAAGCTTTGTTCTCTATTGAACGTACTAAAGACGTAAAATATATGATAAACCTGACAGTTGTTGTTGGGAGGTTGGCTCATGCAGTCGAGTTTGTTGTTAACAGACGGTTATGACCTGATTGGGCGCGACCATGTGGATCTTGTAGTCGAATTGGAGAGGCAATCTTAAATATAACTCGGACGCGTTCACTCGTCCGTCGTGGTATAAAGCCACCTTACGGAACGGGCAGGAAATCTTGGTATTCAAAGGAATCTTTACATCGCAAGAAACTCTTAAGGTCTAAGGCTGGCTCTGTTAAGCTCTCCGAATGTTTTGATACCAAATGTTCATTGAATCCCTAATATCTATGCATTGACACCCTCCATCTTCATGCCTCGTCATCGTAGCCTGTTAATGGGACTCTGTCTCGCTTGGGTACTACATTAAGAACGCATATTAATACTAGGGACTACTTTAAAGATGATAATCGTCAAATGTCCCGGAAAGAAAACAAATAACATACGAGGATAGGACACAGGAATTGGTGTATGGTCGGCATAGAGATATTTTCGGCGGAAAGAAGTGAGCGCGATGATGCCAGGGATCATTGTCAAAGAGAGAGTCAATGGCCAGAAATATTGTGGACGAGTGCGAGCATAATACCGCAGAGTCTGCAAAGATGGCCGATTAGTCACTATTCAATTAAAATACAGTATATCTGTAGCCGCATATCCATTTCATAGGATCGTCGAACCAACCACGATGCATCGAAATTTGTCACAGCTGTTTGTGTTTCGTAATTCAGGTGGGCAAACTCACGTCGTACGGCTTTTTCATGAAATACGGCCTTTCCGTCATTTTGAATATTTAATATATCAAGCCAATAATATTGCTTTATGTCGAGAGTTGCAATCAAGTTGAACGCGAAACGACCAAATTGCTCCCAAAATCGTGACCACCCAATTTGGACTTGACTTCAGGAGCCTCACGCAATGTACGAACCCAACGTTGATTGGCTGTAATTTAAATGCACGAAAGTTTCTCCATTACAATTTGCGTCTTGTGTCACCCTAACCCAAGTGCCAATTTTATCCCCTTTGAATCGATTCGTCGCGTTCCAATGCCTTCTTCTATACTATAAGGGCCTGTTCTAGATCATGGACATATGGAGGACACTATCGCATTTAGTTCATTAATTTTTGTGGTGTGCAGAGATATTGGCTGGACAGCTTAGACTTACATTTAGTATAGCTCCCTAAGACAATTCGCAATTTCTTCCCACCTATTCAGCAGCGTTTCTATCACATTTTGGGCTTCAGTGTATACTACATATCTCAACTGCGAGCCATCGTTCTCCGTCTGAAACATTTTCTGCCAGTATGCGACAACAAGAGCTTCAATGATGTCTCCCAATAGCAAGGTCGCAAAAACTTCGGCTAATTTACGTCTCGTGTCGTCAGCGTCTGTTGTGGTTTGTTCAACTATTGCACGTAACATGGTCAGCAATGATATAAATATTCTTTCTCTTCCATCTCCCAGGGTCGCGATACCCATTGCAAGCTCTTTATCTGAAGCACCTTCACGAACAAGCTGGACCAGGTGTATGTATCCTCCAATTGACCCGACAACACCACCTGGAAATATCATGAGCAGTATTTTCAGAAATGCTGCGACGTCTCTGGTAGTCACATTGAGACTCTGAAGGATTAAAGGGTCTAAATGCATAGTTTTGTCAACCTCATTTGATGTTCGCGTCCGTTCCAATAGATCGGCGCAATATATTGCTACTCGATACAATTTCGGTGACTGAGTTGGACCAGTAAATAAGTCAGCCCCATCGCCAGCATGCAAAAGCAAATGCGAAATGAGCATCTGGAATATAACTGGTGTCCAGAACGCCGAATTGGATCCCGGGGCTGCGCACAAATGATCCGGAACTTCAAGTCGGCCTTCATTAGGCACAGCGAAGAATGCCGACCAGTTCGCGTACCAACGTCTCAATGCCTTTATTCGTTGTCTTTCGCCGTAATATGTGAGTGTAGCTGGCCATGGTTCCTTGTTCCATGGTAAGTCGCGAAATAGCGGGGGTGCTGGTGGTGCTTCGGATACCAATTTGAGAATGTGCGGGCGCAGAAGAGATGCCACCCATTCTGCTGACGCTGCAAAAATTCGAAGAATAGATCCAGACAATTGGGAGAGCCCGAAATACGGTTTTGCATGGTATTTGCGTAGCATAAATGAAAGGGAGATGATTAATTGTACCAAGAACCTGCCAGATAGGCGCCAGTGAAACTGAACTGACGATGCTGGTGCAAACGCAAACTGATCGGCAGGTGAACTGTGCTTTCTCGCTGGCGTAAGCTTCCTATTTGATTCTGTCTCAATGAAAAGTAGAACATTACGTTTCAGATTTCGGAGACTGTACGGTATGTGCGGATGTCGCAAATGATGTAGTGTCGCAGGTATCGAAAAAAGAAGCAAACCAATAAGGTCCCGGATTGTAATCTCACGGCACTGGCGCTTACACGCCTTGAAGAAATTCATGTCATCTGATATCTGTGATGCGGTAATGAATATCTTGCAATATGGTGTTCTAAAGTAGCTTACCAGTGGTGGGGAATGGCAGTAATGGCCTATTTACAAAATGGCTGTCCTGAGAGAATATGATAATCACGCCAGAACAGCGAATGTGTCAATGGGCCCTAACTGATCTAAATAACTATTACCCAAATAGAAAACACAAACAATACAACACGCTACTACGCCGGCCTCAACAAGTACAAAGATGCAAATTTTGAAATAACTATTAACGATGATTAGATGAGGTGATCACGTCATACAACGCGAAATGAGAAAACACCAGATTAACCCAAAAATTTTGATTTGAAATACGACGTCGCAGCAGTTCTCTTTTGATCTTCTATGAAATCCGAAATACTCTGCAGGCATTATCCGTTAGCTACTACTCTTGCCGGTCAGAAAGAAACAGCAGAGAACCTACTTTAACGTATTCATGTGACGCATCCTCTAGCTTTGAGAATTGACTCTGCATAAATCCCAATCGCTCCCCTCTCTCATTAGCTTCATCCGCCATACCACTGAATGCGTTGTTGGGCCTTCTCCCAAAATACGAAGAGCGAGACGACGAAGAAGAAGATTGACTTGTCGAATGAATCATCTGCGTAGCCGCCAACCTCTGTTGCTCTCGACGGGCACGCTCCTCCTCTACCATTCTCTTAGATTTCGGACGATGTGGTCCTCCAACTACAAAACACCTCATTAGTCTTGCCCACCGTCAACTAATTCAGCGGCATACTTACTGAGTAAATCGAACTCCTCGACTGTAATATACTTCTTGCCTGACATCCACTGCATAGTGCTAATGGCAGGTCGCGGTGGCAGTTTCTGCATCACGTCATATAAGGAATCTGCGATCCTCTCTCCATTTTTTTCTGTAGCTTTGACAGCCATAGCTTTACCCCATATATTAAATAGCGTGGACTCGTTCTTGCCGATCCCAAGTAGCACATCTCCGTTCAGCGAAACTATGCTTCGCGACGTATATCGAACATCGTGAAACTTTTGAGTTGACAAACTGGTTATTTCTCTGAGAGATGGAAGGGAGTAGATACGGATAAAACCAGATGCAGTCAGACATACAAGCACGAGAGTGTCCCCCTGCCGTAATAGAGACAACCCGGCTACCAATACCTTGTCATCAAATGATTTGCTTGTCATCTTGGACTTTGGTAGTCTGATCACACGGGCTTCATCCGGAGTAACTGAGATCAACGCACCGGAAATAACGATTCCTTGAGGCAACTTTTGTAAAATCGTCGGCGATGCAGCAGCAGGCACACCGTATTCTGTATCAAACGGGATAGTTGCGATGACTTTTCCTTTCATTTGGAGGGCCCCAACAAACTGTACGGCATGTGCGCCTCCGCGAACAGGGATGATACGGAGAGTGAGTAATCGTCCCAAGTTTGTACCAACACTAAGTACAATCGAGGAGAACCCGTCTCCCTCAAGGGCCATAAGAGAAAATTCCAGAGAGAGTGGGATCTCAAGCTGCACGCCTTGGCTTTGTGTTGATGACCGATCATCAGGCCGGAATGGGAACTTTTTATTTGACGTATCGATTCCCAAGCCATTGACGTCTTCCAAATAGATCAAAGACATGCTTCGTAATTCCACTACTGCCAGCGTACCGAATTGATATCCAACAGCAAGAAATCCGATGTCACTATTCTTGACGGCCGTGATGGGCCCCCGTTGAGGACTTAGGACAAACACAGGCAAAAATCCTTCCTGCGTTTGTGGATTAATACGTCCCGATATATGCTGGATCATCGGTGGGCGTCCATCTTGCTCCGCTATGCGCAGGGCATCTAACCGCATTTTTAGTTCTTCCGGCGATGTCGGCTTGTTCAAGCCAAATTTAAAATACACAAGCTCCCCCGTCTCACAGGCAACTGATATCTCGCCCATTCGACCAGCAAAAGAAATAGCAGATACTCTGACATCCACCGACCTATCCAACGCATCGGCTATCGAGAGATCCAGGATCTGAGAATCCTCTAACTCGCCGTGTGACACGTCCCATAGCCGAACCCATCCATCGGAATGACCTGTGATGACGATGTTCCGCGTGTCGAACTTTCTGAGACGCGAGCGCGCGGGAGCACCACCTGTAAGCATCATATCTGGTTGTTTCTTTTTAGATGCCATCATGCCGATCCATTGTTCTCTTCGCACTGAAGCAACTGTAAACGCAGTCATTCGTGGCTGGATCCAGCATAGCGATGGTGGGAACATGGACGCGACGGGTAAGGCTCCCCCGGAGGGGTATTCAATGGAGTAGAGTTCTCCGGATGAGAGGATCGCGACTAACGCAACTGGATCATGATTGCCGGCATAATATGGGGATGTCCTAGCAATCATAATGAAGTCCACAGGATCAGCCCCTAGAGGAACTGGATAAATTCGCTGCCGTCGTGGTTGTGAGTAATGATCACCTTGAGCTTGGTAGGATGTGATCCGCACGACAGGCGTAGGACCAAAGTCCATGTATGTGATACCCTTTAACGGTAGACTACCTGGCTCGCCTCCGGCAATGAGTAAAGACGTGTCTTCCGGATTGGTGGTACAACACCATGCTATTCTGTAGATCGGCTCACGCGGAATGTTGGCAATATCTGAGGAATTGACGTAGCTTCTTCGTGGAATGTTGACTTCAGTATCTTCAATGGTTCGCGCCTGAAGAAGCACACCTTCGTTTGCGTCCCAAAAGACAAAAGAACCATCCTCATAAGCTGTGACAATGTGATGACCATTAGGATGCCATGCACCGGTTGTCAGTGGAGGAAATCTCGACCTCGTATGCTGAGAAGGATGCAGGTCGCCACCAGGAGCGCCAGGAGGGACTTCGTATTGCAGAACCAGAAGAATATTTTCATCTACCATAGAATAGACAACGGCACAATTTTCGTACCCAACCAGAATGACGTGAAATGACCGAGGATGTAAAGCAAGGAACAACACCGACGACATAGGCGCCTTTGGTAGTGCTGTCTTCTGCAGATTGCCTATCCGGTAGGGAGTTTTTGCACCACGATCGACATCATAGACAATAGTTAGCCCATTTTCAAGACCAAGAAATAGCCAATCTAGAGAAGGGTCAGATTCCATTGCAGTAGTTGGCGAATTTGGCGTAAACACCGACAACACATCCTTTGTATCGAGGGACAGAACCGTAACCGCGTTGTTTCCGTCGACAGTTACGAGATAGATTGATTTGACAATTCGCATATGAATTATCGGCTTCCCAGGACATAAATCAAACTCCACTTCGACACCTGGTTGACCAAACACGTACACACGTCCCGTGTCTGTGCCAGCAGCGAGTAGACTCTGAACCGGATCGAATGCGAGGACTGATATACCACCTTTGATTCCAAATCTTGCAATCTAGATTGCGGCAATTAGCAAGCCATATGCTGACACCAGCTTGGATTAGGTGGGAATGTATCTTACATCTTCAAGTCCGAACGCCTGGGAGGTTAGCCCAGACGAGAGATCACGACCTGACTTATGCTTGAGCATGTTGAGAGTGAACCGTACTCAACTGATACGGCGAGCGACGGCAACACCAGTTGAACGTGGTGAACGCGCTATAGAAGCGTAAATATAGATAACCTATTATTATTCGACTATCGTTGTAGCGGCATAATTCTGGGTTCCGCGTATGCTGGTATGCCCTTGATTGGGGAGTGGCAGTTATACAACTTCACATTCAGTGGCTAATGCGGCATCGGAACTCATGGCCGGCATCCACCGTGCCCTTAGCGCCGAACCTTGCGGCGTTTTCTTAAAATACGAAAATCGTGATTCTATATCTTTTTTGAATATGCCTTACTTCCGGTCTCGCATTACCTCATCTACATGATCTTTAGACAAATATCATGTCCGGTCGCCAGTGAGTGAGTGATTTGTTAATTTCTCAATATTTGCTCTATTCAACTTGACTTGTACTGTGTTTTTACTCTGATTACACGACCTCTAGCTTCAGATATATCCGTGGACTGCATTAACGTAGCATCAGTATGTTCCATCATGTCGTTCGACACTTGAGCATTCAATACAATATAGACAAGAAAAAATGATCCATAAATTTTTTTACTCGCGCATTCCAACCTATATAAATACAAGCATTACAAAATGCACCGCGTAGACAAACTTTTATTTCTTTTATCAACCCACAGCCAAAACTAAATCTACGTTTAGACTTTGATGGCGGCCTCGAGAGCTTTGCGGCGCTTCTCAAGCCTGGTGGTGGTCTTAGTTCCCATGATACCACCACCCCATCTACGGCGAGCGTCTTCGTGCTTCTCGACGAAGTTGGACTTGATTGCCGAGATAAGAGTCGCGAGCTCAGCCTTGTCCTGGGATCGGACTTCGGTCACCGCAACAACGGAGGCGGTCTTCTTGTGAACAAGAGTCCCAAGGCGAGCTTTGCCCTTGACAATCGCATATGGGACACCCATCTTGCGGGCAAGAGCGGGAAGGAAAATGACGAGCTCTATAGGGTCAACGTCATCGGCGATAAGAAGGAGCTGAACCTTCTTGTTCTCGAGAAGGCCAACAACGTGGTTGAGACCGAACTTGACAGCGTAGGGCTTCTCAGAGACCTCCTCCTTCTTCTTTCCTTCAGCAATAGCAGCGGCCTCCGTAGTGAGACGCTCCTTCTTCTCGGCCTTAGTCTCAGGTCTATACTTATTCAAAAGCTTGAAAGCCTGGGTGGCTGTGTTCTTGTCGAGAACAGTTTGGAACTGACTGATCGCAGGAGGAACTTTCAAGCGGAGCTTGAGGATCTTTCGCTGGCGCTGGAGACGAACATACTCGGGCCATTTAACGAAGCGCGAAAGGTTGCGCTTGGGTTGAACGTCCTGGCCAATGCCGAACGACCGTGGTCGTTTCTCGATCAGAGGGTTCTACACTACGAATTAGAGTCTGAAAGTGCAAATAATGTAAGACTAACTGGACGACTAAACATACCTTAGGAGCTTTCTTGGTGGCCTTGGCCGATGGGAATGGGGCGGGGGCTGGCTTTTTTCCTTTTGGCGGCTGTCATTGAGGATATGGAGTCAGTTTTTATTCAACACAAGCAAATCAAAGAAAATGCTCTTAATTGTGACACCATGATCCTCTACAGTCTCGTCATTCAGCTTTTTACAGCGTCACTCCAAGACTCAGCCTGTTCATGGGAATAGCGAGTGATTACTGTAATCATGCGACAATAGCAATCAGCTGCGCTCACAAGTAGCAGATAGATATCTTCTTCCACGGACAACTAAATATTCCGAGAATCAATCAATCTTTTAGCATGTGCCCAGTTCTAGATTCATCATGGACTACAAGCTGAAATTCAGAAAGAGAACATTCATGACGAGAAGACTTGTGGAATAGCAACAATGTCATGCAACGTTGCTGGCCGGATAGTCGAGGATAACATGGATCTATAGTCAAAAGCACCCTCTCGCCGACAGAGAATAACACTCACCATTGTGCTGATGTATCTGGTTGTCGAGATTTAACGAATGATGCTATGAAGATCAGACAAGAGTGAGCGACGATATGACCCGACCGCATCATGTCTGCGGCTGCTCTGTAGCGCTGAGGTTTGTGACTGCTGATTTAAAGTTAATGCGCCCTAAATCACAAGTGTAGGGTTAAATAGACTTTGATCACGTGATATAATCCGGGTAAGCTTTATTGTTTGTGGAGAGCATTAGAACGAGGAATTGCGTCGCCAAATTCCGGCCAGCATCGTCATCGTGTCTTGAGTTCGGAGCAGCATACCTCTCGCGGAGAATTGACGGCAACGCCCCGCTGTGGTAAGGGCCGATTTATTAATTTCCATATTCTTGCTTCGACTTATAATCCGAACAAGCGGTAAAACGTACCGGTGCCAGTCTCTTTTTAGTATACATATATCAAACCAGATCATCGTCAACCCCGCGCAACAGTTCCGCGCTGGCTGGTAGCCCTGCAAAACAATCAACTTTCGACTTGCCTCTACTACACTATCCTGTTCCGGCGAGTGCGCCACCGCGAAGAATGGGCTATGACAAGATTGTTAAGGTACGCATAGTTCATTCTTATGAGTCAATAAATGCTAATATATGTAGGGTGCTACCAAAATAAAGGTCAGTTGGGAAGGACGTCTTGTATGACGTCAACGATAACTGCGCGGATGCTAAAACATGAATGAAAGTAGATGGCGGCACCCAAGGCCAAGTACATTGAGCCTATCTTGCAGGGTACATCGAATAGCGCCGAGCTCGATGATATCTTTCGGTGGCTGTCAGCCAGACTACGTGATTCTGCCTGGACTGTATGTGCCGCTGGCTTGTGCTTGTTATACGGACGAATATGTTCTAATAGCTCGAATAGATTGTATACAAAGCACTGATCGTTGTGCATATTATGATCCGGGAGGGCAAGAAAGATGCAACGTTGGAATATCTTTCGCATCATGCTCGTATGCTGGATTGCAGTCAAATGGGCTCCGGGGCTGGTTAGTGGCATCGGGAGGACTACTAAATTATTCGACGGCTAACAGTTAGGCAGCTGCTCGTTACGGCGATATTATTGTGCGATACAGTAAGTATCTTCAAGACAGAGTTCGTCAATACGCATCGACAAAAATCGACTATGTTCGACACAAGAAGGATAACCCAACACAAGGCCGGCTACGAAATTTGTCAGTGGATAAAGGTCTTTTACGAGAAGTCGAAAGCGTTCAATCGCAAATTCGTTACCTCCTGCGCTGCAGATTTTTACCAAATGACGTTAGCGATGACATATCCCTTACCGCCTTCAGATTGCTCGTCCACGACCTTCTCGCACTGCACCAGGCGGTTAACGAAGGAGTAATCAATGTCCTAGAGCATTACTTTGAAATGTCCAAATACGATGCCGAACGGGCATTAGAAGTTTACAAGACATTCGTCGAGGAAATGGAAGGAATAGTCGAGTACCTACAAGTCGCCCGTAAGCTTGAAAGCGCTACGCGCCTCAATGTACCGAATATTAAGCATGCGCCGACATCCCTTACTCAGGCTTTAGAAGAGTACTTGAATGATCCAGATTTTGATGTAAACCGAAGGCAATTTTTGGCTCAGAGAGAGGCCAAGATGGCAGCCCATCGGAATGATATTTCGGTTCCTGATCCCATCGCTAGTGCAATATCTCAGTCGGATGTATCCGTAAGAGCTGGCTTTCAGTCTCAGCAGCAGAACCAGCAGACTTCAGGAGAGCCGCGAAAGAAATTGTCGCCGGAGCAGAGCTTGATCGACTTTTTCGCCTCTATTGAGCAGCAGGAGTCTATTTTCCCTGAAGGAACGAATGGGTCTGCCCCCACACAGCAGCAGATACATTCCGAGCCTGTCAACGCGCCGCAGAGTCCGCAACAACAATTGCAGCAAGTTCAGCAGCCTTACGTTTATCAGCCCACAGGCGGAGCGTATTCGTTCCAGCCCCTAGCAGCGGCGCAGCAAACTCCACTCAACCGGGATTTCACCGGTGCCGGTTTTGGCGGATATTCAAATCAGACTGAGAGCCGACCGTTCCCGGCATCGGCTGTGCTTGCACAACGGCCTGAGGTGAATGGATGGGACCAATTCAGTGACCAGCAATTGCAGCATCCTTCGATATTCTCCCAACAGCAGCCACTTCAACCGCAGACTACTGGAAGCACTAACCCTTTCCGACAATCGACTATGTTTACCGGAATTAGCTCGCAGGTCAGCGGTGCAAGCGCCAGCGCGTCGACGAATCCATTCCACGCTGCGAAGCTGCCATCATTCGGACTTAACGTGGTGCCCGAGTATGGTAACGGGCTGCAGCCGCAACAGGCGGCCGCTGCGCCAGCACCGCTGGCTCCACAAAGTACGAATCCTTTTGCACGGCAAAGACTGGAGCCGAAAGGGGAGTCGCCACTACTGCAGCGACAACTGCTGACACAACAGACCTCGGGAAGTACGAATCCATTTAGATAGACGCAAATTCGATAGTTAGCATGAGCGGTCAATATTACATAAACTCTATTGTTTGGTTAGATCCGGTAAATCATGTCCACCATCCATTCGGCAGTTGATATCTAGTTAGGAAAGCATTCTGTCCGTGGAGAAATCTTTTTTTCTTTGAATTATTTCTTGGCGTGTCATTGGAGCATTTTTTGAGTACGTGGTGGACGAGATAGTTGTGTCGCGGTTGTGCTTTTGTGTGTACTTTGCAATATTGTGTGATTGGCGTAATAGTAGTTTGCGTAAATACTGCAGGGAAGTCATTTGATGATGTCCTATGTAATTTTACCTCCTTGATAAGTCTCGCTGAAATATTATGTCAAGACTCTGTATTCGTGACTGGACTGGACTGGCTGGCGGGCAGCAGGGTCTCCAGATGAATACGCTGGTGGTTTCCATATCAAAACCACGACATTTTGGTCTTTCTGTTTCAGCGGCAGTCTTGCGGCTTGGTTTCGGATATCCTGAGGTCCATCCATGGATATTAGAAGTTTGATAATGAAGCACCATCTGCTGGCTTATCTAAGTCATACACTGACATGTTTATTATCTCATCGCGGAAAACGAGCTAATATGCGCTCGCCGGTCGCGCCGATCCGCGCCATCCAAGTTGCAGTCTCCATCGATTGGGATCCCCGGTTCTACTTTTCTTCACGCGACAGCTGCGAGTTCGTTCATCTCTACAAGATTTGCGTTAACTTTCATCGATCCCTGACCTGACTCTCAGTCGGTGTCGGCTTAAGCACTGCACTTACTGTCAGACATCACAATCTTACGCAGGTGTCCTGGCTCCGAATCATATTAGCATAGAGTTGATGCATAGTAACTAATTAAGTAAGGTAATTCTGGGAAATGCTTCGGTTAATAAATGAAAATAGGCAGCGACGGAAACGTGCATGTTGACGAATCATAGATACAATCGTTCGCTCAGTGTGTGCGGCCCATCTACGGAGTCCGCGACTCGCTTCCCAATCGTTTTGCGAAAGACAAATCTCTCCTGTCCATATCGTCGGCCCGAAAGTGACAATGTCTGGAGTCAACACGTTTAATCATAGATTCTGAACCCACGTGGCGCGGCGCAGGACTTACTTAAGCCGCACCACACAAATATCCACCGCCGCACGAAGACCGACGCAACCGTAGATCCCATCGATCTTGGGTTGGCAGACGGCGGGCCAACAATAGTTCCTGGCTACAAGGACTAGCGACACAAGGAATTCCGATGGCACCTATATTAGTGGGCCACACCTGCTGCGGTATATATTTCTGAACTGGACATATGTATGTAGTTTCCTTGATATCCAAGCCTGTCTGCATCTGTTGCTCCTCGATATCATTTTTCTTGGATACTGCACACCGACAGTTGATACCAGCATTTTCTCATTTGCGCTTGTATATTTTGTACGTAATATTGGGCATCATGACTGTCCTACGGAATCGTTTGACCACCAGCGACGACGTGGAGAGTCAACCGGTCACTAGCGACACCACCGTCTCGACCGCACATCTTCAAGAACCGCCAGCGACGCTAGTTGAGGCTGTATGCGCGCTGTTTGTCATAGCTTTTAAATTCCACCTCGGGAACACAGATACCGAGTCCGGGCTCGAGGCGGTAGTGACAAGAAGCTCTGGCCGTACAGAGGACAACCTCGACTATGACGGAGAGGATAGGAATATTGTTGCGAACGTTGTCGCGCACATGATGGGGTATTTACAGATTGCGTGCTCGTTTCTCAGCAGCTCTCGGCCGGAATACGACGTTGAGCGGGGGATCGAGGAAGCTCTGCTGGACGACCGCGTCGCCAAGCGCGTCCGTTTCGATCACGCAATGATTATTGAGACCGCGGGATTATTGTCAGACAACGAAGACTGCGACCACGACGACGATGACGACGAGGAGGAGAAGGATGAGGATGAGGAGGTAGAGATAACGCCACTGCCTACTCGTCGGCAACGAAAACCGCTCGCATTCGAGCCGTCATCAAGTCGGAAGTTTCCTGACCGGCGGCATGTCGACACGATTTTCGCGGCGGTCTCCCACATGCAACTGGATCGCCGGTGCACACAGCTTGAGCAGATTGAGGCGGCGACGATACGAACATGGCATGGGTCACAATTTGTCGCGGACATGCTTCGCGTGCGGCGGATAATTCAGTGTCGCAATATGAGTGCGATGCTACATCAGCAAGAGAAATGGAAACGGCATGGTAGTATGCAGGAGAAGACGGCGGCGTTGCAGGAGATGTTGATACGTCGAGCGCGAGAAGTCGTTGGTGAGCTCACGGGTGAGGACGAGCGTGCACGTGTGTTTACAGACGAGGAGATGAAGACTCTTGCGTTTTTCAAGATGTCGCCGGAAGTTAGCTCTACGTTGAACCATTCTGAGAGTTGATTTGGCATATAGCGTGTGGGGTACTACAGATTTAGGAGTTATATGTCGTGACTGACGTTTAATACACTAACTTATGGCATCTTGCTCGTAAAATATTAACTTCAAGGTCGTTTTATTTTTCCAAAATGAATTTCAATGATTGTCGATCGCATCGCCTTTAACTGAATTTGGCTTGGCTAAAGTCCAGTTCTGTAACAAGTTAGCAAGTTTTCGAAAGCGTGTCGATTAAGTAAAACATACCTGGGTGCTGGGCCTGGAACTTCTTGAGGATGTCTTGCTTCTTGAGCTCATCGCTTGTCGGCTTTCCAAGCTGTTTCTGCTGCTGATCAAACTACAGACCCATCGTCAGAAAGATTCTCGTCACTCTACCATATTACGAGCAACCTACCATCATTTTCTCAACCATACTCCTTGTCTCATCATCCAAGTCACTTAATTTTGAATTCTCCGGCTGAATCCGCTTTACGTCGATCTTCGGCGCGTCAGTAACGACGTGAGGCCACCACTCCATCTTATTGATCTTGGCAAGCGTAATTGTTATTTCCTTCTGATCGTCAAGCGTCCAGGTTGAATCGTCGACTTTGATGTCCGAGTACAGCTGTCCGGAGATGAATGGCTTGTCGGCAGATTTCTTGAGTGCGACGACGAGAGAGGTTCGTTTTATGTCGACAATGAGATCACGCGAGCGTGTGCCGGGTGGAACGTCGATGATGACTGTGACTTCTTCGATGACTTGGGACCATTTGTATGGTAGTGCTTGAGATTTTCATTAGTGGTTTTGCACTGAGTAGGCGATCGATTGCATGTACACAAACGGTAAAAAGAGGAGGAAAAAGGGGGGGAGGGAACATACCTTCCTGCTCAGCCTTTTCTTTCGCTATGGCGGCGGCCTCTTCTTCTTTGGTGGGTTCTTTCGTGGTGTCGGCCATTGTATGGGAATTTGTGGTGTGATGATGTAGATGGAAGCAGTGGGAATTTCGCGAGCGTTGGGAGAAGTTCAAGAAACTCCAAGCAGTGGATGGAGCCCTGCACTGAGCGTGCCAAAATTCCACCTAATTACGAAAGGGATCCGCTGCACTATATAATATCGGATTATTTGTTTGGCTTTTGATGTCGTCACGCTCACCACCAGTGAGACTCGATCCGGCAATGGACACGGCGTCAGTGCCCATCGACTCTCTTGAATCAGTCCGACTTCGTCTGTCCCAGGTAACACTCCCCCCGGCCATTACTCCTGTCATGAACTCACTAAAACTGATAACTAGCTCACACACTGGCTCAACCGTCTTCAAGCCCTCGTCCAACAACCAACGCTCCCGCCCTGGCACACGCTCCATTCCCAATTCGCGATGGTCCTCAAACAACTCGCGTCGCTGTCTCACACGCTGAACCAGCACGCCGACACGCTCCGCGCAACAAACGCGTACCCGTTACCGTCGTTCCCGGTCGTGCAGGAAACAGGATTGCTGACTACGTTGTTGCGGAAACGTGTTGAGCCGGAGGTTGACGAGTGGATTAAAGCTGGGGCGCAGGAAGGCGCCATGGTGCAGCAGGCATCGAGTGACACTGCCGCGATCGCTGGGACTAAGAAACGAAGAGTACCGGACGATGTGTGGTACTTCGCGCGCGAGGTGGTGGACAATGAACGCGAAAGCCGCGCGTGGGATGGGATTTTTACTGGTGAAGAACTGATAAGTAATGGCGATAGTGATCGCAAAGACGGGAGTAGTAGCAATGCCGCGATCTTGGATGGTGGTGGAGGAGGAGGAGGAGGAGGAGGGCGAGACGGGGATATGGAAGTGAGTTTGGAGCAGGTACTCAGGTATGTTTATCAAGGCATTGATGTGCATGAGCCGGTGCGGAAGGTGGTCATAAATACGAGTGTGAGAGGCCCTACGAGGAAGTAACGAGCAAAAAAAACTTCCAAATTGTATATGTACAACACGTTCCATTACTCACTTCTTTTTCTTGTCCTTGTCAGCAGCTGGAGTAGCACCACCCCAATACATGACCATCTGCACAACAAGCACGCCATTAAGCAAGGCAGCCAAGACCGCACCTGCCAACACAATCTTATCATCCACTTCCTGCAATGTCGTAAATACTCGCGCCACACTACCTGCCATATACGCAAACACCGACACTGCGGATAATTGTCCGGTCGATTTACTTTTGAAAATTGTGATTATCTGCGGAATCTTGCTCGCGAGGTTGAGCGGGATTGTGACAGCTTGCAAGGTTGTCCGGAATGCCATTGACGGACCAGGGACATCCAAGACCAAGTAATATGCCGTCCCCAAGACAACGGGGACGACCCCGACCGCCATGGCAGATCTGCCAGAGTAGACCAGCAAAAGAAGCAACACTGACACATCCTGGATCCACAAAAACGCCTGCTCGCCGTACGTGCTGAATGGGAATCCCGCGCCGACAGCATACGACAGCATGCCGAGGTAACTTGCGGCCTCGAGCGCTGTGCCGGCAATCGAGACTCCTACGGCCGAGCGCGAGCTCAGGAGTTTTGCAATCTGCGGAAGCTTGATTATCGAGGACGCGACGACGATTCCGATGCCGATGATTTTGCTCAGTGCGAGTTGGGCGCACGGCGCCAGTTCGGACGGGTATGGCGGCGGAGTGAGAAAGCTGACGTCGCGGACCAGCACGTCGTAGCATTTGTCGCCGAGGATCGATTCACCAAGTTGTGCGACCGGCGCCGGGAGCGACCGGGTCATCTTCTGAATTGTTGATGCCAGTGACATTGCTTAGATACTGTTGACCTGGTCGTCGGACTGGGAGTCTGGGACTACTATTCGCGGCAACGGTTTCAACAAGGACGGCCCAGATGCTAAGAATGTGCGGCTCATTATGGTTGCCCAGATGGTGCTCCATCTACACTGGGCCAGGAATCGTTGCGCAGTATATAGCGCATTTGTATTACATGACTTGTTATGAACACGGATTAAATTGCAATGATAATGATATAAGAATACTGTACATGAAGATATATATTATACCCGATAAAGCCAAACAGCTAGATTATTAAATGTAGGTCCAACAATTACTTAAAACAAAGAAATACAAACACCTAGACTGTCCAACAAAGCCATTGAAAACAACACTAATCACTGGTGATCTGGCCAGAAGCCTCGGCAGCTTTGTCCTTGCTCTCCTCTGCAGACGAAGTCGATGGGGCAGGCAACTCGATGCCAGTGATGCCGTCGCTGACTAGCATGCCACCTGAGTTGAGATAGCCAGCTGCACGGAGAGCCTCTGCCAGCTCGTAGTCGCCCATGCCTTCTTCGAAAAGCAAGTGCTTGTCGAGTCCCTCGATCTCCTGGTTCTCCGGCACACGGAACTTCAAGCCGGGAATGTGGTCGATAATGAGTAGCAGGACAACGGACACGACAAAAGTGTAGCCGACAATAGCGCACACTTCGGCAAGCTGATAACCCAGCTGGATGTAGTTGTGGTCAACCCAACCCGAAGCGACGGTGGCGCCGTCGAGTAAGGAAACCCAGTCGGCAGCGAAAAGACCGGTGAGGAGGGCACCGATGATTCCGCCGATGGCGTGAAGCTTGAAGACCTCCATACCTTCATCAACACGGAGCCAGTTGTTAATGTTGTCACACAGGCGGACGCCGACAGCGCCGAGGAAACCGATAAGGGCGGCGAAGTAGACTGGAACATAACCGGCGGCTGGGGTGATGGCAACAAGGCCGGCAATACAGCCCTGACAAGCACCGACGACGGAGAATCGGCCCCTGTAGAAGAGATAGTCGAGGGCGGACCAGCCCATGACACCGGTGGCGGCGGCAAGATTGGTGTTCTGCAAGACGTAGGAAGTTCGAACGCTGGCGTTGAGAGTCGAGCCACCGTTGAAGCCGAACCAACCGAACCAAATCATCCAAGTCCCGATAAAGATGAGTGTGGGGTTGTGAGGGACATACTTGGGGAACCGTCGTTTAGGATCGTTATGTTCGAGACGCTTGCCGATGATGAGGGCGTAGGCAAGAGCACCAGTGCCTGACGAGATGTGGACAGGACCACCGCCGGCGAAGTCGAGTGCGGGAAGATTGAAGAGCCAGCCCTGGGCGTTCCAGGTCCAGCAGACGATGGGGCAATAGACAATTGTGGCCCAGAAGAACGCAAAGATCATGGAAGGGAGGAGACGAGCGCGCTCGAAGGCGCCGCCAATCATGATCATGACGGTGCACATGGCGAACATGCACTGGTAGAGAGCGAACAGGGGTTCAGGGAGGTAGCCTATAGCGACGGAAACAACGTTTTTCATGCCAAAGTTGGTGAGAGTGCCGATGAAAGGGTTGGCATTTGCAGCGTAGGCGAGGGAGTAGCCCCAGAAGAACCACTGGAACGATATTACACCAAGCACACCCATTGACTGCCACAGCAGTGTAGTTGCGGACTTGCGTCGGCACAGACCAGCGTAGAAGAGGCCGAGGCCGGGGATGATGGGGAATACAAAGGCTATTATAAATTAGTACTGGCAACGGACCGAGAGTTGCGACTGCTACTTTAAAAATGGGAACATACCAGTGGCAGCCATCATCCAGACCTGGTGGAAGCCGGAAGCTATGTATGCGACGTTGACGTCCATATCGCGCGAGTCACCGCCGGCTGAGGTCCAGTCGGCGGAAGAGTCGTTGAAGACTGCAGAGGGAAGTTCGGCCATTGTAAGACGAAGAGTGGTAGAGACAGGGATTGGTTGGCCTGGTGGCTCGTAAATGGAGAGGGCCAACGGCTGCTGGGGGGATCTGCTTTCTTTATATACCATTGGGTCGGCCGACATATTCAGTACAGTCCAGTAACCAGTAGCAGAAATTTCGTTATCGCTCTAAAAGCCATCTGGCCGGTCTTGGCCTTGGCCTTGGCCCTACTGGACATTATTTACAGAGTTGAGTCTACAGTTAACTGACTTTACTCTTACTTTTTGTTCGGAAGCGCCACAACTGCGCCGCAAGCTGGCCCTACTTTCGTACCCACTTCGGTACCAGTCCGTACCTGTGACTCGGACAACACTGTGGTAATCATCTTAATCACAAATCACAACAGGTTGTAGTCGCTAACTATCAGGCCAATCCCGATCAAGTCCGAGTTCATCCGACAAATGAATGAACTCGGACTTACAGTTGCTTCGTCCGTGAATGACCAGCCGGCATTGATGTGATCCCATGCATCCGAGGCAAATTGGTGGGTTCATCCGTCTTCGCTTTGGCAGTTTAGCCTCGGCGAATATGTTTTTGAAATATCGTCTCCGGAACTTTGGTTCCGCGTGTCAGTCTGGATTGCTGTTGGGGGCTACCGGCGTGTACTATGAAAAACTTTAGATAGCAGTGGCCAAAACAGACGACGGACTCACGCAGGTTTTACCGGCCTCTTATCATATCACCCAGTGAAACCCTAATCGACGATCGAGATAAGTGCGCTATTGCGATTTGCGATTGTCATATTCGCTGCAACGCAACGCATCCATCATGATTGAAGGGGATGTTGAAATAGGCAATATGTAAATTGTGGACTGGAGGGACCCTGACGCTGCGGCATCTAGTGTCGTGATGGACGAGCACTGATTGGCGACGAGGCGTATATTTTTAACTACGCCAACGGAGCGCCACCGAGCTTATTGAGAGTCGCGATGAGGGAGGTGAGATGCCGTTTGCTGTCGCGCAGCATGCGTACGCCGATTTGCAGGATCGTATTGGATCGCACACGCTACTACGTAGCAGACGATAGAATGGTCGGGCTTTGAGTGGGGAGTGTCAAAGTCTGGACGGACTGATCTGAGCGGGGAGTCCAAGAACTTGGATCATTGAGTATCGAGCTGACGGCTGCTTTATTTAAAAATGATAATCCGAATTTATCGAAGATGTCGCATTTTGCAATTCTAGTTGCGTTCACAACACATAAAATCGCAATGTGAGGTACGCCGAGGCACAAAGAGTGTCGATCTATCAAGAATAAGAAGGCTGCACACCTTAGGCGCCAGGAGGCCTCTATAGCGGCCTCCTCATGCCCAATTCCGTAAATTAACTGCGATTATAAATTAAGTGTGGCTGCCCTCATACTTTTAATTCTTCTCCTCAATAGTGTATTGGTTTTAGCGGTGTGTCCAACCTTCTTCGTAGCGGTAAGTTCTCTCGCCTCCCTCTGGACGCCGCGCGTTAGTTCTGCTTCCTTGCAATCTGTATGGACTGTCCAGTAGCGTGACTACTGGAACAGACGGGGGAGGGCGATTAATGGCTCCACAATCGTTAATCTTCGTCTGGTGTGCCTTGGCAGGCCTTGCGGGCGACCCGCAGCGTCTTTGTTGTATGCAAAGTGTTAAATGTGCGACTACCGATAGCGAGCAAGAATAATACCACATCCACTTTCGATTTTTAATTCGTCTTTCGTATTCATGCAAACCATACACCATAAAACAATTTCGGCTTATTAGATTGAGAGTGCTTTGTGATCTGTGAGTCAGGTACGTATTATTGTGATCGATATACTCGTCCGAGGACAACAAAGTTTACAGTTTCAGATTTCTTTGCGTTCCAACAAAACTTTAGATATGCTGTGGCGTTTTTGGAAACACAAAATGTCAAACCTTATTCTAAACAAAGTAAGATTCCATCCATTTTGACTTTGACCCTTAAAAGTCCCGGTTTATATGTGAGCACCTACTTCTGCCTTCTCTTTACTAATGTGTAAAGCGCACAGCCAAACCGCGAATTTGGATTTTATTGCAATCCCGCTTGGATCTGCGATGGTGATGGATAGCTGTGGTGAGTGATTAGCATGTGTATCAATGCCACAACAAATAATTAAAACCGATATCGACTATCCCTATTCTCAAGATACCCTTGCCCTTAAATCCTCGACGGATTTGCTCGCTGTGGGTCAAGCCAAGACCTTGGCTTCGACTACGAGATGCTCAAGTGCGCTTTTCTTACAGGCTTTCTCGAAGACTCGGCCTATCATACAAAAGTTAGTAGGAATCGACATGTACAGTAGATCACGCCACTCACTGTACGAGGCAACAATATTACTACAAAAACCTTGGAAATCTTGGCCTGGTGCACACACTGGCAGCAAACAGTTATTACTACAATATTGACTTGCGTTGTTTTGGGCAGCGTTGCAGGAGGACGAGAAATTTTTGCGCTGCCGACGATTCACTAGTCTGGCTGAAGTCGGTAATGGAGAGTCGTGACAAATTTGCATGGACAGAATGCAGTTTGTTCGCGAGCTGCTGATCGTCTCACATCCAGGAGAAGCTCGATCAGTAGCAATCAGTTCTGCGCTGGCACATGCCTTTGCTGGACCGACAACTGTCACATGAATGCGCATCGTCATCGGACCTTGGCGTAGTAGATCCCGTTCACGATTATCATCGCGATGGACGACAATGAGATAAACTGTCAGATGATCTCTCGCTGCTGTCGCTTGTCAACTTAGATGATATTGGAAATTGGTAATATTGCTCCCTAGCGAACCTATGAACCAAGCCAATACCAATCGTATATAGCTCGATTTAGAAATAACCCCCGCCTTTGATGCGACGTAAGCGGGACCATTGGAATGCGTCGTCGAACGCCTCCATGAGCCTTACTAATTCGTTCAGTACCCGACGCGAAGCGGTGATGCCCGGCTCAGTTGGCACCGCAGAAGGTTTCGCGCTGTCTCGGCCCCGCCTGCCAACCCTATTTTAGATCTGTGAGCCATCAATACTTCAGGACCTACATCAAATTAAAGAGTAAGACCTGCTACGCTGCCCGGCCGTCATGTTGACAACATTATATTCGTATTTATTATTGGCAAACTCCCCCGTCAAAGAAAAGTTTTTTATAGCGGCTCACCAGCGGCTCACCAGCGGCTCACCAGCGGCTCACCAGCGGCTCACCAGCGGCTCACCAAACAGCTTATCGGGTCCCTCCCCGCCGACGCCGCACGAGGCCATCCAGACTGCGCAGAAAATTTTCTCTAGTGGCTTTGCAGATGTCTACACTCGACTGCAAATATGAATAGATTTTCTCGGCATGTCCGAATTTAGTATTCAGCGTGGTCATCAGACCGTAGGATCATGCGCGATTCTTAGTAAACTGCCACTATTACTTCACTATGGATCACAAGTACTGAAAGAGCATTACAGTAACGCTCCTACCTTGCACGTGCAAGGATTGTTGCACACAAAGTCCGAGTGTGTCGGTTGACACGACATGATCTGTGGTTGAATAGCATCTATTCATTCTCTCATACAGCAGTCTTACGCCTCCTGCAATACTCGAATGACAAACTCGTCACTGTCTCCCTCTCGGACAACTTCAATGTCCCCTAAATCCGTCACGACAAAGTCTGCGCCAGCATCAAGGACCTCTCCCTTCGAATGCGTGCTCACGATCCCAATTACAACCGCGCCCGCAGCCTTGCCAGCTCTAATCCCCGCTGGCGCGTCCTCGAAAACTATCGTCTTCTTCCTTGCACCACCGTTGTCGCCAGACAACAATGTGCGGCCAAGAAGATAGCCTTCGGGATCAGGCTTGCCCCTGCAGACTTTCTCAGCCGTGATAAACACTTCTGGAGTCGGCACTCCGAACATATCGAGCCATTGCGACGCCAGCGAATACGTCCCGCTCGTGACAATACCCCACCGTCTGTCGCCGGGGAAGATCTTGTCCAGTCGCTGCAGGAGCTCAATTGCGCCGCGAATGCTCTTGCATCTGTCCCCGAACTCTTTGGGCACCCTTGATTCCAACTCGTAGGCTATCGTGTCGGACGCGAGGTGCGGCGTGTGTTCTAGTAATGTGTCGATTAGTCTTCTGCCATGCGACGTGGCAAGGATGCGCTCCGGTGGGATATTATTCTCATGGCCGAACCTGTCGTGTTGGGGCATGAGCACACTGGCAGTTGATGATTATAATATGCGGCTTACCGAGTCCAGTGCGCGACAATCGCTTCAGTTGAATCGACTAGTGTCCCATCCAAATCGAACAATATTGTATGCGTGCGGACGGAAACCGGATACTCATGCGTAACCGTCATAGTGTATCTAATCTTCTTCGCGTCCGCTTAAAACAATCCTCTAGACTATTGGTTTTCTCGTCGAGGATAATCCTACAGTTCGCCGAGTAAACATCGAAGAACTGACAACCTGCCACGTTGCTCTATATAGGACGCCGCCCCTGCGGGATGACTACCGGATTCGGATTGTCCTGCGGCTGTCTGCATCTAACGCTCGCTCCAGTTACATGTTCAGTAAACTTCGCAACTACTACTAGAAATGGGAATTACAAGTTCGCACGCTGGGTGTCGTTTGCGATGACGAGAAGAGAATGTCCAGCATTTAATGTAATACAGTCACAGTCACAGTCAATGTGCTCTGAGACTGGCGACACAGCGTCGGTGACAACTGCGTATTCCCACCATTCTATCAGCGTGCGGCTAGTCGCTCGCCCAGATATTGTAGTTCTTAAATGAGGCAGTTATCGGGCTACGTCCGATAACACTCCTTCGCTGCGCAATAGAAAATAGTAGAATACGAAATATTCCATAACTCCAAAAGTACAGTGCACGAAACGTTTACTTTTGTTTTGTTTTGTGGTGAGGTCTTCTCAAACTACTTTCTTCATTATAACGATATGTACAACTATAAATCTATTCAACGCTTTGGCACACTAGACATACTTTCTGGAAATTCTCATGAATATATTTGGAATTTGTAACAGCAGATTCGATTGGTCTTGAGCAATCCTCGATTGTGAATCTATGCCGAATGAAAAATTTATTTCTAAGCAACTAATACCAAGCTCCTAGCACCTAAAACGTTAACCGAGACGGCGCAAGAGTCCAGAAAATTTTCTTTCTGCAGAGATCGATCGATTTTTGTAGAATTGGAGTTTGAAATCGAAGCGGGGTCTCGATAGTTCAGTTCATTGGTTTTTGGTCCTTGTTTGGAGCCAACGTGTTGGAACTTGGAACTCGCCTAAGTGAATTTCGGGTCCCCCCCCAACTAAATAATTTGGGTCTCCCCCTCCCCAAAGATAGAGTTTATGATTTACTGCAGTTTGTGTCGACTTCCCCGGTCCCCAGTGACGAATCTGCTGCCTACTTTTGGACATAACCAATTCTCTGTGAATAAAATAAATTTAAAGTATCATAAGTTATTAGTAGAAATTATCATTTTTATGGAATACATTAACCGAATAATTTAAAAGTATAATGTCCGTCATTTAATCCAATATCACAAATTCGGACCTTCATATTTTCAATTTTTGGTGACGTTTTATGGTGCTATAAGTTTTATTATAATTTGTTAACTAATAACTAATCTTTTCTTTTCTTTTTTTTTTTTTTTTGGGGTTTCAGATCAGCCGGAGGCATGTGCTCATTTACGTTTCGAAGCGGCTTATTAAAATCTTCTTACCTGCCGTCGCTAAGCCCATTAGTTTTTTCTCAAACTAACTACTGTTTAAACAAATATATCCTTGCTTAAGACGACGAGTATCAATTTTCATTACAATATTTATAATACAGTGCAATATCGAAATACCAACTGGTTGATAAGATATAGAGAACAAAAAAAAAAACAAAGAGCAGTGAGAAAAACGTCATAGAATCATAAACTATTGTAGTGTCAAGCAAAGTGCCATTATTCCTCCTCTTCATTCGACGAGGAATCAATAGATCATCAAACACAACGCAAAAAATCTCATCAATCAAATTAAATCGAATCTTACACTTCTGCGCCCACCCTGCAATGCATCAGACAATAAAAGAGCGTGCAACCACAAACACAAACCGTAACAAAAAATGTCAAACACAAAAAACGAATGCAATTTTTTAGTAAATGAATGAACAAACCAACTCCATATCTTTTTCGCCGCAACCAGACTTCCTACCATCCATCGCCTTCAAATTCCATGACCGCTGCTCGGCCATACAAACCATCCTGTCCTTCTGTACCATTCTATACTACGCATTACTATAATCTTACCCATAACGCGCCAAATTTTTCGCCGTCCAGCTAACAAATGTCACATAAAAACCAACTCTAATCCTGTATAAATGAAACAAGCGAAAACAGCACGCAACAGTGAAACCTTCAAAAGACGGCAAAGACAATATGCATAATTAGTGTATGATCTTATGCAAATCAAAAGCCCAATGTTAATAAAAACTCCGCTCTTTTGACAACAATATGCATTTCTCTATTTCCAATTCACACCGCAGTCGGCGTCGATGCAGCAGGTTCTGGCAAAGACTCTCGAGAAATAGCCATGACCGGTGGCTCGTATGATGACTCATTCTCCGGCGACGGCGAAGGCGAGGGCGACCCAGATTGCACAGCCCCGAGGTAGAATCGCGCGGAAGTCATTGGATGCACATTGCTTTGCGGTGCTGATTGGGCAAAAGAGCTGACAATAGTTGGATGGACTGGTGATAACGATGACGAAGAAGACGTTGCGGCGCGCTGTGGACCTTGGAACTGGACGGCATTAACCTTGCTTGACTAACCTAAGTTTGATCACAGACGCAACTTACAAAACAGTAGTTATCCAAAAACACCTGATACGACGTCGAATCTATAGCCGGCTTCTCTTGTACAATTCGACCCGGCGTGCTATCGCTTCCATCCAACCCCATTCCGGCAAGCTGGTCATTGACATGTCGCAAATCTTCAGATGACGGACCTGACCCGCGCCCGATTCCATTCTTCATAACAGCCGGCATGTCTGACATCGGCGAGCCCGTATCATGCGGGGACACATTCGGACTGTTCGAATTGGAGACGTTGTTAATAACATTATATCGCCCCGCGCCGAACGAGAAGCCTCGTTTACCGTTGGTGGTTCGATTGTGCGGTGTTGAGGCGACAATAGTGTCAAATGAAGAGGAGCTGGAAGTCGAGTTGGAACTGGGCGATGACGACGTAAACACCGCGTTCAACGATGCGCGAAAGTCATAACGAGATGTGAACGGACGACCAACAGGCGGAACTAGCTCGACAGGCGTTGGCGGCCGGGAAGTCTTGATTTTGGAGGAAAGCGACGGCTCAGAGAAGGTGGTCAATCCACGAGGATCAGGAGATGAGGATGTTGCCTTTTGGGATGTATAGTATGAATCGAAAGAGTAGTCTAGAGGGTCTGGTCTAGGAGGCTTGTTTTGAGAAGTAGACGTGAATACAGGTGCTGGTCGTGAAAATACACTCGATGACGAGGAGCCCGCGAATGGAGGAGGTGGTAAGCTGGTTGACGACAAAAAAGATGCAGGAATGGAGCCAATCGCGCTGTCGGTGGACGGATATCCAACAGAAGACGACCCTTCTATAGCAGAGTCCGATGATCGCCGCTCGTATCGATCGTACATTTGATATTCGCGCGTAGGTTGCTGGATGCTTCGTTTCAATTTTCGCTTGAATTCAACCTGGTAGTTGCGAGAGTTGTTGCTGTCCCAGTACTCTTGTCCGTTGACGTTGTACCGCACACAGAAGAACAATGTCTTGTGTTCGAGCTTTGAAAAGTCTTGCAACTGGATAGAGAAAGTGAAGCGATCATAGCCTTGCGGGGGTCGAGGCAAGCGACCGGGCAGGACGTCCGTGAAATCGGCTCCGACCTCGGATACGGTCTTCCAGTAATCCACTGTAAACTTTGCTGCAACCCACTTTGTGAACGCGAGATTCTTCACAGCCACATGGCCCAGTAGGGAACGCTGATCGGCTGATAAGAAAACTCGTTCGACGAAAACAACTGCATTTTCGTTTGGACGTTCCGGAAAATTAGGAAGCACAAGCTCCCAATCGTATAACGTAGACGGACTGGGGCTTCGTTCCGGCATCGAGTCGCTGTCATCATCTTCATCGCCGGCATTACGGCGATGCAGTGAGCGTGGCAGCCATGGGAAAAAATCGTCGTCTTTCGCATCCGCCGGCGAACTTTCGTTGGAGACAGCAGCCGGGCGCTCTGCTTGCAAGAAATGCCGTACATGCTCTAGGTGTGTATCAAAATGCACATTCTTCGGATATGTCGGCGTTGATGGAACTGACGACGGCCGCGGAGACTTGAGCGAAGGCTTAACCAGTTCACCAGATTTCTTTCTCACCATTCGCGGAGCTGGATGGCCGTCCAAGTCTGTGTCATCGACCGCGGACGAGTTGACTCGCAAGTCGAGCATGGACTTGGACGACATGATCACAGGCAGCGCTGAATCGGACTCCGTTGTTCTGCTAGGGGAAACCTGTCGTCGTTGAGGAGGCATGTGCATCATAGCCTCCTGTAAGGCGGCAAGGTTCTTGATTCGCCGTGATGGTCGGCCAGCGACGATGGTGGCCGCGTCCTCGTCATTATCTTCTATTTCATCGTCGTCGGTAGACGTCGGCGACGACGTAGTTGACGAACCGTTAGCAGACGAGTCTTCGTCCTCATCATCGGCATCGGAGGACTCGATATGCTTCGCCGACGGCTTAGATGATGGATTATTGGAGTGAGATAACCTTTGTTTATCCGGGGATCTTGATGGGGAGGCAGGTGGCTCGTTAAGAGCGGCGCTTGCATCTGCTACAGTGGAATCCGTGAACTTCCGGCTATTTTGCTGCGTGTAGTAATAGGGCTTCTGAGGCGACGATCGTGGCTGCTTGCGCAAGAAGGATGCTGAGCGTGGCACTGCGCCGGGCCCGTTGAGATAGAAAACTGTCGACGAGGAATTCTGCAAATGCAATGAAGGCGGTAGAAGGTCGGTATTGGGTGGTGGCTGATTTTGGGAGTGTTGGCCACCGTGGGTCTGAAGCGCACCAGGCGACACAGACACCACGGGCGAAGTTGCCGGTGGCGTGTAAGGCATCAGAATATTTGGAGTGCGGGTTAGCACACGACCTCGGCGAGACGGATCGGGTCTTTGGCACACAAGGAGACAGAGGTAAGAAGGGAGAGAGCAGGGAGGAGGAAAACGGCGATGGCGGTGAGTGCTAAGAATGGTGGTTAGGGTATGCGCCGCACGAGACCGACTGGGGAGGTTTTTCGGGCTTGATAGGTACCTCTGCGAGCCACAGTGGCGGTGTTCCGCTTGTTTAAGGCGCCACTCACCGATTGTCGCGCGACACGCGACTTCGACACATCTTTTTTGCCGCTTATCGCCATACGCGATCATCATCTGTCACGAACCCGACAAGCCAGAGACTCAGATCCGACGCTGTTCAAAGCCAAGGTCATGCCAGCCTTCTATCGCCAAGGCACTAAAACCCCAAAGTTCTACAATGTGAGGACGATAACAGCATACTGCCCAACAGACCAAAAAATGCAACAGACTCATCGAAAAAAAATGGCGCAAACAAACCCTACGTCGAGGCGGTGCACTCGAAGGTTCGCGCTCCGGCCAGAACCTTCACGCAGGAGGCAAATCCCGGGAGTGCGGGTAAGTTTTGATTGAACTCACTATCGGACCATACGCTGATCATCGTCGTTGGTCGCTTGGACGCAGAGATGAACGACGGTAGGGATGACCAGTGAACTGTTCTGTTCTGTTTCGATAGGCCAATACGGCTCAACGAGGACCGACAAAACCTTTTCGACTCTACGCCTGATGGCCAGGATGGGAAGTTAGCACGCGACGCGGAAAAAAAGCACCAAACGTTAGCAATCGCATGGTCCTTCCCGAGTCACGCAGGGCGACTCACTTCCAAATATTCGAACTCTGGCCAGTCTCAACAGAACAACGGCTTACAAGTTCACTTCATAGCCAGAGCTCTTCCCCTTACCCAGGTTTCCTCCTCGTCATTCTTAGCACCAGTGACCAAAAAGTTAATGACTTTTCTGCCCCATTCATATCTACTGAGTTTTGTAGACAACTTTCTTGGATGCCCCCGCCAAATTATTGTTCTCCAGGTTTATAATAATGTAGGGTTGTGTTTTGGATGTCACTTGAAAATTTTTCGCCCCGCAGTCACAGTGCTGGACCAAACGTGGACGATGTCGCCCCTGGGATCTGCAGACTTTCGACCAGGGTCTGTTGAGTTTCGTACTCATATTTCCTAAGGCGTTTCACATGGCCATTTCGTTACGAAAGATTAAGAACGAGTCCGTCGGTCTTATTGTAAGCGGTGCGTTTACTGCTACGTTAGTCGTTGTTAGAGTCTATGCTATCTTAATCTCATCGCTGACCCGACGATATACACGCCACCAACTAGCTATTCCAACCTACACTCGCAAAAGCAATCGCTGGTTAGCTTCTGTCAAGGTGATTCCGGACTGTCATCATCGTATGGCCAAGGACTTCTTGCACTCAACCCCACTTTCGTGGCGCTAATCATCTTACGTGAAGATTAATCTATTGCGTCGACGACGATCTTTTTGCAGATCATCGCTCCCCCACTTTTTCGAGTCCCGAGATTGAGTTGGATTTGGTGGTGCACACGCACTAACCACATCCGAATTTGGAATGCACGAGATGCATTTCGTCATTGATATTTGTGCTGTTATTCGCTTGATCGTTAAGCGGAGATCATCAGCATGTCCAGTTGGGGCGTTTCATATTGTCTGGTGTCGACGTCTCCCTCCCAAATACGTTGCTATTCTGCTAATTTGTAATCTGTTACCCCGCGACCGGATTCGACTTGCAGTTCCCCCGTCCAACAGCATCCTCCCTCACGTACGTAAGACAACATGCAAATTTTTATATTTGCTAAATCAATATTACTTCATTAAAAGCTTGCACAGCCCAACACTATTTAGGACCTAGCTCGCGCAAACGCTAAGCGAAACTTTATTGTATTTTGCCTTTGGGCACGTGATCGCCGTTTATCCTCGATTCGACTCAGATTTGTCGTGTGTACTTGCCGCAAACTGCCATTTATAGTCTATCGTCAAATTTTTTTTTTTTTTTTTCGCCGAGACAGGTCGTTCCCGTCCTGCCCAATAGCCACCAAAAGCATAATGGTGACGTTGCTAATGCGGCCGTTCAAAAATATAACATCAAATCGAACAAAAGTTTTGGATCTACTTTTTTGTACTCGATTATGGCAACAAGGAAGAGAATGTATTTCGTATTTATTCTCCGAGACTGCCGGTCAACATCTGTTGCGTCGCTATGATAATAATAATATATTGCATTGGCTCGAAGTGGAAAAAAAGCACTTGGTCAAGGTATCGCCGCCACGTGCGAACATGGACCCACATGGACGGTTTAGGGATGCTGATTTATGAAATTCGTTGCGTAGTGAATGCGATATATATATACTCACTGCATTATCTCTGCTGCCACGTTAACCATACATATAGATCCTAGATCTCTCTAGTACTGCTTATGATTATTTGGGTGGTTGCTGACTTTGACATTACGCCGTCATTTGATTGAAAGCGTTGCAGCTAACACAATATATCTGAGATCATATATATAATTGTTGACTTGCATATGGAGCTCTTGGACTCGCGTTTACTCCAGTTTGTAGAACACGAAATTAATGCCCCGTAGACAACCTTGGCACATTATATGCAAACCAAACATTCTGAACTCCATATGCCCCGGAAGTTCCATCAACTAATACGTCATATTAAGCCGTACTTTTACTAGTCTCATCAATTTTAAAGCGGACAAAGATCAGATGATAATCAACAGCCGACGCGGCAGGTTCTAGCGGAAGTTCTCCGGTGCTGACCTGAGTCGAACGAAAAGGAATCAAACAGGACTCGTTTCTGTTAGTCACAACTCACAAGTAAAAAAGAGAACTTCATTGAAAGACATAAGTCGTCAACAAATTTTGATTAACATTACAGATTCGTATCTACTGGAGGCAAATCTCCTTAATATTAGGGCTGACAGCTTGATATTAAACCTTATTGGTAGCTCAGTATACGATAGTTTCGGCTGCCAACTCTGATTCTTATCCGACAAAATGTATGGAGAAAGTTTGACCATGTTGTAAGTTTGTGGGTATCGAACGAACCGATTGTGCGAGAACGAGACACGCGATTCATGAACGCACCAGTCGAAATCGAGAACTGCGGTTCACACACATCGTCCTTGAATCAGCTCCCACTCTAAAACTCTCGTCGCAGCGATGTGACTTCGAAACGACGTGACAGTACGTGAATGATTAATAGGTAGCCAGCTGTGGTAATCGGCAAATTAACAATTTGCTCATCCGGAAAAATATTATTACTACCGTCTCATTTCTGGAAAGTACTAGCTTACATGGCTAGCAGTTTGCACTTATTCTTTGAGTCGACTTTCTGCCAACGTCCGTCGACTATTATTCTCAGGCATATTCCTGAATAACGGCTGATCATACAAGGAAACCTTATTATATAAGTTTCTCCTGGTCGATATGGACCGAGGTTGCCGTTCCACTAATAACCCTTTCTTTGGTGAATGGCTATGACTTTCCCATTGGTTTATTTCACATCCGCATTTTGCCGAATCCTCATGTTGTGGCGTTAAAGACTGCATTCGTGGCGCATAAATCGTCCTTCGCTTGCTATTATTTTATGACGTATTGGCGACTAACTTGGCTTTCAGATGTGTCGACCGTAATTCCCCGATCATGTTAAAAACCGGAAACTATAACATCTGATTTAGCTGCTCTCCGCGGCTCGAAGGGGACTGGGCTGACATGAGCTGTCCGGCCTTCTTAGAAAACTTGCAACGAGTGACATCTCATTTTATAAGTCTTATACAGTAGAATGTCAAGTGATTTCGATTTTGTAATTCAATTTAAGCCAAATGCTATCTCATAGGTCAAAATTCGCCAGCGATAGGAATATGAAGGCAAGGACCTAATTTATTGCCCCGCTGGCATGACGACGGCTTCAGCTAAAACACAAACTCGAGCCATTTTAAAAGTTGCGTGAAATGTACTGATTCAAACTAGTAAATAAACCAGTCCGTTTGTCGCTAATGAGTAAAATTATCGTCATTATTATTGCTATTTGGGACGGTTAAGCCACGCTTTTTTCCGGTGGAATTATGAGTACGAGTGGCTGAAACATGGCGGAAAAGGGCGGCCCAGGCGGCTCAGGTTAAATTGGTAAGTTTGATTTACTGCAGCATATCTCAACTGAATACCCGGTCCAGCGAAGTAGAGTCCTCTATAGAAACCTGTGTTGATGGGCCGCATAGTTCGACTGTCGAATCTTGATCAAGTCATTTATTTGATCAAGTCATTTATTGCACACATCCGGCCATTCTTCGACAAGAAGTTCGACCAAGCAACACAGTCAGGTTTTGAAGTCTATCAATCAACTGGCAGAACGTTTCCTAAGCATCATTCGTCGTAAAATTACCAGCTGTATCGACTCGTCTTGATAATTAAAATATCTGTCATCCATCATCAAATGACCGTCTGTCACATGTTCGTCCACAGTATGCGTACCAAAATATATTACATATAGATCCAAACATATTTTACACTCAAAAAATGCAACACAAACCTTTTATAATCCGACTCTAGATTGTAGTTAAAATACGCTTTTTCAAGCTCCTTTCTTCTTCTTTCTTGTGCTCTTCGTCGTCTAAGAATTCCTTTGTATGCCCTTCATGATACGCCCGTCTGATATATTTTAGTCCCGCAATATTATATCCCAACTCATCCTTCTGTCGTTGAATAGCACCTCGAAGATGCTCGCGCACGCTACTTAGCATTGGACGCATGATCTCGTTCGTAATGATCTGTCGATGATATAGTCGAATAAGAAAAAATAGGATTCGCGAAGCAAGCGTAATGTTCCAGCCTTTCTCGGCCCACATGTTAATGAATCTAAGAAGGGACAGGACTTTCTCAAATGGGAGAAGCAGTAGCGCATCTTGCAATTGTGATGCCTTAATCTTCTCCAGCACGTCAAGCACATACCGTTCCGCGGCAATATTATCCAGCGCCACAAACACCGCATTCCGTGACGGAGGTGCAGCATTCGGATTTTTCTTCTTCATCTATCTATTGTGTTAGTATACCATCCTCCAAACAAAGCATCGAAGGACAAACATACAAGGTCGTGTTCCTCGAGTAACTCAATATCAGCGACGCCCAGATCTAACGCCTCCACGATCCGTTCGCCTGCAACCAGAGTCTCAACCGTCTGCTTTCCGGCGGCGGCTGTGGTAATCTCGTCACTCTCTTTCTCACCGCTCCCTTCCAGTCCATCGAGAGATTTTATCAACGTAGACTCATACAATTCTTCTAATTCCTTCTCTCTTTCTTCCTCCAAAAAGATTGGGTCGTCTGTCTGTTGCCAGATTCGGATACTACGGTCGTGAGATGCCGAAACAACGAACTCTCCTGAATTCGCAACAGCAATTGCCCAAATTTCGGAATGATGACCCTCGAGCTTTTGGATATTTTCAAATTTATCACCATCCCAGTACTTAATTAATCGATCCTTTGACGCTGAGAAGAAGTAGTGGGAGTTCGGTTCGAATCGAATAGCCATTATACTTTCTTGGTGTGCAAATATCGAGCGGTGACAATCGCCGAAATCTAAACCCCAGATCTTAATATTCTTGTCTGCAGAACAAGATACGAGAAGCTTTGAATCGTGCGATATGTCCATGGACAGCACTGGGAGTTTATGGCCGTACAGATTGAGGAAGAATTTTAGAGTGTCAACGAAAAACACCTTGATCGTATTGTCGAGTAGCGACACCGCAATGTATTTACCATCCGGAGATTGTCTGAGCGAGAGCACATCATCAGTGAGTTCAAGCGTCCGAGTGTGCTGGAGCTTCATGCGAGGAGTGGTTCGCTAGTTTAAGTTAGTCCAAAGTCCTACGAGAAAATTTGTTTCCAGACTTACTCTAGTGCCAGGAATTTCTTCTTGAACGATACGGAAATTCCAGAACTTGACACTCTTGTCGGCACTGCCAGTAACAAGACTCTTGCCATCGGGACTAACTTGCAGAGACCACAGTGCACCATCGTGCGCGTCTATGGTATCGAGAAGCGCTGAACTGGCGACATCAAACATTTCAATCTGACCGGATTTGGTACCAACGACGAGCTAAATGATTAACATGACACTCAAGTATGCCAATAGCAGCAGATACTCACAATACTATCACCAGGCAAGAAGGTAGAGCAAAGCGCATATCCGCAATCGAATGTTCGAATACAATTAGTAGTCTTTACGTTCCACACTTTCAAACTGCCATTGGAAGCAGTAGCGAGCATTTTATCATCAGAACTAAGCGCCAGAGACCTCACGTCTGTGCGATGACCTGGAATGTCAAGGGCGTAGAGCCGATTATACTCTGGAGGTGGTGAGATCTTCTTATGCTGCTGTGGAACCGTGATAGAGTAAAGTTCGACGCAGTTTGAGGAAAGTGAGACCACAATCTGAAGCGTGTCCTTTTTCTGAAAGTCAAGTGTCGTGAATGCCCAATCCATACTTCGCACTCGCGCAGGCGTACGGACGATAACAAATGGCACGTAAATCTCAGTCACATCATCCTCCGTGATATCTTCCAAAATATCTTTTTCGTTCGCCTCCTCGCCCTTAGCAGCAAGTTTTTCTTTCCGCCTCCGCAGTTTTCTGCTCACAGACTTCTTAACTTCCTCCGCGGATCGGATTCTCCAAACTTCAACAGCTCGGTCAGATCCATAGCACGCCACGAATGGCGCCGACGGATGGAATGCAATACCTGCTGCTCGCTCCTTACTCTGTCGCAGTAAAACACCCTGTACCGAGAATCTGTTTCCATCGCCGCCATTCTTGACGTTCAACTGCCATACCTTTATCTCAGATTCACCACCCGCAGTCATACACACACCGTTATTGAAGGTAAGAGCCCAACACTCGCCGCGATGCGCAACATGGGTCTCGATGCAATGCTGTGAGGCCAGGTCCCATAATTTGATGAAACCATCTTTTGAGGTGCTAATGAGCCAATTACTAGTTATCATATCTTCATCGACGGCCGTCTCAACATCATCGCCCATCGAAGCTATGAACTCAAGGCCGGTGATTTGATCTTTGTGGCTGCGAAGACGGTATAGACCAACTTCAGAGATAAGATCCCAAACAATAATATTTGAGTCGCGAGAGCCACTGGCAAGTCGTGTACCTGAAGGATCAAACTTCAAGGCTGAAATGGCTGTTTTGTGTCCGTTAAAGCTGACGATGATAGAGCCGGTCTTTGCATCCCAAACTCGAATAGACCCGTCTGAATATCTGCATTCATTTTAGATATTAGTCTACTTCAAGAAAAGTGAAATATTGCGCAACTCACCCTACAGCAAAGATATCATCGTCATGCTTCGCAATGCAACTCACTTCTACTTTGATGTCGATCTCGTTCCACTTATGAACTTTTTCGCCCTTTTTTATGTCCCACACCATCACGCTCTCCAATGCGCCCACTACTACTTGCCCGGCGGACGCCGACGATGAAGACTGTGGAAGCCATAGTATGTTACTGTTCGATGATATGACGCCGAACGAGGCATCCGGTTCGTACCGAAGGTAGGATGTAACCATACTGAATTATTCTAGAAGGTCCCCAAGGTAGAAATTTACCTAGTGAGATAATCCTGTACAGTTCTGCTATATATTAAAGAAAGAAACACAGTATCAGGTAAGATGCTTGGTAACTGCGGAATCTGAATTTGCTGCTGGACATTACCATCCCTAAATTTTTTCTAGTAGGAGCCTCGACTCAGATGTGGTTACGCTGTATTCGCATCGGTATATAACGTATATGTGCACTTTTCACAAGCATGTTTGGGTTGTAAAAATTCAGGGGGTCGGCGCTCTACGACATGCCACGATTGAACTCCCAAATTTTGAAATGATTATTGAAACTTTGGTCAGCAAGGTCGATACGATGTCGGCGACTTTGACGTACCAATTTTCTTGCCAA
Organism: Lipomyces chichibuensis; assembly: GCF_038497645.1. NCBI lineage: Eukaryota > Fungi > Ascomycota > Lipomycetes > Lipomycetales > Lipomycetaceae > Lipomyces > Lipomyces chichibuensis. The sequence continues at coordinate 16,905 of NW_027117465.1, read as the reverse complement.
TAATGTGAAAAATCTGCTCCGCAATCAAAAATCTCTAATCTACACTATTTCGTGTCTACAAAGCCTCGTCCCCTCCTTCTCTTAATGACATGCTCTCTTTCTGACGGACATTTACTGACGATAATATCTATGAAATGGTTCCATGCCCGGAGAGCGTCAGAAAGTTATTCCTCTTGAACCTCTGGATAGTTTCCAGTCTGTTGTCTATATAAGAACTACTTATAATCTATATTCCGTTCATCATTCATTCCCTTCTTCGCTCGTTTACCCTACGCCTGCCTAGCACCTAAGAGGCATAATCGCCATGGAGAAGTCGCGCCATTGATCGCCCTGATGCGAAGACACCACTCAGATTGCCTGCACGTTTGTTCGTGGCCTGCCCGACTCAGCCTCGCTCAAAAATACTGTCACCGCCGCCCACACTTCGTGACAGAGCGCATCCACGCCGAGTGAATCTTGTGCGGGCACGCTCTGCTAGTGATGTGGGATCAGATCGCCTGCACCTTTTAGTGGCGAAGATAGCTGGATTCCCATGTAAATTGTGTGATTGGTGTCTATATGCGGCCTTGCATTCTCCCAAACGTCGGCAATCCGATTGGCATCTTATTTAGAATCTTGAAAGGGAAACTTTGAGCTCCGCGTATGATATGAATAGCACGTCGCAAGTCACATTCTCAGACCGCTGCTGATCCACTCAATTACTCTGAATCCTTTTTGTGGCATTACATTGATTTGTTCCCCATAATGGACGTGCCATACTATGAACATCGATATTCACTTAATACCAGCAAATGTGAGTTTAAATGTCGGTCGCGACACGTCCCCAGTGCAACAGACCAAGCCGAAGCAACGTTCATAATTTTTCAACGAACGTAATTTCCCACTATGGTGTAGTTACGTTATGGTGCTTAAATTTGCTAAGGACTACCTGGCGGCCATAAGTTGTCGGTGAGCCCAGGAGCGCGCCGTGCAATTTTTGATTTACAACAATACCACAACGACAAAACGACCATGGAAAGCATACACACTAACAGCTTAATACGTATTTATAGCCATACGAATTCAATGTGGTGGCTGGGATCGTGATTATGGTACTTAACTGCCGCAACACAGTTGTTGCATGTTTTTGCCGAATGCAGCGTTCAGAAGTATGATACCTTTCCAAACTCTGTTTAACCTCTACGTAGAAACTGGTTCACGTCACGGGAGGCGATGCCGCAGATTGCCATGCAGCAAGGTGTCGAATCCGAAATCAATCTTCAACCAAACAACCATTCGCCTGCCAATTGATCATAGGGCCATTGACCCTCACGACTGAGCGGAGCAATTATTAAAAATGGTATAACTTATATACTAAAATGATTAATTTCTGCGATATTGCGTTGCCTGTGTAACAAGGGAGCGGCAGCTAACGACTTTTATTAGGCTGAGGAGAACGCGTTCCGCTTCTCGCTATCGTCTCATCCAGTTGCCCTTGGGTTCTTTTTAGGATTTAGACTAGGTATAGATTGACTTGTCCTTAGCTATGTTGTTGTAACTGGCGTAAATTACTAACGACATTGTAGCGGCGTTGTTAACGTACATTTTTGGCCTCATTTTCACAAACAACTTGTAAGGGATCTTCAAGTTTTTTGTCCTGAGATATTGCTAATTTGATTGTAGTGTCCTCATTTTTATTATTGTCATTTTGCTATTGGCTGCGGATTTCTGGAATACCAAGAATGTTACCGGCCGTTTATTAGTTGGGCTTCGGTATGCCTGTCGTCCCCTTATTTTCAATCTGACACTAAGCCGTTTAATAGGTGGTGGAACGAGTCATCGTCAAATGGTGACAGTATCTGGGTTTTTGAGAGCGCGGATGTACGTGATGGTTTCGAGACATATTAAACAGGAGTTTGTCTAATGCTTTATGATTAGCCCCAGCGCCTGATCAATGGAACGGACTCTCGATTTTTCTGGACAGTTCTGTACAGTACACCAGTCGTCTGGGGCCTTCTTGCCTTTCTAGCTATTCTCAAATTTGAGCTTATTTGGGTATGTTGCTACTAAGAATATATGATAATCTCCAATGCTGATTGCATGATCTTCTTCGATTTAGCTCTCTCTCGTCAGTATGTAACCAGTCTACTACAGGATCCGACGTCACTATTTGTATGATTTTGATAAATACTGACGCTTTTAGTTATCGCTGTTATATTGTCGTCCACGAATGCCATGGCTTTTACTAGGTGCGATAGATTCGGCAAGGCTAGCGGTATTGCGAACAGCATGTTTGCGCGGTCATCAAGAGGATTGGTGCAGCGTGTCGCTGGAGGATTGATTTCCAGAGTTTATGGAGGTTAGACAGCGGTACGAGTCATGACCGATCATGGTTGTGTCGAATATGGTACTTACGACCGGTCTCAGTTATACACATAAATATCGAACAAACAGGAACTAGCCGGGTATATGACGTCGGGCATTGTTATATGTGTTAAGAGGACTATATATCTGAGGCGGCTTACTTTATAGTTTGTATTAATATCAATTTCGACCAAATTATTAGCAGTCATGAGTACCAGTACGCAGTAATTAGATGCGCATTAGAATCCCAGTCTTAAAAGCTTTAGCAACTTTTTTCTCAAGCGCTTCCGCCTCAGCTCCATCTGCACATTTTTGCTCATTTTCAGTAAGTACTCATCCCACTCTTGTCTAACCAGTTCAGCGTCGAGGCCTGGTATCATTTTCGCTATAGTGTATTCGTCCAAGCTATCAACCCTATACAACTGGTATTCTCGAATGCATCTCTCCTGGTCAATCTTCTTTGACTGAACTTTCAATTGCTGTACAAACTCGTCTGCCTTTTTCTCAGCACGCCTTGTGACAGATTCGACACTCTCGAGGGAATCCCAGTGTATTATCTTTACCAGTTGTGAAGCGATCTGCCGTTTTTGACGGGAATAGATCTCTTTATCCTCCATTTCCAAACAATACGAACAAATTCCAAACGGCGAGTGCTGATTTCGGTAAAGAAACTGCCAGCTACCTTCATCATCTGGATCAATCAAACCTTTATCGGACAAGAACTGATGTATATCGATCTGGGGCTCAACAAACCGTACATGAATCGACCCTCTATTGATATATGCCGAGTAGTTCGTTAAGTCAACTCTCTTACTTGAACCTTCACCCACAGCGTCATCCACGTTGTCAAGGTCAAGAGAAGATATTCGAGCGGTTCCATCGGCAATGCATTCTGTAGAAGTTGCCTCACCATGCTCGGAAGTCACAGTTTGCTTCGGGTTCGGCATATCTTCGGCGCAATATCGGTCATTGTACTCGCAGTTATCTGACACTCGGAAGCGAGAGATTTCACCTATCGACGAATACCGCATAAATGAATACATTTAGGTTAGATTGAAGCTGATGTTCCGGGGATTGAATTGGGAATAGTGTACCGGGACAGCGTAGCTAGAATTGGAAAGCGGACTGGCGGTAGTGTCTGCAAGTTGATATTTGGGAACTTGCTGCAACATCAACTATGTGTGTGTCCGCAGATAAAACATTAAGAAGTCTATATCTGTTGTCATTATTACAGGCTTTAAAGCTTTATATAGCTGTCACTACACAATCTGCGTTCCCTAGCAAAGCTAATGTACGCACGTTCGATCGCGCAGATCAAGATTCGCATGTGTGCTCGATAAATTATTTCCCCAAGATGGCACTCTGCGATACCTCTGTGTAACAGAACCGCTCTGCGGATTAATTCGTCTGGGTAAATGTACAGGTTGCAGTACTGTTCGTGAAGAAGAGCCATATACAGCATTTTGAATCGAACCCTAATTCCCCGTTACCCGTTGAAACCATGGTAGGCCACTATCCTACCATCGAAAGTTGATAGCGCAGAAATTTGAATGAACCATCGCCAGCTCGAGGCCATGCGATTCGAAAAGTTATCATGAATCACCAAAGAGCTTCCGAAGAAGCATTGGTCTTTTATCTAATAAATACATCCCTTCCAAAAAGTCGGGATTTTTAGCATGTATTAGCTCTAGAATTACCACGGTTATCCAAGTAGTAAGGTACTATCAAATAAAAGTAGGGTAACCATCAAATTTACCCGGTCATGCCTGGCAATCACAGTGTTTGTGCATTTACGTTGCATATATGATACGTTATGGCAGATATGTCAGATCTTTGTCTCGGGCCATTTCCGGATTGTTGACGTTCATAGATGACGTCGACTACTCGACATTATACAATCCGACTCTCTCTCGTTCCATTAACTGAAGTGGGTCTAGTCCTTAATTCAGATCATGGTGTCTGAGCATGTAGTGTATAATGATTCACCGCTGGGCGAGTATCTGAAAGGTGTGTTCGTACTTCCTTGTCGACTTATTGTGGGGTAAAGTTGCTCGACGAAACGAGACTAATGAATTATCAGCTGCAGGCGAAGACGTCGCAACAGCTACTGAGTTGGCGGAAGAATGGGATCCATCAGCTGAGCGGCCGACTAAATTTGCGCGATTTGCGCCGTCCGGAGTGAAGCATCCTAGTATTTCCAATTCATCTGGTCCTGCAACTGTTGGCCACGCGACGAGGAGGACAGCTGTATTTCATGGATCCAATACTGAGCTGAAGCCGCTAGCTCTTGGAAATGAGAGATCTATGAGGAAATTACGATTCCAATTCTTGTTTGCTGTAGGTTGCGAGGTTGAGTGCTCTACTTAGTTGTGATTTGGAGACTAATTGTCTGAACACAGGCCCCATTGAAGAGACGGCTCAGCCCGCGAGAGAATTCCCGCTTTTTGGAACGATTCAGATATGTGTTAGTCACATCACAACTTTTAGATGAAAACGTGCCAATCTCCGCGTTTGGAAGATCAGATGACAATGAAGGCAATCTAGATAGCGACTTTAGCGATGAAAGAAATTTGAAGTCAAAGAAAGGCACTAGATCAGATTTGGGAACTGGCACTAAGTACTGGGTTGGCAGCGGCGGGTGTATTGTTGTGGTCGCAGTTCTTTTCGCTTGGTTTTTTCGTGGTTGTGATCGACTTATCTCCGGGGTCAGTACAAAGTGCAAATTACTCGTCGGTATGGTAATTGGTCTCTTAGTATCATTGTTTTATTATTCACACGCCGTAAGTACAAACACCTTCAGTCAGACTGCTTGACATTGACCATGTTGTTAACTGGAAGCACAGTGGCGGAAACGGTTACGGACAACGCGAAAGACCGCTATCGACTGCGCAGCCCAATTTATAAAAAGCAATCATCTTTTTGATATCAATATGTCTCGAACAATCGGTATAGTTCAGGAAGTCGAGTTTATTTATCGAGGATTTGGTATACCCGGCATGCCACCTTCAGCATCATCGTCTCCATTACATGGTGCTTTTAATCGAAAGTCGAGTTCATCGTCTAAGTTATTGCACCGGAAATCGTCAGTAGGACTCAGGGGGTGTAAAGCACTGCGGAATCAAATTTCGTCGGCATTGAATCTGAGCCTCTCGCTGTATAGAAGATCTCTGGATGGATTGTCTGAGCTCTGCAATCATTCAGATTTGGAGAAGTATTTCGAAATTTATGACTTTAATAGTCCCACGGCTATGCAACTCGAAAAGGAGGACCAACGGAGAAACAACGAAAGCCCTGACGTGATCGACAATGGAGAGGACGAGGATGATGACGAGATTGCGTCTATCGAATCAATTTGGGGATTGAAGCAACAGTTCCGCCGCCTTCACCATACACGGAGGAAACTTCTCTGCTGTTTGTTGGCTATGGACGCTCACGGGGATGGCTCAGATTTTAAAAAATGGAGATCGGTGGTGCAGGACCTTAAAACATTGTCCGATTTGATGAAGCAATTATCAGATGATCTGGGGCAGTCACTTCTACAGTCTGACATTACTGAACTCGTCGAATTTTATAGGAAGGAACAGGAAAGTCAAAATCAACAACAGGAGTTACAACGGAAGAGACATCCACATAAGTCGGTGCCTTCGTCTCAAGTCCCAATACAAGTCAATTGGAGGCCGCACCTACAGGCCCTCAATACCATATCTGCTACCTTGCGGAATATCGAGGCCAAGATGTATGTACTGCGCGAGGATTCGGCTAGGTTGGAACTTCAGGACTTACGCATATCTGCATCGCCAAATAAAACGCCAGAGCGGGGCACTATTAATATGGATTCATTTCTAAGGAGATCGGGGTCCGGTGTGGGATCTACGATGGACTACTCCGCCTCTCCGTCTCTGCAAACGTCGTCCGATATTTTGGTGAAACAGTATAATAGCATAGGAGCGGATCTCAAAGCATTAGTCAAAGAATGGGAGTCTGGAAAGGGAAAACTGTACGAGGCCATTGCTGCTTCTGGTGCCTGTTCTTCTGGGCCGTCAACTTTTGACAGACTATACGACATTGACAATGATTCTTCGCCAGTGTCGTCAGTGATGTCTTCACCAGATAGTCTACTTTCCGGGACCACTTTCGACAGTCCGAGTATTCCCTGGTCGCCACAGGGTTTTGACGAAGGTAGGTTCCTAATGAGAGATCTGGAAGATGAGGGAGATGATGACCGAGAAGGTGATGGCAGCGGTTTGGTATTGGAAAGGGACAGCGGCGGCATCCCGATGGCAGCCAAGTCGAAGATGGTAGAGAATATTGCATCTGCTATGATCAGGCAGCAAGACAGGATGTTAAGATCATTGTAAGCAATAATGATTCTTGCAAATAGTTGCTCATATTCAATTCACAATATTCAGTATAAATGTCCGACGCAGCATCCTCTATAATACACAAGCCCAGGTGCAGTTTATGCAGTTTACATATCCATCCCTAAATATATAATATATAGGGATGTTCCGTCTAATCAAACAAGTAATTCTTCTCATCTAGTTTAACGTATTCTAGCCAATCTAGACGTGTTCAGATGAACTCCAATCTCAACCTCCTGCGTCTTCTGGTTAAGTTTGGCGACACGATGGTTTTGTGACTCGAGCTCCGTATTGATGGACCTCGCCATGGAATTCAGTCGATTGGCGGCGGCACTGACATCATCGAGAGTAGCTTCAATGTCTCGCTCTACCTCGAAGTCCTCATCATCCGGCTCGAACTGGAATCTCGATGCCTGGGCAAGATCTGCCTTTTGCCTAGCCATCTGTTCACGATACCTCACTTCAGTCGCTGTTAACTGCCTCCTGCGCTCGCCAGGAATGTTGCCCATAGCCGCTGCAACCCGCTGCTGGGCTTGATACTGATTTCGCCGGTTTTCCTCACGCTGGAGCTGCTGGTTATGGAAAGTTTCTCTAATCTTCTGCTCTTTCTCTTGAATTCTTCGTCTGGAGTTGAAAGGATTTGACACGTGAACAGCGAACATTGAACGATTTAGGGTTTTGAGCTCTCGAGCGTAATCCTCACCCAACTTCGTGTTGTTCTCTGTAATTGCCATTGAGCCCTCCGCGTTTGCAATCTGATCACCCTGCTCCCCAAGCATCTGCAGCGTTCGCAAACCGGACGCTTCCGCTTCTTCCGCATACCTTCGCGCCCTCTGAGCCGAACTCAAACTCTCTTTCTTGACATACTTCATCTGCTCCTTAATAGCTTGGATTTCGGTGTCATCGACTCCTTCCTCTTGAACTGGATCAAATACTTGATAACCGCCAGTTCCATTTCCGCCGTAGGAAGATTCTTCGCCATGTCGTAGAGCCCGTTCTTCTTCGGTCTCCATGATCGATGGATCGTAGTCTCTTGGGGCAGATTGGAAACTTGGAGGAACTTGAGGCTTTGGCTTCCTCCGCATTCCCTTGAATAGCTCTTGCTTGTTTTCCATGACAGAGACAGTATCGTCGTTGCTACCATATGGCTTGCTCGTGTCCGTGCTGTAGATAGAGTCATTGTCACTGCCAATATACTGCCTGTTTTTGTCTTGCGACGAATAGGATGGGGGCGCGTAAATTGATGAGGAATCATATGACGCGCTTCCGCCATACAGGTTCGAGTTACCGGAGTTTGATGCAGTTGATGAGTACGGATTGGAACCTGCAGTCACCTTCGAACTATAATGGTTGCTCCCAATCGCACTCCGCGTATCGTATGGATTAGAAGGCGGCGACGACCTTTCGTACGGATTCGAATAACCCGAGCCATGGTCCCCTAAACTTTGACTGCTATTACTCCCCTTGTAAGGGCTATATTCTGTAGAGGAGGGTACACTGTTGAAAGTATTGCTGCCCATGGCATATGGGTTCCGACCACCAGGTACCGTCTCCGGTGTATCACGATACATCGTATAAGGGTTGTAATTGCCGCTCGATGTAGACATTTCCGATGGCGTGGGTGACTTCCGTCCTGACTTTGACCGTCCTAATAATTTCTTCATTGTCGAATACCCCTGGCAAATATAAATAGAAGTGAGTTGGGGGCTGAGGAGTTCGGACGGGCAGGGTTCTAGATTTAGATTTACGGCAATCGCGAACAGCCCTAACCCAGGTGTGCTGGCATTTACGTGCATGTTGCGTCCATTAACTATCCACTCCGCGCATCCTTCTCATTTATTTTCTATCAACGGCTGTCATGTCCGATACTCCATCTTCAGCGCCGGTCATATACAATGTTCTCAACTGATCCATTCGTCCAGCATAATGTCAAAGTATTTTGTCTAAATGTGTATATCACACCTGATTTTCTTTCTTCACCCCCAAATATTCCATATGAATCATCTAATATAATTCAACAACTTAACGCACAATACGAGCCAGACGAACCGTATTCAAATGCACGCCAACTTCGACATCTTCCGTTCTCCGGCTAAGACGACTGACGCGTTCATTCTGTGCTGTAACTTCGGTGTTAATGGACTTTGCCATCATGTTGAGCCTCGTAGCTGCAGAACCAATGCTATCCAATCTAGATTCCAACTCGCGCTCGTTTTCAAAATCTTCTTCGTCGGGCTCGAACAAGTATTTAGATGTCTCGGCAAGTTTGGCCTTGTTCGCATTCATCTGTTCGCGATATTTGCGCTCAGTTTCAGTTAATTGTCGACGACGTTCACCAGGTAAGTTACCCATGGCTGATGCAACCCGCTGTTGAGAATCGTATTGTCGACGACGACTGGTCTCCTTATCGATCTGTTGTGCTCGAAACGTATTTCGAATTTTTTCCTCCTGTTCCATGAGTCGCCGCCTGGAATTGAACGGATTCGACACATGGATAGCGAACATCGATCGATTGAGAGACTTCAATTCCGACGCATAGTCTTCCGCCAATTTTGTCTGGTTTTCTGTCACAGCGACGGAATTCTCCGCACTGCCTAGCTGATCACCTTGCTCGCCCAATGCTTGCAGCGTGCGCAAACCAGACGCTTCGGCTTCCTCGGCATAACGCAATGCATTGTCTGCAGACGTTAGACTCTGTTTATTTGTGTATCGGATCTGCTCTTTTAATGCATTAACTTCAACGTCCTCTTCCTCCTGTTCTTGTTCCTGGATTTGCCCATATAGAGATTGTTCACTGAAAAGATACTCCTGTCCTTGTCGGAGCATCTCTTCACGCGCATGCCTCGCCTCCCGTTCAGTTTCCGTCTCCATGATCGACGGATCATAATCCTGTGTCTGAGCTGCTAGATTCTCATCGCTGACTATTGCTGGACGTCCGAGCAGTTCCTGTCGTTGTAGATTAGTGGACGTGCTGGATGCATTTCCATATGGATTAATATAAGGGGTAGTCCCGGTCAAATCAGTCACAGGTGCTGCGGGACGGGTCAAAATTCTTCTGGACGAGGATGATGACGACGGTGATGAAAAAGAAGACACGTCGTACGGATTGTTCCTTGCTGGAGACACATTATTGACACCAGTTAAAGGGCCTATAACAGAAGTGGCACCAGCTAGAGGTGTGCCGGTGCGCGGACTGGGGCTATTCCGGCTGTAGTATGACGGGACACTGTTGTATGGATTGCTTCCTAGCGCATATGGATTGTGGGCGGGTCCAGAGAGATTGCTACTGTCGTCAGCGTATGGATTCGTATTTGGGGCATCTGAATCTGACGGTGATTTTGAGCGTGACTGCTTAAGAATCCTCTTCATTGATTATACTTGTATCACTGTGCCGTATAATTGATTTATTATGCTTTGATTATCTTGCAAGCGTGGGAGCGAATAGTAACGTGTGTGTGAGGCAAAGGAAGGGAAGAGAATATGGGGTAATTTCGAGCGTGGAATCTCACGGCGATTATTCGCGGCCTGGTTTACGAGGTGGCGATTCTTGACTACGTCACACAATTGTTAGTAGAAGCCCTGTGACACCCAAATTTGACCGCCGAAAGCACAAATGGCACTTCCCATTGGGTTAGGGTATGATCACGTGACCCAAATAATGTAGCTCTCCAGAGAGCATCCGGGTTTAACATATCGGAAGCCACGGAATAGAACTATTAATACCAGTTATACGTCTACTGTAATACTGTACTGTTGCTAATCCGCGTTCATCCGGGCAGTAAAACCAATTCGGACCAAGAAGTTATGTACTCGCGGTCGAAAGATACTGGAGGTGTAATTTCGTCTATGACGGCTTGAGGTCATATAATGCTGCGTTGCGGAATTTGATATTGCATTCTAATTTTTGATAGAGTACTATGACGTACAACTGGTTCCAAACTTCGTTGCTCGTCCAATTAGGTTGCCTATACATGTCAAACATCGGTCATGTGTTGCACTTAAGTTCGGGGCTTATGCTCCCGCGATCGAATTTCCCTACGGCCTTATCAATCGTAAAGACATGCCGTCACACATAAAATAATAATGATATACAGTATTCTCAGTAGAATATGGCAGTGATAATGCGCAGAGCTACAGATGTCTATGGACAAGTACTATGGTGATGCTACAGGCGCAATTCTACTCGCGCTTGACGTAGTGACGCTTGACCAATGAACGATAAGCTATAACCATCTCACAAACAGACGCCTATGCATGTTATTCGATGAGGGCAATCGTGTCAATTAGAGTTAATGGGCCTGTCTCTAGAATACGTGACTGCGGCGGCGATATTATGTAAACAGATGTCCAGGAAAGTTGATATATGATGATGACGAAAGGCGGGGTGGACCGTGTGAGTGGTGGACAACTCGCTTAGTCCCCGCACAAAACCCTGTTATCGCGAAACGTTGCATCTCTCGCATCTCCTCCAGTCCTCCAATCCGGTTATCCCGTCTAGAACGAATCTCAGCTCTTCTATACTTATATTCTGCGGTATACCTGAGGCACGACTCGTATAGATTCGGTTGCTGGGACTGTGGGAAGCTTGTCGAATGAGATTGCGTTCAGTTGCTACGACTGACTACATTTCACAGTGTCGTCGCTGACGCGACATGCCATCCTCCTTCACATCCAGCTCTGAGAATGGCAACGGCGGATACGATGGCAATGCATACAACTATAATTATATGACGAGTAACTCGTACGCGAACGAAGGCGGAAGGCGAGGTGTGCAGCACGGCGAGCGTATACACTGTGACGATTCCGGCTATTTGTATCGGCGACGAAACGTCCTTCTCGACGAGGAGACCACTACTGATGAAGATGATACGGAAGGCGAGATGACTGGTGATGAGTACGCAGATATGGAACTACAGCAAGAACAGTTTCGGAGACTGTTGCAGCAACAACAAAACAGGATTTTAAATGAGCAATCAGCAAATTTGATCGCCGCAATGGCATCGAGGTTAGTTCATTTGGTATCTATCGTCCTTGTGGCTGTTGTGATCTAATAGTCTGCAATTTTTTTTAGACTGGTGCCCAGTGTGCGACAGAATATGATGCCTCCGGTTCCGGATTATCGTCCACCAGGAGGCCCTGTTGCATTTGGAGAAACGATTAATTCATCGGTAATGACGCAGACACCGAGCATCCACTCCAATGTGAACTCGTATCCTTCTTCTTCAAGAGCTAGCCCGAAACCAGTCGTCAGTGAACGGAATCTGAAAGATCTTATTCGACCAGGCCAGAACTTTACACATATGATTTGTAAGGTAATATCTCCTGAATTGCTTAGTCGACAAATTCCTTATTTTCTCTGGATAGGCTCTCTCTTTACCGCCAAGTATTCACGGAATATACGGTTGCTTATATGAAGCCTGGAAAGTGACGAATGCACCAAATGGCCCAGCAAGATCTCTGGAACTAGTCTTAGCCGCTCTCTGGGTGTGTAACTCCCGGCCAATAGTAAATACTGCATTCACATTACTTACTGCGTTCTAGGCCGGTGTTTCTGCGTACTTATTTTATGCATTTATTGATGGATTAATGCTTCGGTGGCAAGTCACTTTGTTATCTATGAGGACGACAATTAACCGAAGTTTAGGCTTGTAATGTATTCATCTCCGGCAACAATATTGCGCTTACTCTCAATCAACACATTAATGGCGGCAATGACAAGACTAGTATTAACAACATTTGCTGACGATCCTGTGAATCTTCTGCCGACATGGATATTAATAGCGTGTATACTTACGGCGGCATATGCGATTCAAAATTTCGTCACTAGTAACATTGCAATTGAGGAACGAGCACGGAGGGTTGATATATATCATATAGCAGTGTTTGCAGTGGTGCCGGTCGGAATTGCGAGTTTCATTACGATGCTTGGGTTAATTAGGAGTTTGATGGTTATTCGCAGTGGGAATATCTAAACAATTAGCTGCCAAATGTCGTGTTCTTATTTTTTTGGCATGTAAATAGTTGGCTTGGTTCGGTTCGGTTTTTAGCGGAATTAATCAACCATATTAACGGCCATCAAACCCCAGATTTTGAATGTTACGAACAAAATGCTAGAGATCTGGTGGTTCCATCCTGCATGACACCGGCGCTCGAATGTACGGTGTCTGGCTTTGTGATAACTATGTGTAAATTTGGAGGGTTTCGTGTCCTGAAGTTTGCACGTGCCCAACCCGAGTAACTGCAAAATTGCGTGTCAGTTGTGCGCGAAAGGGATCGAAAGTTCCGGCATATTCAAGCTTACCAAGACTCGCAACTCGCAATGCACACTGCAAACCCGAGTTTACGTGACACATCGCGTGGCCGCACAATGAACTCTAGTACTGTATATAATCCGACCGACCTCTTAGGGCCACGCTTTCTTCTATTAACCACATTGCAGAAAGATCGTGTATTTGCATTTGTTGCTTTTTTTGCATTTCTAGTTTGTTTTTATGGACAATTTACAGAATAATAATGCCAGGAGTCCTACTGGCCCTGAAGCCGGTCAGCAAGCTGGTGGTCCATACAATGTCGTCTTTGTGAACTATACATTCACTTATTCGCCACATCCCCAACGGCATGGCCAAGGTCCTCAAGATATATCTAGAGAGGGTCCTGGAACTGGTGAGAACGCTACACAGTCAACAGAAGATTCCCAGAATAGAGCGCAACCGCGCGCAGAAGGACCATTCCACGGATTCGTCGTGTACGGTGTGCCACCGTTATTCGACAATGCTATGTTCAATGGCCTTGGTGGTCCATTTGGAATGGGAGAACCACCGAAGCCTCATGCGTCCAAGGCCGCTGTTGACGCATTGAAAGATGTCGATCTCAAGACTATTCCTGAAAGCGATCGGACGTGTCCTATCTGTTTCGATCCCTATTGTGAGAAGCCGGCTGAGATTAATGGCGTCGACATAAATATGATAGATGTGATTTCACCAGCCAATGAGGAGAACACACCTTCTTCAGCTCCAGAGAATGCCAGCTTGGTTATGGAAGAATTTGAGCGAACTAATGATCCTGAGTCACGTCAACCGGTATTGACCACAGAAGCCGAGGAAGATGCCGCCACCTACAGGGAACAGCCACAGCACGAATCGGCTGCGTCAAAAGAGAATCAGGCTACATCGCAACAGTCGGACGCGTCGGAACATGCTCCACTGGAGATGCCATGTGGGCACATATTTGGCAAAGATTGCTTGAAGGAATGGCTAATGTCGTCGACAACTTGCCCATTGTGCCGAACAGCCATTGAAGCTGAACCGCTTCCACGTCCACAGCAGCATGGTAGATTAGATGGATTGCCATTCGTCTTGGCGCCCTTGTTCTCGCTTTTCAGGCAATCCGGTCAGAACCAGACGCCGGGAGACACTCAGAACCAGCCACAACATGGTCAACAGCAACCACAGCCGCAGCCGCCACAATCTTCCCCACCAATGGCGCCCCCGAATGCACCTACGTTTACTGCACCATCTGGTCCGCAGTCCGCCTCAGTAGACTCTTCGGTGAACCGAAGTTCATCTAGGGGTTCTTCATACGCTGTGCGGCATCATCCTTATTCGCGACGCACGGAATCGTCGACCAGTGCTAATCCTAGTACTACTGCGTCGTCTACAGAGTCGCTTCTGTCGGTGTTAGCTCGGCCCGATCTCGAGTGTGATTCCGCTCTTGTCGGGCTCTGCGAGGAGAGTGGCCCCTATATCCGACTTGATTGTGGACATGGCTATCACGAGGATTGTCTTCGGACATCAATGCGAACGCACGGAGATGCTGACATTCCCAATCTTCGAAACGAGTCCAACATTTCAATACTCACATCTGATCAGCCTCGCGTACGACGCGAAGTTTGGTGTATGCGGTGTCGCCGATATAGAGAAGTGGATGCTTAAATATGCTCTCGATGATTGTAGGATTAAGTTTTGAGATTTGGCATTGCGTTTAATATGGATGATTTGATTTACGTAATTATAATGGATTGAGAATACGCCATAATGGAAATGGTGTTGTGTGTTTTGGTTTGTTAAAAAAGGTGGTAGGGACATATTCTTCATATGGCGTTTGCATTCGTTTTCACATGTACAATAAGGTGCACTGTAGCTTATTACACATTTTTGTAAGCAGCTGTATTGTAACAATAGGAATTACTTCATTGCATAGATGTGGTCAAAATTCGCAGAGATGTTCATGTAGTTAAGATTGTCCCCGATATGATACATTACGGTAGTTTAACGAGAAGGCGAATATCCAACTCTTCTGGATTTGAGACGTTTCTTTATCTCATGGCAAGTGCGCAATGCCAAACTTGTCTATGTAACGGCAAACATAATGAACTAATCTTGTAATAGAAAATGCGTACGAACTTCTTGTTAAGTCACGTACATGACCGCGCCACATTAATATGTTGGAGGCTGAGCCAGGTACCAAAAGTTTCGAAACCCCGTTAAGGCACCTTTGTCAACAATACGCCGGACATGATTTTAAAACGTTCTGCACTATTAATAAGACACCTGCTCCGTTATAATGTCACATTCTACTTATTACGCGTACATTGCCCTACACAAGTCGACAGCTCACTATGAAAAATTTATTGCGACGTGGAAAATCCCCTAGTCTTTCAGGCGAACCCGGTAAAATCGGTGATGCTTCGCAGAACTACCCGCAGCCCACTTTATCGGTGCCACCGTCATATAAAAGCTCATACGACAATCCTCCTTTCGACAATTCGTACGCATCCTACACTAATCGAAGGGGTCGTCGAACCCCGTCAGCATCGTACAATACGAATCCGCACTTGGTGCGGCATTCATATTCGGTGAACAACCAGCAGAACGGTGTTTCATTAGATAGCAGCGACGACCAGCGTTCTACATGCTTCGTCACAACTGCAGATCGAAATCGCGATGAGCTATTTGAAGGGTACCAACTTTCCAGATCGCCTTCGCGAGTGGTGGCTAATCGATATATACCTGCGCCTTCGTATCATGAATATGACGAGAATTACGATCCTTCAATTATGGAGACCGAGGCGGAAAGACGGGCAAGAAATGGCGACTATGATGACCGCTCGGCATACAATTCTGGAACATTATATCAAGCGCAACAATTCGAAGACGAGGATCAAGAATTGCTGGCAATAAAGGGCCATATAAAACACATCAGCGAAGAAACAGATCGCATCGCCCTGAATGCGACAGTATTAGCAAATCAAGCTTACGAATCGGGAACGAGAACTTTGCGAATGCTGGGTGAGCAGGACGACATGCTTACAAGTGCTGGAATTGCACTTACGCAGACTGAGCGCCATAATATTGCTGCCGATGACAATCTCATGGAAATAAGGACTAGCAATCGTCCACTGTTGGCGCCTAATGTGAGGAATCCGTTTTCACGAGCACCTAAGCGTAGAGAGCGAGCTCTGAAAACCTTGGCCAATAACGACCGGGTTACCCTGGAAACAAATTATTACGCGAAGAATTATATCAACAATGCCCTTGGCGAGCAATTCTCATCTCAAGGAAGAGCTGGGGTAGGACTTTCCATTGGATCGCTATATGTGGAGGAGGAACGTGAGAAAGAAAAGAAACAAATGATTGAACAATCTCCGTATATGTTCGAGGCTGACGAGGAGGATTTGAATACCGAGCGAAGTATCAGGAGCAGACTAGATGAGCTCTCTATTGCATCAAAGAAATTAAATCTTGTCGCCAAAACAATTAACATGACACTGGAACAGCAGAATCAGCGGCTTGAGGGTATGTCAAGTCAGTCCGACAGGGTCAATTCGACGCTGTACTTGCAAAGTTTGCATATGCGATATATGCGAAACGATAAATGCGTGGGATAGAGATAAAGCATGTCAAGATTGAAGTAAGGCTGTTATATTTTGGATTATGATTTTATAAGAGGTATTGCATTCTTGCATAGTATGTATGTTCTAGACAATTGATTCTCATTGGCAACAAAAACCGTGCTCGGGGCTAGCAGCTCAAAATATCTTAAAGGGCAAATATCAAAAATGGCCACCAAACTTTTCATAATATCAAAAATAGCCATTTTGCGGCGTGCCCGGCGAACCAGCTGAAGGGTTAGGGACCCTTTCTGCCGCCAAAAAACCTAAATTATCAGCAAGCCTGTAATTTCATTTATTTATTTATTTAAT